>NC_143567.1:50301666-50650833 GCF_054136105.1 Typopeltis vanoorti
AATAATATCAAAGAAGAATTGATAAGTTTAACATCATTAGCAACAACAACAACAAAAGGAATAGATATTTGCAATGCAGTTGTAAATGCACTTGCTGAAAGAGATATAGATCCTTCTAAATTGTATCAGTAACTACTGATGGTGCTCGCAGTATGACTGGAGAGGAAAATGGGTTCGTCAATTTATTTACCAAACGTATTGGACATTTAGTTCTGGGTTTTCATTGTATTATACATTGGCAGGTTTACGTACGCAGTTCAGGCAATTTGCAGAAACATCAAAATTTATTTTGTATCCAGACACAACATGAGCAGATAAACTCAATTTGAAGATTTTCGAGTAGCTGAATTTGGAAGATATAGAAATGCAATTAATCGATTTTCAATCTAGTTCTACATGGAAACAAAAGTTTGTCGATTTGAGAAATGACTAAATTTCTCAAATTTGAGAATGCAGAAGAGGAAATATTGAAAACCTGGAATGCCATTCCTGAAAAAACCTTTTGTTGTTTAAAAAAAACTAGTGATGGCTACATTATCAAATTTCTCCTCTACATATGCTCGTGAGTTATTTTCATTATTTTTCAAAATGAATTTTATAAAAGACAGTTTAATAGAATGACTGATGAATCTCATTCGGTGTGTGTATTACTAACAGTGACAAAATTTGGCATCTAATGTATAACAGCAAAAATCTCATTAATAATTGATATATTGATAAATTAATAAATTGATAATAGGTTGATATTGATTTGTATACGACAATGTGTATGCCAAATTATGAGTTAATTTTTATGAAATTCTATGTTAATTTTTAAACCTGTCTCAATAAAATTCTGTAATTAATTTTGAATTAATTTTTCCCCTATTAAAAACTTCACGGCACATCAGCAACTTGATAGTTTATACTTGTAAATATTTGGCATGCGCAGAAGCATGTCAGCAACTCGATTTGTAAACTTTTGGCATGCGCACATAAAAAGGTTCGCCACCACTGTTCTATAACACCCATTCAGAAGTTTATAGATCTCTGTCATATTCACCCCCCCCATTTTTTTTCCTGTTGACCAGTTCTGTAGTCCACATACTCTCAATCTGCCCTCATAATTATTTACATTCCACAGTGTGAATACAACTTTGTAACTCTTCTTTGCACCCTTTCCACAACTTTATCCACAACTTTATCCACCAAATCTGCACATAGTACTCAAGATGTAGTCTTATCAAGAGGCAAAACGACTTCCTTAGCCTTCATGTCATGATTTGTTTCAACATTGCAATTATCCTCTGAGTTGTATTTGCAATTTTAGCTGTGACCTTTGAACTTCAAATTCGTATCTGCTGTAATCACAAGGCACTACCCTCATCAATTTCTTGTAGCATAACCCTGCTAATATAATACACTGTTAGAAATCTCATCACATCTCATCATTATGCTAGATAATAAATTATATTCTTATTTTAATCTTTTACCCAAGTGTGAGCAAACAAGGTTTGTACATGAATTATCTTTGCAAGTAGGATATTTGTATATGGAGGCAAATAACTTCACATCAAACTTCCCTATTATACATGCCCATCATATCTCCCTTCAAACACAGTTACCAAAGACACACTCATAACATCATATGGTAGTTCATTTCACATACTCACCAGATTCTGGAAAAAATAAGAATCTAAATATTCCAATCTTCCTAGACAAACTCTTAACCAATTTCCACAGATGATTACAAATTCTGCCTGTATCAGTTATAAGGTACAAGATCTCATTTACATCCATACTGAAAGTGCTCCTTACTAACTTCTATATTTATATCATACAGTAGTGAACAAATTAATCTGAACAAGCCAAATTTTCATCAAGCTTTTGGTTTGGGATTTAGTTCACTATTTTGATTTAGTGCTATGTGTTTTAATTGTCTCTATGATGTTTTTTAATAGTGTTTTTGCATTTTTAATATTGTAAACAAGTTTACATTTGTAGTGTTTTATTCATTCTGTGTGGCTATAAAATGGATACATCTCCAAGAAAGTGTTCAAAAATATGTGCTCATTCTCAGCACATATCCATGACTCAAAGACAAATTACTAATGAGTGTGGTGTTGGTTTAGGTAGAGTTAATGCAATTTTAAAGAGGTTTAGGGAGACAGGTACCTTTTCTCTTAACAGAATAGGAAAACTACACTTACTCAAGATTGTTTACTAGTCAGGAAAAGCAAAATGAATCCAAGATTGTCTGCTGTTGCAGACTTAAATAGAGACTTGGCAACTAGTGGGATTAATGTTCCTGACATAACAGTCCATCAAAAATTATTGGAAGCAGAGAGGACTGCCCACAGACCAAAAAAAAGAAACAACTGTTGATAAAGGCTATTCAGAAAAAGAGGCTCCAGTGGACAAAAGTGTACAAAGATTGAACTGCTGAGAAGTGGAAGAAGGTCATATTCTCAGATGAAAGCCATTTCTTTATCCAAGGAGAGTGAGTAAGCTATGTTTGCAAATTAGCAGCTGACAAGACTTCGTCCGCCCATCTCAACAAGCTCCTAAACACCCAGCTAAAAAGATGTTCTGGGGTTGTTTTCACATGACGGTCCAGGATCACTTATACCTGTTGATGGTATGATGAAAAGTGACCAATACATAAAAATATTGGAGAAAAGATTGGTCCCACAGATCCAGAAAGACAAAGAACTCATCTTCCAACAGGATCTCACTTCATTCCACACTTCAAAAAAAGTGAGAGTTTCTCAAAAATCACAACATCCAATTGCTTCAGTGGCCAGATAACTCTCCTGACATTAACCCAATAGAAAATTTTTGGGCCATAGTGAAAAAGAGACTTGGAAAATTTAAATTATGATACAAAGGATAACTTACTACAATCCATTATAAAAGTGTGGTTTCCAGATGCAGAAATAAGAAAAATGTGTTCTACGTTAGTAGAGTCCATGCATAATCAAATTAATGAACTTATTAGGAAAAGAAGAACATAAATAATTAGGTAAAGTTGGAGTTTAATTTTTGTACTTATTTTCTTGCAAAATTAATTTTTTTTCTTCTTTAAAATGTGAGTGTTCAGATTAATTTGTTTGTTACTGTATCTCCTCTGATCCATCTACGAGGATGGTCTGAAAGGTTCTCGGTCTTGACCATCAATGGCAACACTATTGGCGCGATTTTTTTTTTTTTCTAAGTTGGTACATCTGGCATAAGCATCATGTGTGAAATTGCAAGTCATTCTATCGAGCAGTTTTTTTTTTATACAGCTGTCTGAAGCAAAAGTGTTGTCTGCATCCCTTGAAATGGATAAAATTGAGGATCGTGTGGTTATAAAATTCTTAGTAAAAGAACATTTAACAGCAAAAGAAATTCATTTGAAGTTCATAAAAGTTTATGGGCTCTCTTCTCCTTCGTTTTCGACAATTAAAAAATGGGCTGACGTGTTTAAATGTGGCTGTACCAGCCTTGAAGCTAATCCATGGGAAGGATGTCCAAAAAACTGTAACAACACCAGAAATCATTGATCAAGTGAACGATATGTTACTGGATGACCAGCGAGTCAAAGTGCGTGAAATTGCTGACACTATAGGCATTCGTTTCAAAACAACATGTAGGATATCTTTTGCATGAAGAATTGCAAATGGAAAAGCTTTGCGCAAGATGGATGCCGTGCTTGCTCACAGCAGATCAAAAACACACTTGCATGAAAATCTCTGAACAGAACTTGGAACGTTTTAACAAGAATAAAACTGATTTTGTGCATCGACTTATTACTATGAATGAGACTGGGATTCACCATTACACACCAAAATCCAAACAGCAGTCAAAACAGTGGACAGAAGCCAGTTGTTTAGCGCCAAAGAAGACAAAATCGGTTCCATCAGTAGGAAAGGTCATGGCATCGGTGTTTTGGAATGCTAAAGGCATTTTGTTTATTAATTATCTTGAAAAGGGTAAAACAATAACTAGAGAATATTATTCCGATCTTTTAACAAGACTAAACGAAAATATTCGTGAGAAAAGACCCTTTTTTGCAGAAGAAAAAAATCATCTTTCATCCGTACAATGCACCTGCCCACAAAGCTGTTTTGGCAATGGGAAAATTAAGGGATCTACACTATGAATTGTTGGAACATCCACCCTATTCCCGAGATCTGGCTCTCTCTGACTTCTATCTCTTCCCAAAACTAAAACTCTTCCTCGTTGGGTAGCATTTTTCTTCAAATCAAGAGGTGATTGCAGCTGTAGAGGGGTATTTTGCAGATCTTACTGAGAGCCACTACAGGGACAGGATAATGGCGCTGGAGCATCGCTGGAATAAATGTATTAGTCTCAATGGAGATAATGTTAAAAAATAAAAATAATTTAGAAATTATAAATTCGTTTTTTCATTGTTATGAAAACTGTTATGAACTTTTCAGACCACCTTCATATTCCTCAAACTTTGAAGACCACACTCTCTCAATATATCCTCATATGCACAACTCCACAAGCCAGTTATCATCCTGGTCACCTATATCATCTCTCTCTCTCTCGGATCTCCTCATGTCTGAGGACTCGTGACCTTCCTGATGATGCTTCGCCATTTCTCTCTCTCCTGTGCTTCTCTTATTGCTTGTTCTAGTTTAAGTCCAGTGATTCTTGATATTTGGTCAATCCACCTGTAGGGTGGTTTTCCTCTTTTTCTTTTCCCACACGGTTTACCTGGATGATTATTTTTTTCAGGCAGTTGCCTTCCCTTCTACATATGTGTCCAAAATATTGTACTCTCTTGTCAATTATGATTATCAGTCTTGTGTGGATATTAAGTTCTTCTAGGATACTTTTGTCTGTTCATTTTTCTGTCCAAGACACTCTTAACAATCTTCTCCAGCACCAGAGCTCAAAACACCTCAATTCTTCTTCTGTCGTCTTTTCAATTGTCCAAGGTTCAGAAGCATAGAGAAAGATCAAATAAACTAAGGTTTCTACAAGCTTAATTTTGGTCTTTTTGGAGATGTGCCTATCTTCCCAGATCTTAGTTAAATCAGTCATCGGTTTCTTAGCTAGTGCTGTTCTTCTTGTTTTCTCTTTTTTACATCCATCTTTTTTTGTCATTATCACTCCAAGGAATTGAAATTGTCGACAATTTCAATTCCTTCTATATCTATCTCTTCTGCATTGTTTAAAACCATTATTTTGGTTTTGTCTTGATTTATTCGTAAACCATGGTTTAAGCTTTCCCATTCTAATTGATTTAGGATGGATTTTAATTCCTGTTCATTTGTTGCTATTATCACTGTGTCATCTGCGTATCATAGGTTAGTGATTGTTCGGCCACTTAATTTAATGCCTCCATACCACTTTTCCAGAGATCGTTTCATTATAGTTTTGCTGTAAAGGTTGAATAGTAATGGTGAGAGTATGCATCATTGTCTTGAACCTTTTTCAAATTGGAACAGGGGGACACTGAGTTTTCAATTCTTACTGTTGCTTGATTTTGTTGATATAAGTTCTTTATGAGGGTTACTAGATGGTTTGGTATTCCTGATTCTTGCATGATGTCCCATAAAATATCCCATCTCATACAGTCAAAGGCCTTGGAGTAATCTATAAAGCATAGATAAAGGCTTAAGTTGAATCCCTTGCTTTTTCGATTATTTGTCTGATGTTAGATATATGATCTCTAGTTCCTTGACCTTTTCTGAATCCTGCTTGTTCTTCTGAGATCTGATGGTCTATAAAACTTTGTAATCTTTCATATGCATTTTTGAAAATTATGGAGACAACTACCATTTTTGAATAAAAACTTTAGTTTAATATAACTAAAATCTACATTCGACGTTTTGACCTTTATGTCAAGGTCATCTTCTGGAGCATACACTATACACAGAAAACAAGCTACATTACAATCAAACTGGTTTGTTAAAGATACTGACCAACTGCTACAACAATTGTTGGCCTGACCCCTGGTGAAAAAAATAATAATAATAAAAAAATAAATAAATAAAATAAAATAAAAAATTAAAAAAAATTATACATCAACGCTAGAGTCCTATTATTAGTATTATCTGTTGGTTGTAGAAATACATTGGGCGCAACAACAAGTAACCATCTGTATACATATATTAACATCATGATTATACCTGTACATTCCAGCCAGTTGGTATGGAATGGTTTTCTAATACTAGTTGAAGATTGGCTAGAGTCCTGACTTATGCTGGATCTTATATATTAGGTAGGCTGAATGTGTGCCATCCAGATCCTTGGAATTTTCATGCCATCTTTGTTGTTGATATTTGGATGGTTTATCAAGATTTCCCAGGCTTCCTTGAATTTCCTTTCATACCAGGTTTTTGTGTGGCGTAAAGAGCAGGTGCTATTCCAGTTGATTTGATGTAAGGTGTTGAGTGCATGGTCTGAGAGGCCTGCTTCACCATAATGGTTATATTTAATGTGTCTAATGTGTTCTTTCTTGCGTATAGGTATTGTCTGTCCTGTTTCACCAATGTACAGTAAGTTACAGGTGCAGCGGAGATGCAATAGACTCCAGGATGTGCTAATGGGAGGAGAGGATCCTTAGAGGAGTTGAATATGGTTTTAAGTTTAGTGGGTGGTTTAAAGGTGGCATTGAGGTTATAATGTTGTAGGATTCTGTTGATTTTTTCTGATAACCCTTTAATGTATGGGATGGCTATAGTTTTACTGTAATCTAGATTCATTTTTGTTGTTGTTTCATGGAGTATTTTATTAATGGTATTTTTGTTATAGCCATTATTAATGAATGTGTCGCTGATGATTTTTAGTTCTTATTTCAGGGTTAGAGCTGGTTAGAGCAAATTGTTGTAGCTCTGTTTGCGTTTGGTCAGTATCTTTAACAAACCAGTTTGATTATAGTGTAGCTTGTTTTCTGTGTATAGTGTATGCTCCAGAAAATGACCTTGACATAAAGGTCAAAACATCGAATGTAGATTTTAGTTATATTAAACTAAAGTTTTTATTCAAACACGGTGGTTGTCTCCATAATTTTCAAAAATGCATTCGGATCACCATGTAAGCTTAAAAGAAAGGATTTGTAATCTCCTTAATAATGTATAGTAAAATCTTGCTGGTATGTGAGATAAGGGCAATGGTGTGGTAGTTTCACATTTGTTGTGATTGCCTTTCTTGTAGATTGGGAAAATGGTGGAACTAGTCCAGTCATTTGGCCATCTTCCAGTCTTCCAGATTTTGTTGCATAAATCATGTATCAAGTTGACTGCATTCTCTCTAAGGTTTTTCAGCATTTCAGCCGGTATTGAATCACGACCTGGGGCTTTGTTATTCCTTAATTTTTTGATTGCTTGTTTTACTTCACTTTTGAGGATCTCCGGTTCCGTTTCCGTGTTTTCCATCGCTCCTTCATCTTCTTGTTGAATAGCTGGGTCCTTGTAAAGCTCAGTGTAATATTCTTTCCATCTTCTGCCTGTGTCGATTAAGATCTTGCCGTTTTCCTCTGTAATTATATTAAGTTTTGGTTTGAATTTTTTGATTATATCCTTAACCTTCTTGAATAAATCTGTTGTTTCATTAGAGTTGGAGTGTCTTTCTATTTCTTTACAGATGTTTTAGATATAGCTATTTTTATCTTTTTGACAAGATTTCTTAATTTTTAAATTTCTAAATTTAAAAATTTATTCAGGTTCAGGTAATTTGGGTTTTGC
Source organism: Typopeltis vanoorti (assembly GCF_054136105.1). NCBI lineage: Eukaryota > Metazoa > Arthropoda > Arachnida > Uropygi > Thelyphonidae > Typopeltis > Typopeltis vanoorti. The sequence goes on from NC_143567.1 coordinate 50,309,349, forward strand.
CAATCTGTTGTTATTTGTTTTCTTTTTTTCAATTAGTTCTAGGGTTTCTTTTGTAATCCATGGACTGCCATTGTTCTTTTTTATTGGGATGTTTTTGGCTGCAGATTTTGCAATGGTTTGTTTTAGGTGTGTCTAATGTGATTCAATGCTTTGTTCCTGAGATGTGCTTTTTTATTTCTTGAGCTCTGCTTCAATGTCCATCATAAATTTGTTGTCCATTTGTGAAAAGTCATATCTTTTGTTGCTGCTATTCTTGTTTTCTTTAAGATGGATCTTTAAATTAGAGATTAATAATTGATGGTCTGATCCACAGTCTGCACCTGGCAGTGTTTTGGTGTTATTAATTAGTGTCCTCCATCTTCTGTCGATTAAAATTTTGATTCTTACATCGATTCCCAGGTGCTACTCATGCATATAGTCTACTCTTGTACTGTTTGTACATTGTGTTAGTGATTGCTAATTCCCTTTCAATGCAGAACTCCAATGGTGTTTCTCCTCATTCGTTTCTAATTCCCAGTCCATATTTTCCAATGATTCCATTTAAGTAATCATCATGTGCATTGGATCCCACCTTAGCATTGAAGTCTCCTAAAATTATTTGAATATTCTTTCTTGGTATTGTATCCATAGTTTCATTTAGGTCTTTGTAGAATTTAACACATATCATCTATATGTGTTAAATAATTTCATTTGTCTTCATCTTACATTTCATTAAGTTCTCAAAAACTGGCCATAGGTTATGAGCTGAGTTAAGTATTCTCCTCACATAACTTCTTACAAACTTGGTGAGAGAGCATACAGAGCATATGAACCTCAATCAGTATGTATCCTCCATTGTGGTCAGACCATTCAGTTACAATGCATCCAGGGACACACTGATTCAAGACAGCTATTAGAAGAATGCTAAGAGGACACCACCAACTCTATCAATTACCAAAAATAAAATATATAAATAAAATAATCTAAACCCTCCACATACAGTAGGTAATGATGCTGTTCTTTTGTAGTAAAGATATGGGTTTGAATCCCATTTAGAATATGATGAGCTTTTGTCAGCTCTTTTCAAGTGAAGTGAGTTAGCCAGTCTCTTAAGGGATGACAGGGTATTTTCTCCTGGAAGCAGTAGTTTTTTGTGTCCCAAAAGAGGCAACCCAGCTTGAAAACACATGCAATTTAACACAGCAGACAATACAGATAAGATTAATCATCATATCATAAGCAGCAATAGAGTTGCAAAAGAAGCCAAATTTCTTAGCCATGACAGGTCACTGAACCTAAAACAAAAGAAAAAAGAAGATGTATAAAACTGTCAAATTTTACATGTCCCAGAGACAACCAATTAATTCTTGTAAGTGAAATACTTCAATAAACTTTGTTTTTTGCTGATTAGTAAAATATCAAACATATATACTGCACATGAGAAATACTCTGCTGTCATTCAAATACAAAAGCCAAGTAGTTAGTAGTTATGATGACATTGAAGCACATACAGGGTACTCTGCAACACAACCAACAAACTTCAACAGGACATTCAAGAGAGTATTTCATATTTCACACAGAGTATGGATAAATTTGATTCCATTATCATATTACAGGAACATTACTATACATGACAGAAGAGGGCAAAAATGTCCAAATATTGTTCTGTAGTTTCTGTTCTGTTAATTTACCAACTTTCCAAGATTACAATGACCATCTTTACACACTGTTAATAAAACTGGGCACCTTACTGGTTGCAAGCATGACGCTATTTATTACTCCATTGGCTGTTCCCACATACAGATAGTTTCAATTCTTATACCATCAGTAGCATCAATTATTATGCATATCAACTACTGTCATGTTTCTGTTGCTCTACTTTATAAGAAAACCTGTAATGAAGATAGAACCTTTAATGGGGGAAGAGGGATTAGCATGGATCCACCTACTGGGAACATGTGTACTGAGGAATGCTGCCATCTATCTGCTGAAGTGCGTTGATGTTTTATCATGCTATTTCCACATCTGGTGTCATGTCATAGTATATACTGTAAATACAGTAATAGGTTATTTTTATTTTGTTTTTTTTTTGCAGACAACTCTATAATAATCTGTTGCAAGATGTCCCTGTATGAAATGTGATCCAATAAAATCATTACCTAATAATCCATACTACACATTTACTGAAAACCTGTAATGGAAATCCCATTCTGTCAGTTCATTTTGCTGTGCCCAAGTGTTGAAATTCCATGTGTTACATATATCATAGGTGAAATAAGCTTCACTGTAACAGAATGTGAGCAAGAATAGTCAAATATGAAGTCATCCTCAAAATTGTACAGATGCATGATCTTTGGAAAAGAGATGTTGTACTTTCATTGCAAGTGATATGGATCAAGGCCATTGGAGAACACAATTCTTCATATCTGGGATAGTAGAACACTAGTTATATGTGAACTTCTGCATTGCATTCTTTGCTGCACATCATCTTTATGACACTGTTGTACATGTTCTGCAGTTGCAGTCTCCATCCAACATGAATACACGTATGCAAACAGTGAGTGATGAGAAACCATGCAATGTGGATATCATCACCAATGATTCACTTCAGCAGTACATTCATTTTCATGGCAAAAATCATACATGAATAGCATGCTGGCATATTCCACATTCAAAAATTGTTCAAGCCACAATCACACTTGCTGAGATGCAGCACAAGGTTACAGGAGTACCACTGCTACTATTACAGACCATAACATGATACAAAGTTGAAATGACCTGGAGCATTTATAAACTTTTCTACTTAAAATGATCTTAAAATGTACTTGCAGTTTGTCAGCACAGAATATCCTGTATGTTTAATGGTGTTCATATGGTGTTTTGTTGAAATCCAGATTGACTAAGTGGATAGCATCTTTGCTTTCAAATCTACAGGCCATGAGTTCAAATCCCATTGTAACACGAATGTTTGTGAAGTCTTTAGTAGTAGATAATTTGCATTGCTCTGATTGAGGTCACCAACCTACTTATTGGAGGAATGAAGCAGCTTGAAAAGTATCATGTTTGGTCTCTAAAGCAGAACTCCCAGATTATATCTAATTCTCAGAGTCCCTCCTCCCCCTTCCAATGTGATGCACATTTAGAACCTTTCATTGGTGGGAATGACACAAAAAATAATGTAGAGGACATGTCATGTAACAGTACTCTCAACTAAATTAGACTGAGATGTAATAAAAAAAATTAAAATAAAAAAGAAAATCAAAACTAACTGAAGTGACACAGCTGAAATATAATTAAACATTAAGTTGAGCACTGGTGGAGAGAATATAATAAAGCAACAAACATAACAAAGATATTACAGGCAGTGCAAAAGGAATTATTGTGAGTTTTTAGATGAGTACAGTGAGTATGGGGAAAGAATAGTTTTATATAAGAGAGACAGTGCACCTGAATGTGGTATCAGGAGTCTGGAGAAATTATTTATTGATATCAGAACTAATACAGAGCGTCAGAGAAACTAGATCAAGAGCAGAATGGTATATGTAATATATCATTCTGCTCAATGATACAAATACGTTTAATCATGAAGGTGATTATCATGAAAGAATGATTGTGTGTTTGTTCAGTTCAGACTTATTAAGTATTTGTAAGGATATCTGTATAAGTTGAACATTAAGTATGAAAAGAAATCCGAAAGTTGTCCAACTGAGTCATGCAGACTATAGAGGAGGATATACAAAAAAACATGGAGGTAACTTATTGTGTCAGCCCACAAATGCCAGGAGTATAATGAACAAAGGGTAGGTTTGTCCTTAGTGAATATGGTGTGGACTCAGATTACTGGCATTACAGAGACCTGGCTCTCAGAAGTAGATGTACTAACTGGTACTGAGCATAAAGGATACAGTATTTTCAGATGACTGGAGATTTTGCTGATTGTGAATTTGATTTGAGAATGAATGTTATTCAAGTTGTTCGATAAAATCTTCTAATTAAGTGAAACCCAATTAGAATCTTTCGTTACCTTCCTGAACAACATTCATCCTCAAATCAAATTTACCATTGAATTAAAAAGATATAGGTCTTTACAGTTTTTGGATACATTAGTTGAGATATCAGAGCAAACAATATTCATCTTCTCAGTCTACAGTAAATCAACTAACACTGGACATTATCTTCACACAACGTCTCATCACAAAAAATGAGCGTCATCCATTCCTTACACAATACAGTCTACAGAATTTCCATGAATATAAATAAAAGAAACCAAGAGTTAGAGAATCTTAATTTAGTCCTTCCAAAAATTGGCTAGAACAGAACATTAATTAAAAAAAATTATATCTCAATCTCCAAAACAAACAGAAGAACAAATAAACTAAGAATATAAAGGAGCAGTGATTCTCCCATATATACAATCAATCACAGATAAAATAGCAAGATTGCTTTGGCAAAAAAATCTAAAAGTCGCTTTCTTCCCAATCAACAAAATCTTCAATCATCTTACCTTATCTTATCTATCCTCTTCGCTCTCTACAGAGCATAGGGCCTCAACCATTGACTTCCATCTAACTCTATTCAGTGATACTTTTTTGATCTCTTCCCAGGAACGTTCCAGGTGTCTTGCCTCTATCTCTAGTTCACTTCTCTGTGTTATCCTCGGTCTACCTCTTTTCCTCTTGCCCTGGGGAGAATGTGCAAAAATTGCACATTCTAGTGCAATTTTTGCTATTTCTTTATGTTGGTTCCTGATTGTGTAACCTATCCAATTCCATTTTCGTTTAATGATTTCATTTCTGATGCTGGCATGACCTGTTCTCTCCCAAAGTTCTATATTTGTTATTTTATTTGGCCAGTATATCCCTCAAGTATTTGTTTATGTAGACCTATATTTTCTTTATGCTTTCCTTTGTTAATGACCATGTCTCTGCTCTGTATAGTAAAATTAGTTTAGCATTAGTGTTAAAGAGCCTAATTTTGGTTTTTAATTTTATTTCTTTGGATCTCCAAATTTTATTCATCATAATGAATGTAATCTGTGCTTTCTGGATTCTATTTTGTATATCCTGTGTAGTTTCCTCCTTGTGTGCTAATCACTGATCCCAGGTAGACAAAGTTATCTACCTGTTCCAGTGTTTTCCCTAGTTCAAAGTCTAATTCTTGTTTGGGGTTTATCTTCATTACTTTAGTCTTGTTATGATTTATTTTCAATCCACATTTATTTGCTTCCTGATTTAAATTATCTATTTTCTTTTGGACGTGTTGGTGTTTTTGTGCCAAAAAGCATATATCATCTGCAAAATCCAGGTCATTGATTTTATTTGACCATCCCCACTGAATGTCAATTCTTTCTTCAGATGTTTTCCTCATCACCCAATCAATAACAATCAGAAAGATTGTCAGGGAGAGTATACATCCTTGTCCTTTCTTTCATGCTTACATGGTGATTAGAATACATTTTGAAAAATTATGGAGACAACTACCGTGTTATTGTATAATCATATTGTTTTTTTGTTTTTTTTTTAGTTTTGTAACCTAATAGATAATAATAGGACTCTAGCTTTGATGTAGTAAAGGGTTTTTTTTTCCACCAGAGGTCAGGCCAATAATTGTAGTAATGGTTGGTCAGTAACTTTAGCAAACCATGTAGATTGTAGTGCAGCATGTTGCTCTGTATATATATTGTGTATGCTCCAGAGATGACCTTGATATGAAGGTCAAAACGTCAAGTGTTGATTTTGGTTTATATTAAACTAAAGTTTCACTCAATAACACGGTAGTTGTCTCCATAATTTTTCAAAATGTATACATCCTTGTCTTACTATTGTGTTTGATGTATATGGTTCTGATAGTTTGTCATTATTTATTATTTGGATTTTGGATTTTTCATGAGTTTTCTTTGTTATATTTATGATTTTCTGGAGAATCTCATAGTGCTTCATTAACTTTCATTTAGTCTTTGTGTCTATACTATCGAATGCATGTTCAAAGTCAATGAATCTCAAATATAGGCTACTCCGCCACTCTACTGATTGTTCAACAATTATTCTTAATGTTATTATCTGGTCAATACGAGATCTGTTTGGCCTAAACCCAGCCTGTTCTTTCCTCAATTTAGTTTCAATTTCTTGTTTTATTCTTTCTAACAATATTCTGGTAAATACTTTACTCATAACATTTAACAGTGAAATCGCTCCCCAATTTTTGCACAGTGATACATCTCCCTTTTTTGGTTGTTTCACCAGGAGTCCTACATTATAGTCTTCTGGCCATTCCTCCTTTTTTCATATTTCATTAAATAGGCAGTGTAGCATTTCAACAGTAGTGTATCTGCTTTAAGTAGTTCAGCCTGTCACTCCCAGCAGTTTTACTGTTTTTTGTTTTCTTTACTGCCCAAGTTATTTCTAGTTTAGTTATAGTTCCTATATTTAAGTATTTCTTCTTCTAGTGTTTCTGGTATTTCTTGTTCCAGGTTTTCTATTTCTCCATTTAAAATTTCTTGGAAATGTTCTACTCATCTTTTTTCTATGCCCACTTGATTTGTAACTTTCATAGTTTATTTTTGTCATTAATTATTTGAATTTTATATTTTTCATGAGTTTTCTTTGTTATATTTATGATTTTAAAACTCTTTTAAAACTCTTCCCAGCTAGCTTTCTTGTTATCTCAAACAACTTCCTTGAGTCAAATTTACTTGCTGCTTCTTAGGCCTCTTTACACATTTCCTCCAGAAGATCTCTTCTTTTCCTTGCACTTTTTTTACCTGTCCATTTTTAAGCCTACATCTTGCATTTATCCTATTTCGTTCATTTTCTTCTGTACTTTGCAGAAGTGTATTTCTTAAAGCTTTTCTTTTTTCACAGAAAGAAAGAAAGAAAGCCTTCCTTTCTTTAAGTTGATGGATTTTTCAGAGAACCATTGTTTGTGATTCTTGCTCGGCCTTCCCAGAACTTCTTCGGCAGTATTATTAAATATATTCTTTTTTTTTTCTCAGTTCTCTTTGATGTCTATTTCCTTATGATGTTCTATAACACTTCCATATTTATTCTTTAATGTTACTTTATATTTGTCTTTTATATCCTTCTTTTTCAGTTTGGATATATTGTATTTAATTCTTTGGTTCTTGCCTTTAGATATTTTTCTTAGTTTCATTTTTATTTTTGCAATCAATAATAAGTGGTCTGTAAAGACATCTGCACCTCTCCAACTCTTAAATCCATCAAAGAGGTTCTCCAAGATCTGTTTATTAAAATATGGTCTATTTGGTTTTTGGATTTCTTGTCAGGTGATAAAGTCTGTTTATGGATATCTTTATGTTTAAATAAGGTTCCTCCTATGATCATATCACTGAAAGTGCAAAAGTCTTTTAGGATTTCCCCATTTTCCTTACAGTTTTCTAAACCTTCTTTTCCCCTTATTCGTTCATGTCCCACATTATTATCTCCTACTTTTGCTTTCATGTCCACTATAATTAAAAACATATCTTTTACTTTTTACTTCATCCACTTCTTTTTGCAGCATCTCATAGAAGTCTTCTTTCTCTTCTATTTTTGCATCATTTGTTGGTCCATATATGTTTGTTATAGTCACATTTCTGTATTTAGTTTCAATTCTAGCTTTGATGATTCTTTCAGAAACTGGTTTCTATTCAATTAGTGTTCTTCTAGCATGAAAGTTACACCTTTGCTATGTGTATCATCCTCATTCTGGTTTCCAGAATATGAAATGCATTTCTTTGTTGTTAGTTGGATTTCTCCACTATCGTTCCATCTTGTCTCATTTAGACCTAGTATTTCTATTTTGTATCTGTCCATTTCTCTGGTTAGTAAATTAGCTTTTCCACTTTTGTACAAAGTCCTAATATTCCAGCATCCAATTTTGGTTAAAAGTCTTGGGCTAAAAAGGTTTTTCTTGAGGTTATCTGCCTGTCAGCTTCCCCCATGGGGTTTTTGCTGGCTTGCTTCATTCCCCCCCAGTACTTCTTCCTCTTGGTTTGTCAGTTTTCCAACAATGGTTGAGGTTTCTGTAGCAATGTGTGTTTTACTTATTGTGGTTGCTAGCCACAAGCTTCAATCATCTAAAACCTTCTAAACTACCACTTAAAAAACCAGGTATCTACAAGATCAGTTGCAGTTGTAGGTTACACTACATAAAAGAAACTGGCAGATCTGGGGAGATACGTCGATTTCAACACATCAAGGATGCTAAGAATGAAAGAAAGCACAAATCAGGGCTGGCAGCACATACAACAGACATAAAACATATAGTAGATAGGCAACAAACTGAAATGCTCCACATTGATTACTGCTTTTACTCAAGAGTATTCAAAGAATCAGTAAAATGATAAAGTATCCTCTACAGTGTAACAAAAAACAAGGAATGATTTTACATCAAAGCTAGTCCGCCTTAATACATCAAGACACACTTGTATCTACTAGCAGTATACAGCAACTCACGAACCAGCAGCCAGCATAACAGTAAATGCACACTTTGCAAGTTTAAACATTTTCAAATATTCTTTACTAGATATGTTAACTATCATTACTTGGATGTACTTTTTTAATTTATTTGTGCCATTTCCTGATGAAGTGTAACAAAGTTTTTCATGTAACTAGTCGAATTAAAACATAATTTATTTTTTGACTTCTTTGCGAGTAGTTTAATACCAAAAAATAGTGATTCTAATATAGATATGACCATTTTGCCTCCAGTTGATGACAGTGATCATGCTTTAATGATCTAGGTATGTGAATGTTCCATTCAGAAAAAGTTACACAATGAATTACAAAACAGGCAGTTATGACCAACTGAGGAGAATGCCGTCCTGTCCTGTCAGGTGTCTTCTCCCTCCAGGATATTGACTACCATGACTAGGTTCAGTTATTAGATAGGAAGGATATTAGCAGTGCATGGGAAGTATTAAAAAGTACCTCAATAATGATATATTGGAATGTGTGCCTAGAATTTGAAGAATAAATAAGATCAGAGTGAAGTGAATGTGCAATCTTATTAAGCAAGAGATGATGTCAAAGGTATATTGTGTGCATAAGGATGATGTCAGGTATGAAAATTATAAGCAGCAGGCTAGAAGAGTTACATGTATTGTACAGATAATCTATCATTACTCCATTCTGAAACATGAAGCTTTTCTAACTCACTAAAGGATGCTAACATTCATTCATTCATGTCTGTCTGTCTGTTTCTCTATCTGTCATTTTAATAGTATCTACACCTAGTTCTTGGAGTTTCTTTGATGAGTGATATGGTAAAATGAAAAAGAGAAATGATAGACATATATATATAAGTCAGTGAAGATCTTATAGTGGATTAAGTAGAGTACAAATGTGATCCACAAGTAGTAAATTTTTCTCCATGAAGAATATTAAGCAAGCGGAATACATTAATAGAGAGGATAAATTTCTTGACTTTGAATCACAGGTATGACAGAATAGCAGTAGTCCTTTCCTACTGATACATGCTGTAACTTATGTAGTTTTATCATCCAATTCCTGATATGTACCCTCAGGAGGTTTACAGGATTTATTATTATTATAATTACTTGACACCTCCAAGGAGTCCCAGACTCATCGAGGGAGGACATCTCCATCTCCACTACTCAATTCACCAACTACCACAAACTGCATCATCTACACCAATGGCATCTACTGTTCACCACCACTAGTATTTTTCACAGACAATCACAAACATCCATGCCCACAGTGGGATTCGACCCCCCACCCTTTCGGCTGGAGAGCGGATACACTAACCAACTTGGCCAGCAATTTATGATAGTGCTACATGAAAAAGTTACATCATTACTAACTTCCTATCAACAATTTTCATGCAAATTAACCTGTTATCTGTCAACATTCAAATATTATCAGCTCTACTAAGGCACTCGTTACTTATCAATCCACCTAGACCATGACCTTCTTCCTCTGAGTCTTTTTCAGGCCATCCTGACAAAGAACACTTGTTTTGCTAACCTTTCCTCTCCCATTCTGTTTAAGTGGCCATATCATCTAAGATCGGCTCTGATAACACATTCCTCAATGCTAACAATGTTAAGTTATTTCCTAATATTATTTTTAATATGATACTGCCACTGATGCCATCAGTTTAGCCCCCTAATCTTTTTCAGGACTCTCATATCTGTGGTCTCCAGTCTTTCATGAAGATTTTTATTTCTACCCAGCTGTCAGATCTATAAGTTAAAATTAGTTTGAACACTGTCTTGTATACAGCTAGTTTAGTGGTTATGACTAATTTCTCTCTTATTCCATATACATTTATTCTGTTGACTACCTACAATACCAACTTTGCTAATTCTGTTGTCTATTTCCAAATCTAATTTGCCAACTTCACTAAAATTGTGCCTAAATAGCTGAAGTTGACTTGTCTTATAGGTTCCCCATTCAGGCTGCAGTCGATGTTTTCAATGTTTCTGCCTATTTTCATTGTCGTCATCATTCTGATGCTGAATTTCATAGCAAATCTATTACAGCAACTATCCAATTTCTTCAGGGAATCCTGCAGCTTGTTCTGGATTTACTTAGAAGTATAACATCTCTGCATAAAGTAAAAAAGCTGAGTAAACATATCCAATTTTGTTATCTGGTTTAATACCACTTTCTTTCTTTCATAATGTGATCCATATAGAAGAGGTATAACAGTGAAGATAATGTCCATCCTTGTCTCACAGCTGATTTAACATCAACCATTTTCCTGTACCTCCTTCAATTCTAACTGTGGACTTACACCTCAAATATAGACTGAGCATTGCTTGATATAGTGTCCCATTTACACCACATAACTGAAGCATTTGAACAGCTTTCCTCTTGGCATCTTGTTATATGCCTTTACCAATTCTACAACACTTAAATACAAATCCTTCTTATATTCCCATAATTTCTCAACTACTTGTCTTAAAGTGAAAATATGATCCTGACAACCTCTGTTTGGTATAAACCCAGCTTCTGTTCTTCTCCAAGCTTCCCCTTCAAAATGTGTCTTAGTCAAGTATACTTGCATAAATCTTACCAGGAAAGCTCAAAATGAAAATATCTCTGTAATTCTCACATTCAGTTTATTTCTCTTTTTACAGATGGGGGACTACAAGTGCTCTATTCCAATCATCTGGGATTTGACCCTCTGACCAGGCCTTCCAAATTATGCCATGTATCCACTGTAAAACTTTTATACCTCCATATTTGAACATTTCCGGTCATATATATCAGTGCTTCCCAAACTTATGGAGGCTAAGGTCCCCTTTGGAAAAATTAAAATATTTCACAGCCCACATCGAAAAAAAAAATCGTAATACAGACATATATTATTATAATATTTATTGTATTTATATTCAAGATTTTGTGTTTGTAATCTTTTTTGTGTTTCTTATCAATACCTTTGAAATGAAACTTATATGAATAAGCATATACTTACTAATATTGATTAAGTGCCAAAATACGCAGGAAGCAAAATTTGTGAACCAACACCAATGTGTGATTTTTCCATTAAAATATAAAAAAGAACAAAAAAGAAATAATAAATAATAAAAATTAAATACATTTCTTTTAAGATTTAAAAAAAAGCGACTTAGTCTTAAAACATTTTAAATTTGTTTTCATTATTTCACGCTCCCCCCCCCCCAACAAAACTTAGGCCCCAAAGGGGGCTGTGGCCCACAGTTTGGGAAGCGCTGATATATATCATCTACTCCAGCTACCTTTCCACATTTCAGGTTTTTGATAGCTTTTTTTCCCTTCAAGTATTAATATGTATTACTGATTGCATTCCTGTTGAATGTTTTCTGCAACCATGCTGTCATTACATGTTTCATTTAGCAAGCTTTCAAAGTAATTACTCCAGACTTGTACAACATCTTTATTTTCAGTGTTTATGTCACCTTTATCATTTTCGATTCCTTTTATAGTACTCTTTCCTCCATTTCTGGGCTTTTCAATAGTCTTCAAAATATTTTACCATTTTCCTAATATTTATTTCCTATGTTCTTACCAAATCTTTCCCATGACTTGTTTAGCTAGTTTTATACAGTGTTTCGCTTTCTTACATTTTTCTGTGCATTCTCTAAGAGCACAAGTTGATTTACTTGACTATGTTATTATTCACAGTGACCAGGATCTTTCGATATCCCTTCTTCATTTCCTCAACTGCCTCTTTAACTTACTGAGTTCACCATGGAGTTCTAATTTTTCTATCCTTGAAGATTACCTCATCAAATGCCTCTCTGCCTGAATCAATCAATGTTTTCATCAGGGTTTGCCACTGAATTTCCAATGTTTGGTTCTTGTTTTCAGACGCTTGTCATTTTTTTTTTAAATAATATTTATGTATTTGAGTGCACAGTTCACCTCTGATAGTTGTTCAACTTTGATTTGTTTCAAAACTTTCTTACATACCCTTCTTTTTATTATGAAATTCAATTTTATCCTGCTCAACACTAAATGGTGATCACTTCCAATTTCAAATTCTCTTGTGTCCTGAACCAGTGGTAAAATATAACTGCGAATAATAACACAGATAATGAGACTTTTCTTATTTTTTGCATCTTCTCTCCATGTGAATTTGTGCACATTTTTATGTTGGAACATGGTGTTAGTAATAACTAGTCCATGTCCTGAGCAGAAATCTAGCAAGCATTTACCATTATTATTAGCATTGCTCTTTTTTTTTCCAAATTTTCCCAAAACATTTCTATATGTCTAGTAATCATTTCCTACTCTGCTGTTTAGATCTCCAAGAAGGACCAACTTTTCCTTTTTCATTGTGTCAGCTACCTTCTCTAATACCTCAAAATATTTCTCCACTTCTTTCTTAGTACAATGTTATGTGGGACCATAGACACAAATAAGTCTCATTGTCTAGTCCTCCATTCTGATATTAGCCACATCACTCTACTTGATAATGCTTTCTAATCAAGAAGATTATCCTCATATTTAATGTTGAATTCTATAACTACTCCTTTTGCCTTGATTACTGTTGCCTGAATAATGTATAATGTATTTTTATGTAGAATGTAGAAAATAATGTAGTATGTACTGAATAATGTTCTGAGTAATTTACTGTATAATGTACCTGAATAATGTACTTTTATAAGCAGTAATAATAATTCAAATAAATGGTCTTTATAAACTACACTTAATTCTTATTTCTTGCTGAAATTTTACCTGAAATTTCTTATTTCTTGTTTGCAACTCTGCAGAAGTTGTTATAGGTCCCTCAGAGGGAATGTCCCTTGAAAAGTCATCTAACCACTGCAGTAATTCCTTTACTCCTTGTTTTGCGGTCTGACTTCCATTTAAGGCTTCTCGAAGTGATTTATTTTTGCTCTCTGCCTGCTGTAAAACCTAAAGAAAAATCAATATGCATGAAAACATTATCAAATAAAATGTCACCTATATGCATAAAATATATTAACATAACAATTTAAAAAGATCCCTAGTAAGACAGTAATTTTCTAATGGAAGAAATTTTAAAATATTGCAAGAGAAATAATTAAGAAAATCAGTGATTGAGCTTAAGAAGAATATTATACAAAGAAATGAACAGATAATACCAATGTTCAAAGAGCAATTGCCTCAAATAACATTGCAAATATAAAAACAGTCAGAGAAAATTAGTTGTCATGGCCAAGACCATAAAAAGATATATTATTATATCTTTTTATGGTCTTGGCCATGACAACTGCTGACATGGCCAACATGGTCTCGGCCATGACAACTATGGTCTACTGCTGACACATAAAAATTGACCTGTTAATTAAATAAATCTAAAACTATAAAACAAATCTCTCTTTTCATGAAAAGCAGAAGACATTGAATTTGCATCATGTGACATTAATATAAGCACTCCAAAATGATACTAAACGTTACCTTTTTCCACTTTGAATTCAGAACATTCAACTGATCCTGAAGACGAGCCAAAAAATCTGCTTTCGCATTTTGCATAAGTTCTTGTCCAGAAGAATTGATACTATCAACATTTGGCTGAAGAGTCTTGATATCATCCTGCAAAGCCTATACAAATAATAAACAGTGAGTTAATAAGATATAAACAGTCTTAAGATATAAAAAGATATAAAAAAATCAAAAGTTGAGGGAATTGTTTTTTCATTTTTGAGGCATAAAAAATAAAAACAGAAAAACACTTTGAACAAGATCTGATACACAGCAAGAAAAAGAGAATATTTACATCATAGATAAACTATTTAAATAAATTTTAAAATAATTATAGTAAAGTATCATAAAATGAATTCTCAAATGAACTAGTGAGAATATCTTTGAATATATCAAAAATGGATTTCTTGGCTTAAATGTCCTGATCATTGATGATGTTATACATTTCATTGATGCTGTTATGCTCTTAAAGGTGCTTTAACAGTCATCTGATCATGGTCTAATGTTTTTTTTATCCATTATAGTTCTTAATACAGCAACTTCATAAATAAACCAATAGGTAAACAATCAACAACAACAACAACCATGGGTTCAACACCTGTAGGTGTCTGATACCATCTTGATAAGATTCTTCCAATGCATTTTTTGTGCAAGATGACTCAGTTTTTGAAAGTTTATTTTTCACTTGGTTAGACTATAATAAATTTAGTTTAATCCTTTATCCAAGTGTGAGCAAACAAAGTTTGTGCCTGAAAGTATCTTCAGGACTGGGATAAGGTGGTACAACACCGGGCAACTCGTTGCAAAGGTGGAGCAAGCTAACATCACTCTTATCTCAGTATCTCCCATAATGCAAAACACATCTCCTTGCGGATATGTCTAATGTTATGCATTAAGGGAAAGCCTATGGGAGATACTGAGATAGGAGTGATGTTAGCTTGCTCCACCTTTGCAACGAGTTACCCGGTGTTGTACCACCTTATCCCAGTCCTGAAGATACTTTCAGGCACAAACTTTGTTTGCTCACACTTGGATAAAGGATTAAAGTAAATTTATTATGATTCAGTTTGTGTATAGAGTTTCCATACGATTTGACGATGTCATCACCTCATTCTCTGTTTGGTCTTCCTCTTTTGTTCTTTCCTTCAATCATTCCAAACAGCAACATTTTTAATTTTCTCTCATCGTTCATTCTACATATCTGGCCAAATAGACATAGTTTCCTTTTGATTATTTTCTGTATCAGGTTTTCTTTTGGTTGTATTCGGCTATAGATTTCCTCAGTGTTCATTTTCTGGATCCAGCTTATCCTCAAGATCTTTCTATAGCACTTCCTCTCGAATGCCAATATCCTCCTTTCAGATTCTCTCAGGAGTACCCAGGCCTCACATCCATAGAGCATGCTGCTGAAGATACAGGTTTCCACAATGTGCAGTTTAGTGTGCATCTTTATAGCTCGGCTCTTCCATATTTTGTCCATGGCTTTTAAGATAGCTGTTGCTCTGGCTATTCTAATTTTTACCTTTTTTTTTGGGTCCAAGTCATGGATCATGTGGCATCCAAGATATGTGAAGTGTTCCACATTTTCCGGTTGAAATCCTTCAATGGTAACTTTGTTCCGTAACTCCTGCTGTCCAAATATCATTGTTTTAGTTTTTTTTTAAGTTGACATTTAGTAGTCCATATCTTTTTTCTTCTGTGTATAGTGTTTGCAGTGTCTTTTCCAGCATCTTCTTCAATCAGAACGATGTCATCTGCAAAGCAGAAGTAGTTTATTCTCATTCCATTTATTGAAATGCCTCCACCTTCTTCTTTGATCTTATCTAGTGTCCTTCCCAGATGTGTGATGAAGATGGTTGGAGATATTGGGTCCCCCCCCTCCCTCGTCTTGTGCCTTGACTAGTAGCAAACCAATCTCCAGTCACACCTGCTATCCTGACTGTTGCTTGTGCTTAGCTGTTTATATCTTTCAACAGGCAGATCAATTTATTGTCCACCCCATAGGATTCCAAGACAGTCCATGTTATATTTTGGTCAATATTATCAAATGCTTTTTGGAAGTCCACAAAACAGAAGTATATCTTTTTATTCTTTCTTCGAGCTTTGTCTGCTATTAGTCTTAGTGCGAGTATTTGTTGCACTGTATGAAATCTGTCATGCCTGGGTTTCTTGGGCATCAGGAGGTGATGGAGAGAATCCAGAGATAAGTAACCAAGATAGTGAGAGTTCAGTGGAATGCTTTGTAACCCACACACCTACAATCTCTGCAATCTATCCTCATTAGTTGATAAGCAAAAAAGAGGACATATGATAGAATTTATGATTTAATGAAGGGATTCTATAACATTAACAGAAAAATATTTTTTCAATACGTGTCAAATAGAGAGAGAACTAGGAGTCACACAGGTAGTTATGTAAGAGTGTGGTTCGTAAGAGTGTGCAGATAAGATTTTTTCTCTTGGAGAGTGGTGAATAAGTGGAATGGATTGCCAGAGTTGTGAGTGCTCTGACAGTAAATGAGTTTAAGGAGAGGTATAATGGGCATTGTGTGTGTTAGTGTGAATCTCCCAAAATGAGTCTTTTGACTCTATGGAGATACTCATATAATAATAATCATTGCAGAGGCTTCTGTGGAGATAGAACATTCTAGGAATATGTTCAGTATCAATCCTCAAAAAAGATATTAAATAGGCACTATTTTTTTTATTTTCTTGACTAGTTTCAAGAAATTCTTTTGTTTCACTACATCAGGATAATTACACAAATAAACTAAAAAAAACTAAAAAGCAAGTAATAACAGTTAACAACTCTAATGAAAATATTTAAACATGATTAAACAATGAAAAGCATGCATTCACTACACTGGTTGCTGGTTTGTGTGGGTTACTATATACTATTGATGCCTAAGCAAAAATATCCAAACTCGTGGTGAGTTATTACTTAGGAAAGTGAATAAATTATAAAAACTAAGAATAAACCAAAAACTTTTTCATGACAGGCTAATATTTCTTTTACAGTGTAGAGACAATGGTGTTATTCCTCAGTTTTCAAGATTATGCCTGCAGTTCATTGGTAAGTGTGCTTTAAGAATGTGCTTTAATTTTCCAATGCACAGAAGTAGCATTACTTGTACAACACACAAGGAGTGAGCTTTCACAAGCTGACAGCCAGTCATATACTCTTTACACTTCTTGTGTATGGTAGTGTGGTAATCTATCAAAAGCTTTTGCAAAATCTAAGTATGCCACTACACATGGGTTTGTTAAAGGAGGGTCATGTTTCACCAATTAACTTATGCTCTGTAACAAGATGTAGGCAAATCAACCCATTTCTATATCCTAGCTCTCAACTAATCTCTCCAATACCTTAACCACAGCTCCAAGCATACAGATTGGCCTAAAATTTGTAACCACAGCCTTATATCACCACCTTTGAGAAGCAGAAAAATTTTATATTCCATCCACTCCCATGGGACCTGTGCATTTGCAAGACCTCTTATTGAACAGGTATACTAAAGTTACTGCCAACTTCCTCAAACATTCTCTTAAGACACATAGTGATATGTCATCAAGTCCTATTGCCTACTTTTTTCACTTACTTACTTCCAAGCTTATTTTTTTGCCTTACTCAAGTAGGGAAATTTATCAAGCTGAATTCTTCACATACTACTTACTCACCAGTAAACCATCCTCTCAAATTTCCTCTACACAAACTTAAAAAATAAAAATGATAAAAAAATAACATTGCATATTGAAAAGTGCTTGTTTTGGGAATGGAAAAATTGATTAAAGGCTTGAAAAAATTCTGTTATTCTGTACAGTAGAATTTCTGGATTAGCTAAGCCTTGGCCCATCCATGATACTATACTACAGATTTACCACCTTCTGTGAATGGGATTTATATGTGTGTGTATATATCCAATTATTATTCATTTTTTTTTAGATTATGAACTTTGTATTGTGTATAAAATAAGAATGATTCAAAGAACATATGGCATGTGAAGAAATAAAATACTTCCTTATGCGCTCTGTTCTTAGCATGTGGGAAGCTTTCAGAAGGCATAGAACTTAGCATAATGGCTTATGATTTGTATCATTAATTACTTATTTATTTATTACTTATGTTTTGCATTAAAAATACACATACATAAATATTATCAGCAAGGGCTATTTTCCATTTGAACACCTAAACCTAATTCACATAATATGTAATAAAATGACCACCACATATTTTGTAAGGCCTCAATTAATTTTTTCAAGTCTGCTGTGCAAACATTTCCTACTTTACCTAAATTTTTTTATTTTATTTTTCTATTTTTTTCTCATATCTGCTGCTCATATTTGCCACACATGGCACTACTGTGTCATAGATTTTGGGACCTCTTGTGTGTGTGTGTGTGTGTGTGTGGTGGGGGGGGGGGGGGGGGCTGAGATAAAAAAATGCCTACATTTGTCATAAAATAATATTTACTGAATATTTTTTAACGATACAAAATTAATAACAGAAAAAACTCACATACAAAGATTATTTAATAGTATAATTTTCGCCTGTGTGTCACAGGCATCTTCAGTACATTAAGCTCAAATTAAACAATAACTGACAATTCTAAAAAGCGCCACCTAAGTAGTTGGTGTAAGATAACTAAAAAGGTCAATAACTTTCCTAAAAATAAAATAAAATAAAATAATAAATTTAAAAAATAAATAAATAAAATAATAAATTTAAAAAATAAATAAATAAAATAATAAATTTAAAAAATAAATAAATAAAATAATAAAAAATAAATAAATTAAAAAAAAAATCAATACAATATGTTAGGAAAGATTAGCTGATTTGTAAAGTACTATCTCCCATAAAGGGGATAGACATAAGCCGTCGGATCTGTTTAAGTTAGGAGAATGAAGTAGAGTTTCACATGCTTCTTTATAAAGGCGTTCCATGAGAAACTGACTTGTGTGAAGAACTCTTGTCTTTCTCCAATGAACTCTGTGTCTAGTGAAGATGGCATGTTCTGCAAGTCCAGACTTTTCAGGTTTAAAGTATTCAATATAAGATTGGTGTTCTTCTAGCCGAATAGAGGGAGATCTTCCTGTTTGTCCAAAATAAGATAATCCACAAGAGCACAGAATCTGGTAGACACCTGGATGATTGGATGATTAAGATGTGGAAGCTTGTCCTTAGGAGAAGTGAGAAAGGTGGAGATTTTTCTAAACGGTCGAAAGGCAACAAAAACATTCAGTGGTTTTAAAACTTTTGCTATACATTCACTGATGCCTTGTACATAAGGGATAGTAATGCACGTTATTTCTTCTGTGTTTGAAGAGGAAGACATATTAAAACTATTCAAAGTTCTTTTAATGAAGCAATTCTTATAACCATTAGATAGAAAGGAAGAAGTTATATATTGTAGTTCTTTCTGTAAAAGATCGTCTGAAGAACAAAAGGAGTGGGCCAACCAGATGGTAACCTATTAATGCCTCTATTCGGCTAGAAGAACACCAATCTTATATTGAATACTTTAAACCTGAAAAGTCTGGACTTGCAGAACATGCCATCTTCACTAAACACAGAGTTCATTGGAGAAAGACAAGAGTTCTTCACAAAAGTCAGTTTCTCATGGAACGCCTTTATAAAGAAACGTGAAACTCTACTTCATTCTCCTAACTTAACCAGATCCGACAGCTTACGTCTATCCCCTTTATGGGAGATAGTACTTTACAAATCAGCTAATCTTTCCTAACTTTTTATTGTGTTGATTTTTTTTTATTTATTTTTATTTTATTTTTTTTTATTTATTTTATTTTATTTTTAGGAAAGTTATTGACCTTTTTAGTTATCTTACACCAGCTACTTAGGTGGCGCTTTTTGGAATTGTCAGTTATTGTTTAATTTGAGCTTAATGTACTGAAGATGCCTGTGACACACAGGCAAAAATTCTACTATTAAATAATCTTTGTACGTGAGTTTTTTTCCATTATTAATTTTGTATCGATATGTCTACTCAAGTATACCTCTTTTAAAACTTACTGAATATTTTTTGGAAATCAGAGAATTCTTAAATGAATAACACATAAACATATGATATAACTTATTCAAATTATAGCTGACACTTGTTTAAATATAATATAATAAAAAGCTAAAAAAAAAACTAAATTTTAAGAATTAAAATTTAATATCCATCCAAAATTCACAATTTCCCTAACATACATTACTCTGTTCAAGCTGTGCTTCTAAAGTGCCCAAGTCTCCAAGAGCTGCATCTTCAGATCGCAAAAATACATCTACTTCTTGCATCCAACTGGATAAACCATCAACCTCTTCCTAAAGAAAAATAAAGTAATTGTTAGTTCTTCAACATAGGAGGGAGATAAAAATACCATGAAGGGGAAAAAAGTCTTTACAATTGCAATGCTGGCCTGGTTGGCTGAGTGGGTAGCACCTCTACTCTAAACAGGCTGTGAGTTTAAATAGCCCTGTGATATGGATGTAAATGAATGTCCTTAAGTATATGAATTTCATTAACTGATGTGGGACTGATGCCCTTCTTAATCAGAGGCCTGAAAAACAAAAAACTCTATGTCTGGTATCTAAGACAGCTACCCCTCAAACCAACTGTCATAGTTACTGAAATTTATACAATTTCTTCTTTGTTGTCATTTCGATGACATTCTTCTTTGATGTCATTTTGATAAAATAAACCATGCCCCTGGGAAGATACCTGAAGATCACCTGTATATTTGATGCAGTCACCAGGTGCAGCTACACCTGGTGACTGTCCACCAGGGATGGCTGCACAGGCATCTGCTCTGTGTCAGAAATGGCCTCTATTTTGGGGAATGATTGTAGTCTGCACTGGCTCCCAGCTAGAAAGTAGGTAGCCACTTCTAACCAATACCTTTCCTTGTGGTCTAAATGCTAACAACAGTATCCTGGATTCTAAAATGAACACAGACATACTGGCTCAAACATCGCCCGGGTCAACAAGGTTCATGTAGGGAATGATTTACATGCTATCCTATTGATGTGTAGGCTTTCAACTAACAAGTATAAATTATAAAAAGAAAATACGCTGGGTAAAGAATATTTGTTTACAACCAAAGAGGGGGGGGGGAAGTATTTTCTTTTCTACATGTCATCATATCAACTCTAGTTTTGCACGTGCACATTTATGAGGGGCTCCAGTTTGGGGGGGGGGGGGGAGTGGAACGAAAGTATAGTAAGTAAATCTCCACACTACTGTAAAATTCGATGCAGCATCATAACTTTTCCTAAATCTTATTGCATCGACTTTTACAGGAGTCACATCCAAAATTCACAAAAAGTAAACTTGTAAATTTTATATGTAAATAACACTAACAGCCCATATAAATTAGCCTAGAAAAATTAGCATGATACTGTGTAAATAGAAGATATATGAATATGTAGTTCAAGGGAAAATACCCTAGAAATCAGAAATATGCTAGAATTTATCTTCTTCTTCTTCTTCTTCTTCTGCAGCTTCTCCCACTTAAGTGGGGTCACTGTTTATTATGAGTCTCCTCCACACCTTCCTGTCTTGGGCTGTCACCACATCTAAGTTCTTCATCTTCAAGTCCTCTTCTACCAGCTCCCTCCATCTCTTCTTTGGCCGCCCACGCTTCCGCCTTCCTTGCACATCCATCTGCATGACCCTTCTTCCCACATATTCATCCTCCCTCCTCATCACATGACCAAACCATCTCAACCTTGCCTCCTGTATTTTCGCTCCTAAGTTCGTAACTTTCACTGTTCCCCTCACATAGTCATTTCTCAGATGATCCTTTCTGGTCACACCGCACATCCACCTAAGCATTCTCATCTCTGCTACTTCCATCCTGCTAATGTTATTTTTCCTCAGGGCCACAGTTTCTATAGCATATGTCATAGCTGGCCTCACTACTGTCCTATAAATTTTGCCTTTCAGATTGATCGGCACCCTCTTATCGCATAACACTCCAGCCATCTCCCTCCAGTTCCTCCAACCTGCTTGTATCCTGCATCCCACTTCCTTCTCACCTCCTCCATCTTCTTCCACTGTCGAACCTAAGTATCTAAAGTCTCTCACCTTCCTGATGACATTTCCTTCCAGCTCCAGGTCTGTCTCGTGGCCACCGCCCACTGCGCAACACATATACTCTGTCTTACTTCTGCTCAGTCTCATACCTCTCTCTTCCAGTACTTTTCTCCATCTTTCCAGTTTAGTTTCCGCTTCTTCTCTTGAATCTACACACAGCAAGATGTCATCTGCATACAACATTGTCCAAGGTGCATCTTCTCTCACCTCCTCTGTCACCACCTCCATCACAATATTAAACAGCAACGGACTTAATGCTGACCCTTGATGCAAGCCAACTGTTACTTGAAAACTTTCTGTCTGTCCCAAACAGGTCCGAACACTTGTCTTCACATTTCTGTACATTTCCTGCACCAACCTGACATATTTCTCCGGCACCTTCTTCTCCCTCAGACACCTCCAGACTTCTTGCCTTGGCACTCTATCGGTAGATATTGGCACTCTATCTATAGATAAATTGCCTTGGCAATTTATCTATGTAAGTAATACCAAAAGCCCATGTATAGAGACCCAGAGGAATTAAACATGCTAAAATAGAGTAAACAGATGTCTTAAAATAGAAGTTCCGGGGCAATACTATAGAATTCGGAAATGTATTTGATGTTACCACTTAGTATTGGGTGAAAGAGAAACCTATTGTAACCAAAGCAGTTCAATGCCACCTTCAAGGTCAATAGCAAAAGAGGGCGGTATACATCAGAAGCTGTTACGCTATGCTGTAAAAAGGATTAAATGTACACTTCAGGGAGATCTAGAAGTCTGTGCTTTCCCAAAGGATAAGAGTTTGCACGTGAAAGGTACGGGGGTCTCAGACCTTAATTCAAAGTTTGCACGGGAATATCTGGGGTCCAAAAGCTTCACGCAGGGTCCCACGTGAAGCCAAATAAAAGGATCATAGAATCGACTATCATCATTGACTATCGAGCATCAGCAGATTTGATGCCAGGAGAAAAGGAGGGAGTCGATCCATTGACTACGTTGGTTCCGGATGAAGTTGTGGAGGGTAACCGGAGGTGAAACCTTACAGAGTGAATAGCAGCCCAGGACCAGGATGACAAAGCCTTGACTGTCAGACCTTACGTCCCAGTGCCTACAACGCCGGAAGATCACGCTCCAGCCCCGTGAGCCATTCCAGAGGAGAAATGGTATCCATGAAACCTCTAAAGTGATAGACCAAGCTCTAGCATAGAGGGGGATTCAGAATAAGTCTGTAAAGGAAATACGACTAAGTGCACTGTACCTATGGAGGAGTCATGCGAGTTGAATTTTGTTGCAACCCTTTTTTTTATTTATAATGTGAAGGACTGTTCAGAAAGACTGAATTTATAGAATTGCTATATACAGTAGATTGAAAACTTGTTCGCATAGAGAGAAATTAAAGCAATTGTAAAAGACATTAATGAAAATTTTGACTTACATTGTATTGTAAAGAACTGGTTCAGAAGAACTGACAAGATTATAGAATTAAGAAATATAATGTTATGAGAAGTAGTTTGCTTAAAGAGTGTTATATTTTATGTGAAGGTTGGAATTAGAGATCATAATTAATCAAAGCATGGAAGTTCCTAAACTGTAAATGGGCAAATAGTTAATAGTTATCTAATTTAATTGTTTAATAATTTACGTCATTGGTATTTTTGTTGCATGCCTAAGAATTTGTCCTATATGATGTTTTTTTTCTAAGGTGCTTAGCTTAGAGAGGAAAAAGGAAAATAGCATCCTTTTAGTGCATACCTTGTATTACTATTTTAGTATAAATAAACATGTCTGTTATATTTAAAAGGAGTGCCGTCTGATCTTTTTCACAACTGCACTGTTCTCAAAAAAAAAAAAAAAAAAAAAGATCCTGTGAGCGGGGGGGTTGGAATTTGGTATGAATTTTGAGTTAAGAGTGAGCCACGACTGCATATAATTATAGAGGAGGAACTTTACTGGAAAAATAAATATTTTCTTATGCCATTTGGAGAACTTTAGTGGCACAGCTAGTAATAAATAAATAAATTTCTAGAGATCTCCAGCATAAGGAAAGAATACTAAAGGTAGAGAAAGGGAAATAAGATTAACTGAGTACATGAAAGGAAAAGTTAAAGTATAATGAAATAAAAATATAGAAGCCAAGGATAAAGAAAACAATATTTTACAACAATCAGCAGGTAGAATAAGAATAAAAAAAACAACTTAATATTACACTACCATCCAAGCAGAAGATTATATTCAAAAAGTTCACTACAGTCTCCAAATTATTTAAATTACCTTAAAAATTAGCCAAAATTACCAAACAATAACATCAGGAATTGCCCGACTATCTATCTTTCATCTGAACATCAAGGAATTACTAGATTAAAATCAGAGGTATTAAATGATATCTTTAAGCATGCATATATTTAGTACTGCAGTGAAGTCCTGGCTGTGGTCTTCCCAGTGGCAGGGAACTGCTTGCCAGTTTGGAACTAAAGTCATCATATGACTCTGGGGATTCAAATATTAGGGGGTATGGTAAATGAGAAGATACACAAGGTTTGTTTTCCTAGAGGTAAAATGAATAGAGTGATAGAGGCATTGGATCCGAGGAGTAAGTGCAAAAGAGTTGGTAGAAGTAATAGGGACAAATTACTTGACTGGAACAAGAAAATATAAGATTGGATATCAGGAGATCATTGAGAAGGATAAAAAAAAATAATAGTGTGATAGGAAAGATGAGGAAGAGAGCAAAGATTGTGAATGATATGTTAGCAGAAATGTGTAAGGAGCACAGTTTGCTAATGCGTGGAATGAGTTTGAAGGATGAACTGAACTGTATAAGAGTGATGGACTGCATTTGAATGGTTTTGGTCTGAGTCATTTGGAGAGACTGCTGCTGGAAGGGAGAGTAATAGAGTAATGAGTGAAGAGAATGAATCTGAGCAAGTGAGAAGCAATGTGAAAGAGAGGGAGAGTAAGGAAGGAGAGATTGAAGTGGTGCTTATGAATGAAGAAGTGGGTAGCATGAATGTGGAGAATGAGAGAACAAGTGTGCAATTCAAACAGGGAAAATGGGGAGACTCAGGATGGATAGGGGACCAGTATGAGAAAAGCTGATACTCCAAGAGGATATCAATGCATGTGTAGACAAAAAGGGACTGGGATGATCTGGGATCTAGGGAAAACAGTGGGATTTGAAGAATGTTATGGGATGAATAAAGAGAAAAAGTAATGGCTCAAGGAACATACACTATCTACCAATAATTGTCCGGACACTTTAGCAATTTACAATTGATACCAGCAGGACAATCCTAATATCGGGTATGTCCACCTTTGGCTTTGATCACCTCATGCACCCTTTGAGGGAGACTTTCCACCAATGTGTGGCAGACATCAGGTGGAATTTGTCTCCATTCCTCCATCAAAGCAGGACTTAGTTGAGCAGCAGGTTGAGGACATTCTGCTCTGGAGTCAATTGCTGCTCCAGTTCGTCCTACAGGTGTTCGATGGGGTTGAGGTCAGGACTCTGCACAAGCAATGGCAATCATTTAACACCCATCTCTTTATACCATTCCATAACGGCTGCAGCTTTGTGGCATGGGGCATTACCATCTTGATAGTAACATGGGTCCGTTCCATAAAACTTCCAGTGTAGGCAGCACCTGATTATCCAGAATCAAGATACCGAACTGCCTTCATGGAACCATGGATAACAACTAGTGGTCCCACTCCAAACCAGCTGAATGCTCCCCACACCATTACTCTTCCACCACCAAACTTTACCGTGGGTACAACACACTATGGTAACAGGCATTCACCAGGCTGCCTCCACATCTACACCTTGCCATCAGACTGGAAACAGGTGAACCTTGATTCATTGCTCCAGAGTACCGTTTTCCACTGGCCAGTTCACACACTCTTTTGCACCAGGCCAGACAAGCTGCCCTTGTTCACTGTTGTGATATTCAGCTTGTGTACCACTGTTCTTCCATGGAAACCCAGTAAATGGAGTTCTTTTCCTACAGTATTAATGCTCACCATGACGTTACTGGTGCTCTGGAACTCATCACGGATGGTCTGTGCAGATTGTACAGTTTTTGTGTGCCACCATTTTTAACACCCTCCTGTCCCTATTAGTCATTTTCAGCAGCCGCCCTGGATGTTTACCTGCATTAGTGATGCCAGAGCATCTCCATTTTTGTTGATCACACTGCCACCCATTGATTTTGAATGTTCCAGTTGAGTGGCAATGGTATGTATAGACATGCCACTGATGTGACAGCCCATGATGACACTTCTCTTGAAGTCAACAAGTTCATGTCATGTTGCCATACCCGTATATTCAATTGCTATGATGAAATACTGCTTCCTACTATCTGTACACCGGTTTTTATGTTATTAACAAACCTGGAATGGTCCATAACTTCAAATAACAGGGGTTTCAGGACAATTATTAGTAGATAATGTATGGAGAAGTCACATATAATAAGTGGTATCGGTGAAACTTGTTATAGGTTCAGGAATGAGCTGTTATGTTTGAAGTATAAGAAACAAGGCAAATGAAATGGTTGCATTGAATGAGTTCGTTCACCCAAAAATTGTTGGAATAAGTGAGACATGGTTAAATGAGAATGAAATTCTGACAGGAATAGAGACAGAAAGGTATGATGTATTTCATGAAGATAGAAAGAGTAATAAGAGAGGTGGAGTGCTATTGATGATAGAAAAAGAGTTATGTCCATACAAGGTAGACATGCAAGAGCATGTAAGAGGGAAATAGTGGCAGTGGTTTTGAGGTAGCATAATGAGTTAGAGGTGAACAGAAGAAAATACTTAATTGGATGTTGCTATGGACATGGTAATGTGGATGATAGTGACCATGAAATATATAATCAAATTAGCCAAGCAAATAAGAAAAGGGTGATCATTATGGGTGATTTCAATTATGGCAATATAGATTGGGATGATGAGATAGCAACTGGATGTAAAGAAAATGAGTCTTGATTTTTTGAGGTTGGTTGGTTGGTTTTTAGTTTATTTGGTACAAAAACTACAAAGGTCATACTGTACCATACTAAAGGTTATAAGCATTTACAGAAAAATAATTTCATAAAGCAGCATCTCTGGGTAAACAGAACTGCTGCAGAGGGCACAGCAACACACAAGATCAGAGGTTATTACAGTAGTGCAAAAATAATTAACAATATAAGTTAATACATAAAATATAAAACACTAAGGCAAAGAACACAGTATCTACATATATGTAAAATTATAATAGATGCCTTCATAGCAGTACAGAAATAGGCAAAAAGGGATTATTATACAATATGCATGTATGAAAATTAAATTTAGTAATGCAGTAGAAACAGAATTTAGAATACATATAAACAGAATTACTAGAAAGTACACAAATACGTAAGATGTCCTACAGCATTACATGATTATTAGAAAAATAAAGCAATAAATAAGATGCATACATAAAATGCATGTTAAGTGATACAATATCTACATATAAACAAAATTACTGCAGAGGTTTCAGCAGTACATAAATAGATAATTATAGGTTAACATATGTATATACAAAACAAGTCAAGGAAAGCAGTGTCTACATCTAGGAAGATTACAACAAACATTATTATACTAATAAAAGGAATTATTATATACAGCATTGATGCATAAAATTTAAGTTTAGCATTATGGTATTTACATATTAACAAAATTACAGCAGAGTGATACAAATATACAAGATCAAGGCCTATGATATTATTCTTGTTGAGAGGCTTATACGCTGGTTAAACATGATAACTAATATTTAAGGAATTGACAGCGTATACTAGAAATATAGATTAAATAAACTTTAATATATACTTTCCGATATTTCAGCGAACGTCACGTTGCCATCTTCTTGGGAACTTACTACAAAGACACGTGCACACAAGTACTACATAACAGCAAATGAGAACTGAAGCTAGGACGCTAACGTTTTCCTAAAGTCCTGGTGGTGCCCCCTGGCGGGCTATATTGGTTCTTGGCCTTTGGGCTGAAGGTCTTCTGATAAAAGTTTCCCAAATTTGGGGCAGTCTCATGCATCCAAATTTGTTTATGTGATTTAGTTCAGTGGTTCAAGCCCTAACGATCAAGCCCTAACCACTGAACTAAATCACATCCGTGACACTTTCTCAGCCAACGGCTACCCCCTCCAAAAAATCCAAAAAATACTTAACCCAGTTATCCACAACTCACCACCCCCTCCCCTTCACAAAAAAGATTACTCTAAATCCATCACCATTCCCTACATCCGAGGCACCTCGGAAAAAATCAATAAAATCTTAAAAAAAACATGACTTGACCACTTGTTACAGACCACATAGAAAACTGGCATCCCTTATCTCCGCTCCACCAAAGACCAACCACTTCCCCTAGACCTACCTGGTGTATACCAGGTCCCTTGCAGCTGTAAACTGTCCTACTTTGGCCAAACAGGCAGGACAGCAAATATCAGAATCTCAGAACACAAGGATTACATCCGATTTCACCAGTACAGCCACTCTGGGATTGCAGACCACGCTCTGGATACTCGCCACAGAATAAGATGGAAGAAAGCCACAGTAATACACCGCAGCAAGTTCAAGTATGAAAGACTATTCATGGAATCAGCCTCGGCCCTTAGGAACATGCCAAACCTCAACAAATTTGGATGCATGAGACTGCCCCAAATTTGGGAAACTTTTATCAGAAGACCTTCAGCCCAAAGGCCAAGAACTACCAATATAGCCCGCCAGGGGGCACCATCAGGACTTTAGGAAAACGCTAGCTTCCTAGATTCAGTCTCATTTGCTGTTATTAGTACTTGTGTGCACGTGT
The DNA here is from genome assembly GCF_054136105.1 of Typopeltis vanoorti. Classification (NCBI taxonomy): domain Eukaryota; kingdom Metazoa; phylum Arthropoda; class Arachnida; order Uropygi; family Thelyphonidae; genus Typopeltis; species Typopeltis vanoorti. The sequence continues at coordinate 50,338,158 of NC_143567.1, forward strand.
CTTTGTAGTAAGTTCCCAAGAAGATGGCAACGTGACGTTCGCCGAAATATCGGAAGTATATATTAAAGTTTATTTAATCTATATTTCTAGTATACGCTGTCAATTCCTTAAATATTAGTTATCAATAAGGCCTATGATAATACATAATTGGTCAGATATATTACAAATAAAAGATAAAAGTTAAGTTAAGCAAAAAAGTATTTACATATAAACAAATTTATGGTCAAATGTGTTTCTACAAATTAATTCTTTCTAAAAAATTAAAAACATCATACAATTTGCCTGAGTCTGCTAGCATTTTCCTGAGTGTATATGGCTTGGTTAGATAGGTGAAAATTTCATTCCTCTCTCGTGTAAATTTTTGACAATCTACCAGAATATGATGAATAGTAAGATGCGTGTTGCATTTTTCACATATGGGAGGGTCATCAGCTCTCGGTAAATGAGAATGCGTAAGGTGACTGTGACCTATGCGGAGCATAGCAAGGACAACCTCCTCCCTTCTCTTTGTACGTTGACTAGAAAGCCAATGTTTAATTTCAGGTTTAATGTTATATAATTTGTTTGTTGATGTTTCTTGCCATGTTAACTCCCACTGAGCAATTAGCCTTGATCTTATAAGTTGTCTGTAGTCTGTATATGGAACTGTCAAATAGTATGTGGAGAAGGTATGGGCTGATTTAGCAGGCTGCATCTGCAGCCTCATTTCCTTTGATTCCGATGTGGCTGGGAATCCAGCAGAACTGGACATCGAAATTAAGGATTTTCATTTTGTGAAGCAGGTGTAGCACTTCATAAAGTATACTGGATGAGGATTATACATAGGAGAAGAGATAGCTTGTAAAGAGCTCAATGAGTCTGCATAAATTATACACCTTTGGTAGCAGTTTTCTTTTATATGCACAAGTGCAAGCTGAATGGCATGTAACTCTGCTGTATAATTACTGCAGTCAGGTGGGATCTGATTTGAAATAATAATGTCAGGAAACACAGCAGCACAGCCAACAGAGATGTTAGTTCTTGAACCATCAGTATAGATGGGTAAGAAATCAGCGTGTGCTGCTCTGTGTGCATTAAATAATTGCAGGTAGATGGATGATGGGGGTATAAGATTTCTGTAGCTGACAAAGTGAGAGGTTGCAAGATGGTGTGCAAACCTGCCATGGAGGGATGTTGTTATGTTTAGTGTACCTAATGTTGTCAACATTTATACTAACAGCTTGCATAGTTTCTTTAATATGCATACCAAAAGGATGTATAGCAGTTTGATGTGTGTGATATTGAGCTTCCCAACGCAGAGAGAAGATACTATTCCATGTAGGGTGATCCGGGAGAGATTTTATTTTTAGGGCGTAATTAAGAGACAACTGTTTTCGTCGAAGTGATAGAGCCGGTTCATTTGCTTCTACATAGAGACTTGGAGTGGGTGAGGTGCGAAAGGCACCAGTAGCTATCCGTATACCCTGATGATGGATGGAATCCAACCATCGTAGGTTACTCTGTCTTGCTGAACCATAGACTTGGGACCCATAATCCAGCTTTGAACGTATAAGTGCACGATAAAGATGGAGCAATGAAGCTCGATCAGCACCCCACCCAGTAGAGGATAGAGTGCGAAGGAGGTTCAAAGTTCTTTTGCACTTTTCTCTTAGTTGACGAATATGTGCTAGAAATGTGAGTTTTCTGTCAAAAATGAGTCCCAAGAACTTGGTTTCTGTAGTTACTGGAATAACAGTAGGTCCCATTATCAGTTCAGGATCTGGTGATGAGTGCGTTTTCAACAAAAGTGTACACAGACACTTTTTTCGGTTGAAAACTTAAACCCATTATTAAGAGCTCACAGAGAGACATGATCAATTGTTTGTTGAAGTTGTCTTTCAATTACTCTCATGTTACGTGAGTGACAGTATATTGTGAAGTCATCAACATACAGAGCATTGTCTACAGTGGGAGGAAACTTTTCAATGATTGAGTTAATTTTAATAGCAAAAAGGGTTATACTTAAGATAGAGCCTTGGGGAACACCTTGTTCTTGAAGATATGGTTGAGATAGCATACTTTCCACTCTGACTTGGAAAGTTCGCCTGGACAGAAAGTTTTTAATAAATATAGGGAGGTGTCCTTTGAGACCTAAGTTATGAAGGTCTTTTAATATGCCATATCTCCAGGTTGTGTCATAAGCTTTTTCCATGTCAAAAAAGACAGAGACAAGATGTTCTCACTTCAGAAATGCATCTCTTATACATGTTTCTAACCGAACTAAATGATCTAAAGTTGATCGATGTCTACGGAAACCACATTGTGTATTGGAAAGAAGACTGTTGCTTTCTAAATACCAGAGAAGTCTGGCATTAACCATTTTCTCTAGTATCTTACAAAGACAGCTGGTCAGAGCAATGGGTCGATAATTATTTGCTTGTGTTGGATCTTTTCCTGGTTTTGGGATAGCAATGACAATTGACTTATGCCAAGAATTGGAAACTCTTCCTCTGCAAGTATTCTATTGTATAATAAGAGAAGAAGATCCATAGAAGATAATGGTAGATGTTTTATCATTTCATAATGGATGTCATCAGGTCCTACTGCACTAGGGTGAGATTGTAGGAGAGCTCTTTTTAGTTCCTCCTTGACAAATGGCTGATTATATGGTTGAAGAATGTTGGTAGAAAAATTAAGCCTTTGTTTCTCTTGCTGCTCTTTCAGCATTAAAAATTCTGGAGAATATGAAGCTGTTGCTGAGATTTTAGCAAAAGTTTCTCCTAAAGTATCTGCAATAGCTTTGGGATCAGCAAGAACATTTCCATTATAGTCCAAGGTGGACAAATAATGTGTATTATATCTGCCTTTCATTTTCCGGATTTTATCACATACAATTTTTAGACTGGTCATTTGATTAATTGATGTAGTAAATTGGATCCATGATTGTTTTTGACTCTGACGTCTTACAAAACGTGCTCTGGCTCGAGCACGCTTGAAAGTTATTAAATTTGATGTGGTGGGGTATCTACGAAATATGCTCCATGCTCTGTGTTGATCTTTTTTGGCTGCCTGACATTCTGGGTTACACCAAGGCTTTGGATAGACTCGAAATCGAGATGATGTTTTTGGGATGGAGGTTGTTGCTGCCTGGACAATGCATTCTGTTATATATTTTACAGCTTCATTGATAGGTGTTTGACTGATGGCATCAGCATTAAATTTTGCAAGATGAAAGAAAGTGTTCCAGTCAGCCTGGTCCATTTTCCATATAGGTATCTGTGTGGGTGAACATGGTTCCTGTGAAGACATTGTACAAAGAACAGGAAAGTGATCACTTCCATATATGTTCTCTTCAACGTCCCACATGAGCAGTGGAAGAATGGAAGAAGAACAGATTGTAAGATCAATTGCAGAATATGAACGGGTAGGCATATGGAAGAAAGTATTGAGTTTATTATTTAGAAGGGAAAGGTTATTATTATCAAGAATTTTTTCAATGCTTCGACCTCGTCTATTAGTGTTGGCACTACCCCATAGAGTATTGTGACTGTTAAAGTCACCCATCAAAAGTATGGGTTCAGGCAGATGCGAGATAAGGTTATCAAGATCAATTTCATTTAGCTCAGCATTTGGTGGTAAATAAATTGAACATACTGTAATAAGGAATCCCACAGAGAAGCGAATCGCTACCGCTTCTAGAGGAGTATTAAGTTGGACCTGATGGAAAGGAGTATGACTGCCCACTAGGATAGCTACTCCTCCATGAGCAGGACCATCTCCAGTTCTATCCTTACGTACAACAGTGAAATTCCTAAAGATACGGTCCTCATTGGGTGTTAAGTAAGTTTCCTGTAGACAGAAACAGAAAGGTTTGTGTTTCTGCAACAACATCTTGATATCGTCAATATTCTGGCGGATCCCACGACAGTTCCATTGTAAAAATTTTCCTATTGTTTTGATTTTATTGACTTATCTGGTTTTCGAGAGGTTGAGGGCTTATCTTTGTCAGATTTATATTTATCCACTGTTTTTGGGAAGTATGGACGCCAGTGTCCATCTCTTCCTCTGGTAGAGTGTTCAAAACATCAAATTTGTTAGGGTCAGTTGGTATGCTTAATTTGCTTTCAGTGGGTATCGAGGTATCCATTTTTTCTGTGCGAGTGTCTGGTGGTTTATCTTTGAGTGAAGTCTCCACCATAATTTTTTTGACAGATGAGTTTTCAATGAATGGGACCATTTTTGAAGTTGTCTTTGGAGTAAGGCCATAGGTCTTGTGATTAATGTGTTCAACAGAGAAGCACTTACGATCGTAAAGTTCATATATGGTGAAATTATCAAATGGTGGAATAGACATACATGTTTGAGTTGCTGTTTGCACTTTTTTAATTGTTACTTTTTCAGCATAAGAGGATTGTAGAACAGGTGTAATGGTGGCTAGCTTTCTTTTTGCATCTTGATATGTTATGTTTTGTTCTGTTTTTATTTTTTGCATCTCTTTTTCATCTATCCATTTCTGACATGCACGAGAGTATGCTGGATGATCTCCCTGACAGTTGACACATTTAGCTTTTTTTTCACAGCAAGATTTATTTTCATGTTCTTTACTACCACATCGAGCACAGGTAGTAGAACCATGACAGGCAGTTTGGGCATGTCCATATCTTTGAACATTTAAAGCATCTCAGCGGGTTAGGGATATATTCTAACAGGACAGCTGAGATACCCTGCTTTTACAGATGTCGGAGGTCTAGGTGTATCGAAAGTAAGGATGATGTTCTTGGTTGGGAGCAGGCAACCATCCCTGCGTATCAGGATGCGTCTCACACCCGTAACTCCTTGTTCTTTAAGCTCTGAACATATCTCCTCGTTAGGAACCTCAAGGAGATCCCATTCTGATATCACTCCTCTACTGGAGTTGAGTGTTCTGTGAGGTGTTACTGCAATTTGTATTCCACCCATTGTCGTTGCTCTCAGTAGTTTCTCGGAATGTTGTTTGCACATTGTTTCCACGAGGATATCACCAGAACATAATTTCTTGACAGTTTTGGGAGATCCTGCCAGTCTTTCTAAACCTTTTGGATAAAGAAGGGTGACATTTTCCCAATTGGTTTTTCACCTGTTGCATGAATGATTAAAAAGGTTGGTACATTTATGTTAGTGTCCGATATCTTTTGTTTCTTACTTCTGTTTCCATAGGTTGTGTCTATATTATCAGTACTTGGTTGGGACTTTGTTAGGGTCCCTGAAACATTTGAGGATGAAGAATTCATATTTTAAGGAATTTTAATTCGGCGCCAAAGCTCCCCACCCACCGTGGAGCCACACATGGACGCCCACTACCCGGCAAGCAAAGAATGCGCTCAAGAGTGGAACGCCAGGGCTACCCTGGATGCTATACTGGCACTGCAGCAGGTCTAGTATCCTGACCCCGGACCATGGGGTGAGAGACTTACTGCAACACCGTTGACCCTTGCAGGCGAGCCCACTAGCCGATTGATCCTGGCTGGGCCATCCAGGACCACCCGTCTTGCCGAAGCAGGGGCCAAAGTAGTGCAAGACTACCAGGATCCCTCTTTCCGGATGTCCACGGGTCGCACCACACGGCAAACACGGCGGCAGGCGTTGGATCCCAGTGATGGTGGTCTGGAAAAAGGATAGTGAAAAAGACTCAGGAGAAGTAGAGCAAAGAATACGGGAAGAAAAGCAAAGAAAAAGAGGAAGAATGAAAAGGGCCAGTACCATCACTGGGAGGTCCCCTCCACCACGAACAGGTGCCCCACATGGGAGGGGTGATTTTTTTGAGGGACAACTACTTCAGGCAGTATGTAACAGAGGGCAAACGAGGATTGAGGGTCTTGGATTTGATCATCTCATCAGAGGATGTTATTATAAATGAGTGGCAAATCATTCTCCAGTTGGTGAGAGTGACCATGAAGTGATTATCTGGGTGGTTGCCAGCAGTGTGAGGACTTCTGTGAGGAAAGGGTATATGTGGAACTACAAGGTTGGTGATTATGAGAAGCTCAGGAGACAGTTTGCAAATGCAGCATGGAATGAGGAGTTGGGTGGAAAAGAGATCAATACTGCTTGGATGATATTCAAGAACTATCTAATAGAAGCAATGTCTAAATGTATTCCAAGGGTAAGAAGGCTAAATAAGGTAGGTGCGAAATGGATGAATGAAGAGATTAAGCATGTGCAGAGAAAAAAGGCATTATGGAGACAACATAAGATGAGTGGTAATAATCAATTCCATGAGGATTACAAAGAACAGGCAAGGAGGGTGACTTGGTTGGTAAGGGTATCAAAAGTGAGGTATGAGTGGCAGTTAGCTAATGCAGCCCCCCCCCCCTTCCCAAAAAAAAATGAATGATTATGGAAGGATGATATTGATTGGAGGAAATGGTATAAGAACAATTGCTGTGGAGGATATAATCAAGATATTTAATGAGCAGTCATAAAGGTCTTTCATTCTTGTGAATGTGATATCAGGATAGTTTGAAAGCAGTAGATGATGAGTAGGAGACACTGACTGTAAGAGAACAAGAGGTATATGGGGAAATGAGCAAACTTGATGTTAATAAGGCTGTGGGACTTGATATATCACCACATATTCTGAAGGAATGTGCCAGGGAGTTGACATCTGCCTTGACATATTTGTTTAATGAGTCTTACACTGGGTCAAGTTCCAAAGGAGTGGAAGGAAGGCAAAATTGCACTGCTTCATAACAGAGGTGACAGAAATCGAGCATTAAATTATAGGCCTATCTGTGCATCAGTTGTGTACTTAGATACTTAGTGCACTACTTTGTACACAGTAGTGTACTTTGCTAAGGCTTTTGATAGATTACTGCATGATAAGTTGATAGTTAAACTACAGTGGATGGGGTTGGATATTATACTAGTGCATTGAATTGGAGATTAGCTATCTGATAGGTATCAGCAAGTTGTGTATGGGGGAGCAATATCCCAGAAGAGGAAAGTCACTAGTGGTGTGTCTCAGGGGTCTGATTTAATGCAATTGCAGTTTAACTTGTATGTTAATGATATTGGGAAAGATTTGGTTGGGGATATTCAGTTCTTTGCAGATAATGCAAAGTTGGGACAAACCATAAGGTGTAGAGTAGAGATTCGTGTTCTGGCCTTACACACAGACTTGAATAGATGGGGCACAGGAGTGGGAATGCCACTTCAATGCCGCAAAATGTAAGATTTTAAAAATTGGGAAACAAAGACAGGATGTAGAATTTATGCTTGGTGGGGACATATTGTTGAAAGTGGCAGAAATTACGTTTTCCTGCCATTTATGTCATTTTCCATTGGGTGATGGTGGATAAAGATCTAAAATTTAGAGGACATATTGCCAAAATTGTGAGGACAACAAAACAAATTCTGGGAATGATGTAGAGGACACTGACTTGTAGAAGTAAGGAGTTTCTTATTCCAATATATAAGGCATTGATTAGGCCACATATGACTACTGTGCACAGATTTGGTCATCTGGTTTTCAAAAAGAAGAAAAGATGTTAGAAAGAGTCCAGAGGCGACTGACTAAGGTAGTTTCTGAATATAAAGAAATGAACATATAAAGAAAAGTTGAGAAGATGCAATTTACAGAGTCTAGTGGATAGGAGGAAGAGGAGTGATATGATAGGGATGTACAAGTTGGTAAGGGGGTTGCTATAGGATCAGTGCTGATCAGTAGAGGAACCTACAACCTAATGATGGGAGAATAGAGATGCTATCCACTCAGTAGTCAACTAGGCTTGTAAATACTGACAAACTGTTTAATTTTGGTAAGTAAAATAAAATTAAGGTATATATATATATGTATATATATATATATTTTTTTTTTTTCATGAGGATAACATTTTTCAGGAACTATATGTGTGTGATTTATTTACAGATTCATGATAATGATGAACTACTTGTACATGTTCCATTGTTTACTGACTAACAGTTTCATCAGGAAGATAAACATACAAGAGAATATACAAAAAAAGAACTGAACAGAGGTTTTCATAAAATGATGGGAGATTGGGAAAGAACAAGAGGTCATCCCTAGAAGCTGTATAAGGAGTGAGCGAACAAGGGAGTGAGAAGCAGGTTTTTTGCACAGAGAGTTGTGAATGATTGGAATGCATTGCCTGAGAGTGTGGTGTCTGCAGAGAATTTGAATATGTTTAAGGCAAGTATGATGAGCCGTGTGTATGACAAAAGGACCTCCTAGATGAGACTGACTCCATGGGGCTTAGCAGAATAATAATAATGACTCTTATGGACACACAGCTCAACATAACAATGAGAACATATATGATACCATAAGGTCTACTCCACTCCTATGATTCCCCTTCCCACTTCACTCCTCCATGTTTCAGAAGAGAAGAGAAAGCTACACCATCAAATAAATAAATAAAATCAATCATTACACATATCAAAATATCTCCACTTCCAGTTCACCATATTGAATTCAGATATCCCATCTGGCTGGTGGATATATCAGATGATGGTTCCCAGGACTGGTAGAGAAGACTCTGGAATGAACTACAAACTATAAATTTGACAGATGGATCTGATCACAGATCCAACATAATTACATAACCCATAAATCCTACTCGAGAGACTGAAATGGTATTTAATGGTATTTTTTTTTCCAAATCACTTCAGGACTCTAATCAGAAAGAAGGTTCTCTTACACACTGCAGCAATGAAAATTATTTAGCACCTAAAGACATTCACAGGCATCCATCTGGAATTTGACCCTACAACCTACTGGCTAGAGAGTAGAGATGCTATCCACTCGGTAGTCAACCAGGCTTGTAAATACTAACAAACTATTTAATTTTAGCAAGTAAAATAAATTACTTGGATATAGTTTTATATATATACATAGTTATATATATATATATATATATATATATTTCATGAGGATAACAGTTTTCAGGAACTATATATTACTGTATATATACAGTAAAACCCCATTTTTACATTCTTGCAATTTACGTTTTCCTGCCATTGGTCCATTTTCCATTGGTCCCATCTTAAGGGCTATCTTACGATATATTGTTTTCCCACCATTAACAACTTGATGTTGATGTTATTTCCCATGATTTGCGGTTTTTTCTCGGGTGGCAACACCGATTTTCGAATTGATTTCCTCTCATTCAAATCAATTTCTGAGGAAATCTGCGCATTTCTGTTCCCCGATGGCGTTGCTTTTGGCTGTAGTTTCGTTTCTGCCATCACAGTGACTTGCACGCTTCCAGCAGTGATGTAGTGATACTGTGATTTTTCAATCACAGTACGAATTGATATTGCAGAATTTCTGCTACGCAATTTAGAGTGTGATAGTTGCTTTCAAGTTGGAGTGGTGGATGATCCATGTTAGTAACATGGAGAAAAAAGCAAATAATATATTTTGGTAGAAGAAAAGATGGTAATTCTGTGATGTGTAGATTGGCATGTCGGAACACATGTGCAATTAGCAAAGGATCTTGGACTCTCCGTGCTCACTTTGAACATGATAGTAAAAAAGAGGTCAAGCATTGAACTCAATGCAAAGCAATCTGGTACTATGTCAAAAAAATTAAAATATACCTGGACAGTGACATATGATGAATTGGATAAACTTGTGGCGGAGTGGTTTGTTTCTACGAGAAAGTCAGGTATTCCAGTCGATGAATACTATACTCCAAGCAAAAGCCCTTGAATTTGCTGTGATGTTGGGGATTAATGGTTTTACTGTTCAAATGGATGAATTGATTGTTTCAAGATTTGTCACAATATTGTGTATAATCAAGTATGTGGAGAAAGTAATAGTGTTGCAGGGGAAACTGTAAACCAGTGGAAACATGAACTAAAGACTATTATTCAGGACTACGAACCGAAAAATATTTTTAAATGTTGATGAAACTGGGCTCTTTTATAACATTCTGCCAAGTAAAACATTGTGTTTTAAAGGAGAGAAGTGTCATGGTGGAAACTCAGCAAGTAGACAAAACATTAAACAAAAACCAAGGTGTTTTAAGAATGTGAAAAATCTGCCTACTAAATATGATGCTAACAGCACAGTATGGATGACTTCACATCCACCATGCATGCTCTGGATGCTAAAATGGGGGCAAATCACTGCAAAATACTACTACTGCGAAACAAATGTCCTGCATACCCTGAAGATCTGCAGCTCAGAACATTACATTAGATTAGTGTTCATTCTCCCTAATTGTACAAGTGAGCTTCAGCCATTAGATCTGGGCATCATCCATGCATTTAAATGGAAATATAGAAAAATGCTTGTTGAAAACGCTGTGTTTATGCATGATAATGGTATGGACCCAAAACAAATAACTATATCGATTCTTGATGCCATGCATTATGTGGCCAAAGCATGGCTGCATGTTACTCCTGAAACCATATCCAACTGTTTCTGGAAGGCGGGAGTTACGTTTGTGGAAGAGGAGGAACAACTACAGGAGGAAGAAGATGTCAGAACCCAACAACTGGTATGTGATGGATGAGTCTTCCTCATTTCAAGACTATGTTGACGTTGATGCTGGTGTGATCAGATCAATGGTACCAAGTGTAGAAGATATCCTTTCCAACCACCTTGGTGAAGAAGAAGAGGAAGAAGTAGTTGAAGAAGAAGACTGTGATCAAGAACCTACCGTTCCTACAAGTAAAGAAGCAATGGAAGCTATCTCTGTTTTGAGACGGTATTGCAAGTGCATCAGGAGACGATGGGGCATTTAATGCCTTATACACTGTGGAGAGGCAGGTGGAACTTATAAGAGTGCAGAAAGAGCAAAAACAATCAACAATTAAAGATAAGATTTTTTAAATAGATAAATGTAAAAATTGTAAATTCATTTATTTTCAGTTATTAAATTTTGTAATTTAGAATGAAGAGTCACATACTAACAGTAAGTCATCTTTTAGCCTTTTTTTAATGTTTTTTACATTTCCTGCTATTTATACTTTTTTCTATCCGTCCACTGGAAAGTGTAAAAAAGGGGTTTTACTGTATATATGTATATATATATATATATATATTTAATAGTTGGGCAGACTTGTTATCCTCATGAATCAAATCTTGGGAAGTTTAACAGACATATTTATTTAGATTAGGTTGTTTTTTTTTTAAATATGTGAAAAGATAAGAGGGACAACCATTTTGTTCATCATTTTGGGATTGCTGCCACTGGACAAGAAGGTCTGGTGAATAAAGAAGAGATCAGCTTTGAAGGAAGCCTATTTTGAATGGAGGCCAGAGGCTTTGTTTGGGAAGGCAGGGGAGGGGGTCTTAGAAACCTATTCAGGTTTCTGAGAAAGAGCCATTAAGAATATGTATATTAAAGATGCCAAGTGTAAGCAAACAAAGCTTATGTGTGAAGCCACTACACAACTGGGCTACTTGTATATAGAGGCTAATGACTTCACATCAATTGCCTTAGTATCCCATAATGCAAAGCACATATGCTTTGCATTATGGGATAATTTGTATAATATGGGAACATGTATAATGCTATGCATTATAGGAAGAGTCACTACCCAGACTGGTTTTCACCTTTATTGAGATCTCATCAGTGGAACCAGACCCAAAAGCGATACAAAGGTTGAAAGCCCTTCCCATAATGCAATTCATGTGAAGTCGTTAGCTTCTGTATACAAGTAGCCCAGTCGTAAAATGAATTCACGTGCAACTTTGTTTGCTTTCACTTGTATAAAGGATTAAACCAAGAATATAACTTCTTGGCATCTTTTATTCATAGCATAACCAATGGGAAAACTTTCAACATTAGGAAGATGTGTAATTAGAGTGCACAGAAAGGGCAGACTTATTATTTTCTTTTTGTATAGTGAACTGGATTCTGTGGTGCTGGTATAGTCAGTAAAGAGGGAGGGAGTAAAGACGACTATCTGTCTGGGTAGTGTAAAGAATAGGAGGGGGGGTCGGTAGCATCTACAGTTAGGTGGTGAAGATGACGATTTATGAATATTTATTGGGTTTATGAATTAGGAGAGCAGATAAGGGTAGCTAATCTGACTACCCATATCTTGCATGTTTTGTTGTGGAAATACCCCTCAAGGTATTTCCACAACAAAACATGCAGACATCTAGCATTTGTTATTGCCACAGGAAGAATGCCTGGATGACTGCAGAGATTTTTGAGGAATAGTTCCATAAAATTTTTGTCATCACAAAAATTATCATTTAGTATATGATCATATACTTAAACTGGTATGAGACCTAACACAGAGAGTCAGGGAAACTAAATTATAAAGGGAGAAATGGTGTGAATGTGAGTGTAAGAGCGACAATGGTATATAACTGTGTTAATGACGGGAATGGGCTTTGTCATGGAAATGTTGACGAGGAAAGAATGATTTCGGGTTTGTGTTCATCCTGTTCAGACCCATCGTATATGTGCACAGATGTCTATTGCGTAAGGCATTAGAGAAGAACAGAGATCTGCAAGTTGTCCAACTGTGTCAGGCAGACTGCAAACAAGAATATACAAAAGAACATGCAAGTAGATTATTATGTCTGCATGAATGCTAGGAGTATCAGAAACAAAGGGGTAGAGTTTGATTCTTTAACGATACTTGAGACATAATGATTAGAAATATGTGGGCTGTTCAATAAGTAATAAGACTAATTTTACTGTGGTGAAACCATTCATCACAATATTAATTTCTGTGGAATAAAGAAATGTTGCTGTATGTATTAGAGGTTGATAGATGGTGTATACAGGCTGGTGTGCCTGAGTGTCACATGACTAAATGCAAGCGCTCATCGGCACGCCTACGAGGTGCGACCAGTCTTCGAAATGGAAGCGTCCTTGGAACAGCATTATGCGATTAAATTTTGTGTGCGTTTGCAAAAATCGGCATTGGATACTTTTAACATGATACACGAAGCTTTCCATGATGAAGTAATATCGAGGGCAAGTGTTTTTCGCTGGCATAAAACTTTTAAGGAAGAAAGGCAAAATGTGGAAGATCTTGAACGTGAGGGAAGACCTTCAACGTCCATCAGAGAGACAATGATCAACACAGCAGCAGCGATTATCATCAAGCACGTCAAAAGGAAGCGTCCATTGCTAAAGAATGGCTTCTTATTGCACCACGATAATGTATGGCCACATATTGCTGGTTGTGTAGTGGACGTTTTGCAGAAGAACAACACAGATATCCTACCAAACCCTACATACAGTCCTGATCTCGCAGCGTGCGATTTCTGGCTGTTTCCTCAGCTCAAGAAACCACTAAGAGGCCGCCATTTCAAAAGCAACAAAGCATGTGTAAAAGCTGCGGAGGCAGTTTTGAAAGAACTCTCAAAAAAACGGACTCTCACATGTGTTTAAGAAGTGGACGCAACGTTGGGACAAATGCATCGCGTCTCACAGTAGTTACTTCGAAAAAGACCACGTAAATGATGATGATTAAAGGTAATCTGTTTTCTGTATAAATATAGTCTTATTACTTATTGAACAGCCTACGTATATACATGTTTACACAAGAATAATGTTTAATTTGCCAAATATTTCGGTCTGAATATTACAGACCATCTTCAGTGGCTACATAGGAATAGTTTTAAAAAACAAGGTGGAATACAAACAATTGATCATTCATACATAGAACGAGCCAAGTGATGTCATATCACTAAGTATTAGAACAGTAAACATTTTTAAAGTCATAATTAAAGATATTAATTCAGAAATTCATATAATAATCTTAAATAACATTATACTAATATAGGAAATTTACATTAAAAAAAAATTAATGTGTTATCCTGATTAAACTTTCCCAAATTTTTGATATAGATATACAGTCATCACGATTCAAGTTAGGACACTGAAGTAAGGCCTCCACACTTTCTTTAAATAAATGTTCAAATTTGTAGCGACATCTGTGTAGGAGGAGAGTCTTGGACCAAAGGATGTTGTGGCTTGTTTCTAATCCATGCTGAGCTAATCCAGATTGATCATTCACATTTGTGAATGATCAATTGTTCGTATTCCACCTTGTTTTTTAAAACTATTCCTATGTAGCCACTGAAGATGATGGTCTGTAATATTCAGACTGAAATATTTGGCAAATTAAACATTATTCTTGTGTAAACGTGTATATATTTCTAAAGGGGGTAGAGTTTGTTGCCTTAGTCAATATGTTGCAACCTCAGATTGTAGGAATTAATGAGACCTGGTTATCAGAATCAGACCTACTAACCAGTATCGAGTGTCATGAGTACAGTATTGTTAGGAAGGATAGAGTGGATAGGAGAGGAGGGGGGGCATGCTGCTAATGATATAGGATGACTTAAATCCAGTTAGAGTTCAGACCTATGAATGTAGTAATACTACTAACAATATTTCATGTCGATACAAAATTAATAACGGAAACCTCACATACAAAAATTATTTAATAGTATAATTTTCGCCTGTGTGTCACATGCATCTTCAGTAAATATAAGCTCAAAATAAACAATAACTGACAATTCCAAAAAGCGCCACCTACGTAGCTGGTGTAAGATAACTAAAAAAGTCAATAAATTTCCTAACAAACAAAAAAAAAATGTATACAATAAAAAGTTAGGAAAGATTAGCTGATTTATAAAGTACTATCTCCCATAAAGGGGATAGATGTAAGCTGTCGGATCTGTTTAAGTTAGGAGAATGAAGTAAAGTTTCACATGTTTTTTTTCATAAAGGCATTCCATGAGGAACCCACTTTTGTGAAGGACTCTTGTCTTTCTCCAATGAACTCTATGTCTAGTGAAGATGGCATGTTCTGCAAGTCCAGACTTTTCAGGTTTAAAGTATTCAATATAAGATTGGTGTTCTTCTAGCCCAGTGGTTCTTAACCGGTGTTGTTCCCCGGAAGGTGAATACGTGTTCTGCGAGAAGTTCTGGAATTTGTCATTTTAAAATTAATTTGTCAGCACAAATTAATTCAGTGATTGTTTAATTGATGTTTAATTAATTAATAATTAATAATTATCAGTTATTGATTAATAATAAAAAATCAGCTAAATTACCAATTAATTATTAATTTATACATTACAAAATAATTAAGGTGTTCCGTGAAAATTTCAGGATTTGTGAAGTGTTCCGTAGTCAAAAAAAGTTTGAGAAACACTGTTCTAGCTGAATAGAGGCAGATCTTCCTGTTTGTCCGAAATAAGATAATTCACAAGATCACGGAATCTGGTAGACACCTGGATAATTAGGATGTGGAAGCTTGTCCTCAGGAGAAGTGAGAAAGGTGGAGATTTTTCTAAATGGTTGAAAGGTAACAAAAATATCCAGTGGTTTTAAAACTTTTGCTATACGTTCACTGATGCCTTGTACATAAGGGATAGTAATGCGCGTTATTTCTTCTGTGTTTGAAGAGGAAGACATATTAAAACTATTCAAAGTTCTTTTAATGAAGCAATTCTTATAACCATTAGATAGAAAGGAAGAAGTTATATATTGCAGTTCTTTCTATAAAAGATCGTCTGAAGAACAAAAGGAGCTGGCCTGATGAACCAGTGTTTTAATAGTTCCTGCCTTTTGACTGGGATGGTGATGAGATTCAGCATGGATATAATGACCTCTATGAGTGTTCTTTCTATAGACTGAGAAATGTAGGTTGCCATCTGGTTGACGAAGAATTAGAAGATTTAAAAGGCTAACTGCTTATTTGATTCTACTTCTAGGGTAAACTGGATCCTAGGATGAAGTGTGTTTAACTTAAAGAGAAACTGTCGAAGTTCATCAGAAGAGCCATTCCATACAGCAAAAATGTCATCGACATATCTGAACCAATGAGTTGGTCTGGGAGAAATGTTATCAAAGATACATTGGTCTATAGAAAGAAGATTCATACAGGCCATTATATCCATGCTGAATCTCATCACCATCCCAGTCAAAAGGCAGGAACTATTAAAACACTGCTTCATTGGGCCCACTCCTTTTGTTCTTCAGACGATCTTTTATAGAAAGAACTGCAATATATAACTTCTTCCTTTCTATCTAATGGTTATAAGAATTGCTTCATTAAAAGAGCTTTGAGTAGTTTTAATATGTCTTCCTTTTCAAATATAGAAGAAATAACGCGCATTCCTATCCCTTATGTACAAGGCATTAGTGAACGTATAGCAAAAGTTTTAAAACCACTGAATATTTTTTTGCCTTTCGACCGTTTAGAAAAATCTCCACCTTTCTCACTTCTCCTAAGGACAAGCTTCCATATCTTAATTATCCAGGTGTCTACCAGATTCCGTGCTCTTGTGGATTATCTTATTTCGAACAAACAGGAAGATCTGTCTCTATTCGGCTAGAAGAACACCAATCTTATATTGAATACTTTAAACCTGAAAAGTCTGGACTTGTAGAACATGCCATCTTCACTAGACATAGAGTTCATTGGAGAAAGACAAGAGTCTTTCACAAAAGTAGGGTTCCTCATGGAACGCCTTTATAAAGAAACATGTGAAACTTTACTTCATTCTCCTAACTTAAACAGATCCGACGGCTTACATATATCCCCTTTATGGGCGATAATATTTTATAAATCAGCTAATCTTTCCTAAATTTTTATTGTATACATTTTTTTTTTTTGTTAGGAAATTTATTGACATTTTTAGTTATCTTACACCAGCTACTTAGGTAGCGCTTTTTGGAATTGCCAATTATTGTTTAATTTGAGTTTATAATGTACTGAAGATGCCTGTGACACACAGGCGAAAATTATATCATTAAATAATCTTTGTACATGAGTTTTCCGTTATTAATTTTGTATCGATATGTCTACTCATGGTATACCTCTTTTAAAACTTTATATTTCATGTAGTAGTGAGAGTTTGAAGCCGGTGTGAAGTGGAATCTAACAAGATAAATTACATAGTATAGTGTTGTTACAGACCTGGTGGATTGGTTGCTGGTGATGAAGAAATGCATCACCAAATAGAAAAGGTGAGTGCAAAAAGCGTAATCATAATGGGAAACTTTAATTATCCAAATATTGTTTAGGTAACAGTAAAATTTCATGAGAAGAATAAAAATGCAATTATTGAGCTGTTGCAGGATAACTTCCTCAAGCAGCATGTGACAAAAGGAACTAGAGGTCAAAGAGTGTTAGATTTGATTATAGTGTCACAGGGCATTTCAGTTAAAGATGTAACTATTCTGCCTTCAGTTGGTGATAGTAATCATGTGGTACTCACTTGGGAAGTGACTAAGTTTATGAATGTTCCATTCAGAAAAGATTACATGCTGAACTACAAAGCAGGAAATTATGACCAACTAAGGAGTATACTGAGTTCAGTGGAATGGGATCGGTTGCTGGATGGAAAGAATATCGACAGTGCATGGGAAGCATTTAAACAATACTTAAATGATGTGATGTTGAAAGTTTATTTTTCACTTGGTTAGAGTATAATAAAATTAGTTTAGTCCTTTATCCAAGTGTGAGGAAACAAAGTTTGTGCCTGAAAGTATCTTCAGGACTGGGGTAAGGTGGTACAACACCAGGAAAACTCATTGGAAAGGTGGAGAAAGCTACCAACACTCCTATCTCAGTATCTCCTATAATGCAAAACACATCTCCTTGCGGATATGTCTAATGTTATGCATTAAGGGAAGGGCCACTACCCAGACTAGTTTCGACCTTTATTGAGGTCTCTTCAGTGGGAGCCAGGCCCAAGTGGAGATACCAGGCAAAAGCATTAGCAAGTCATCTCTACCTATAGGAGTTGCCACCTTACCCCAGTCCTGAAGATACTTTCAGGCGCAAACTTTGTTTGCTCACACTTGGATAAAGGATTAAACTAATTTTATTATAAATGATGTGATATCAGAATGTGTCCCGAGAATTCAAAGAATAAATAGAGTAGGAGTCAAATGGATGTGTAATCTTATTAAGCAAGAGATTCATAAGAAAAGGACAATGTGGAAGGAATACCGTTTGCATTAGGATGACGTCTGTTATGAACGTTATAAACAGCAGGCTAGAATAGTCACAACTGTTGTATGGAAAGCAAAGTCTGATTATGAAAAAAAATGGCTCTGAGTACTAAAGACAACCCACAAGAATTCTATCGATATGCTACAAGTATAAAAAAGGAATGAATATGAAAGAATAACTGTTCTAAATCCAGATGGCGTGAAGATTACAGATGCAGAAGAAGTTCTTTGGTTAATGAGTGCCCATTTCGTTAAAAGCTATAGCTATCAACCTGGTGAATGTAATATTGTGCTCACTGTTACCTCTTCACTAGATGAAGAAACGCAGGTGTGTGAGGCCGAGGTATTAGAGAACTGAATAAGAATTCAGCAATAGGGACTGATGGAATATCAACACATGTGCTAAAAGAGTGTTCAGCTGAACTGGCCATTCCTTTGACTAGGATGTTTAATATGAGTCTCAGAATAGGATAGATTCTGCAGGAATGGAAGGAATGTATAGTAATTCCATTGCACAAGGGTGGTGCAAAAACATGTATCGAACTATCGACCAATTCGTATCTCAGGAGTGCTGGTGAAGAATTTGGAAAAATTGGCTAGAGCCTGCTTTCAGAAATGGATTGACAGTGAATCTCTACTTTGCAATGAACAACATGGGTTTAGTAAGGGAAGGTCGTGTTTTAGCAACTTGCTCACATTATATAACAATGTTACCAATGAACTAGACAAGGCGAATGGATACACCATGATACTTTTGGATTTTGCTAAGGCTTTTGACAGAATACCGCATGGCAGACTGCTGCATAAATTGGAGAAAATGGGTTTGGGTTATACAATATTAGCATGGATATGAGGATGGCTGACTGACAGATATCAAAAAGTGGTATATGGGAGATCTGAGTCTGCAAGGTTTAAGGTAACAAGTGGTGCACCACAAGGATCACTGCTTGGTCCACTGTTATTCAATCTGTACATTAATGATATTGGGAAGGATTTGACAAGTGACATACAGTTATTTGCTGATGATGCAAAGATAGGTAGGGTAATCAGGAATGCTGCTGATATGCAGTCTTTGCAGAATGATTTGAATAGGCTGGAATTGTGGACATGGGAAAAAGGGTGTTAGTTCAATGTCAGAAAATGTAAAGTCTTTCACTTCCGCATGATTAGATATCCAATGTCACATTATATTGTTTATGGGATTAGGCTAGAAGAAACTGACGAAGCTAGGGATCTTGGAGCGTTAATAGATAGGAAGTTGAAGTTTAGGGGCCATGTGGCAAAGACTGTAAATACAACTCAAAAGATAATTGCAATGCTGAAAAGAACGTTCACATAAAGATAAGGATGTTATTTTGCCTCTTTACAAAGCCTTGATAAGACCTCACTTGGACTACTGTGCACAGGTCTGGTCTTCTGGTTTCCATTGTGATTCTGATATTTTGAAGAGAGAGAGTGCAAAGGAGAGTGTTAAAAATGATATCCGGATTGTCAAATACTGATTATGAAGACAGATTGAGAATTTATAGACTGCAGACACTAGCAAACAGGAGAAAGAGGGATGATATGATTGAGACTTATAAACTTCTGAAAGGGTCATCCAGGATTTCTATTGATGGAATTTTTCAATTTATGGAGTGTGGGGGGAAGGACAAGAGGGCATCATTGGAAGCTGAAAATGAATGCTGCTAAGAAGGGGATGAGGTCTAGATTTTTCTCTCACAGGTTGGCGGGTGATTGGAATGGATTGCCATTGGATGTTGTGAGTGAAGCAGTGTGAATGAATTCAAGAATAAGTATGATAGCTGGTGTTTGTAGTATGTGGCCTCCCTCGATGAGTCTCTGATTGCCTGGAGGTCTCTGTTAATAATAATAATAATAATAATATGACGGTATATGATCATTATATGATCTTTTACAGTACATGATCATTTAAGGAAGAAAAATATAGAACCTAAAGCAATTTTATTGCTGGACAAGTGTATACTCTACGAAACATGGGCTCACTTATAATGCAGACCAAATTTTTGAACTTCATCAGTCCAAGTTATATTGTGTACTTTATTCTTGACTTTAGAAATAATTATTAAACTGTAACAATAATCTACCAAGAGCCTTCATAATGCAGTCTTTGTCAGTGGTATTGCATCACTTGTTTTGAAAGACCTGATTTCAAACCCATCTAGAATACAAGGAACCTTCACAATGGTAAAGACAAGCTAGCCGGTCTTATGTGGAGACAGTTTCTATCCCCTCCCCCTTCCCCAATTTCAGAGATTCGAGTGTTTTCAATCCACAAAAGAAACTGGCTAGACAGAATACAGACGTGACAAAGCAGATCTTTGTAGACAGGACTAGCTACTCTATGAGAGCATTAATTAGGTTTATATGAAGCCAAGTTACTTTGCCATAACTGGAAGTTAAGCCCAGCACATTAAAAGGAAAATGAGAAAATAATAATCAATACATACAGATATGTCACTGTTCATCTGAAAGTTGATTTATTATTATCATCATCCAATTCTTGATATATCTTGAGTAAAAAAAAATAATAATAATAATAATAATAATAATAATAAATAAATATATAAATGCACCCTCAAGGTATACAGGATACTATGATAGTTACTATACGATTAAGTTTATATTATTGCTATTATTGCTGGCTTCCTATTGCCTTCTAAATTACTGCATGTTATCCATCAGTGTCAAATATTACATTTTAGTCTGCTAATGCACTACCAATAGCATAAATCCACTAAGACCTTGGTTATCTCTTCTGTAATTTTCCTGTTCAGCTTAATTCACGTTTTTCATCTGGAATTTGGCCTTCTGACCAAATTCCAGATGAAAAAAGTGGCTATACTGAGTAAGTCTTCTGAATTACTCAGCATAGCCACTAAAACTTTTATACCTTCATATTTTAGCATTTCTAATTAGATATCATTTACACCAGTTGTCTTTCTGCCTCAAGAAATTAGGTAAGTCCAGACTGCAGTTCTCTTGAATATTTTTCTATCATTGTTCTGAATCTCATTTATCTTATCTCATTTAACAATCTTCCCAAGTAATTATTCCATATATATCCAAATACCTTTATCTTCAATTTTGTGTCACATTTCTCACATCTATTTCCTTTTATAGTACTTCTTCCTCCAAATTGCTAAGATTTTTTTTTTCAACAGCCAGTATGCCATTTTCCACCTCTGTGACAATTATTTGTAATATAAAGCATTTGTAATGAAGTTTTCCAATGACTTTTGTAATACTTTTATATTTAGTTTAGCTTTCTTACATTTTTCTCTATATTTACTGAGGATAATACTAACTCATCTGCCATAAACTTTTCATCTGATTTCTTCTTTCCCATGACTACCCTCTTGAATTTCTTGAGCGCACCATGACATTCTGATTTTTCTCTCTTTGCAAACAACTTTGCCATGTGTCTCTCTGACTGAATCCGTTAACTTTTTTTTTTTTCAGAATTTGTAACTGTTTATCCAAGGTTTGATTCTTGTTTTAAAAAATCTTTCATTTTTTCTGCAATAATATTTGTATTATCTCTGAGTCTATAGTTTACCTCTAAAAACTGCTTAACTTTGATTCCTTTTTTTAAAACTTTCATGCATTTTTATCCTGCTCAAAATTAAATGATAACATACTAATTCATATCCCTTGTACTCTTGTATCCATAACCAGCAAAGATATCACTATTAACAATAACAGTTCATAAGGCTATGTTATTACTTCTGATGTTTACTTTCATGTGACAGTATGAACATCTTTATGTTGAAATATGGCATTAATGACTTATACTTGGCCTGAAATCCCTCAGGTACTTTTTTTTTTTTTATGTTGGGCCCATATACGAGAGGTTGGCTGGTCAACCTATAGTACTTTAGTACCGTATATCGGTAGTGGGATGGGAAAGGAGAAACTTGTTAACATTCGATTTGAAAGCCTGTATATTGTATTCCTTGGGAAATACCTCAGGGGGAAGACTGTTCCACAGTACAGCAGTAGCAGGAATGAAGGAGGAGGAAAAGGAACTTGTTCTGTGGGTTTCAAGGTGTACTGTGAAGGGATGTTGGGAGGTGGCTATACATGTCCCAATGGATTTGGTACAGAGTGGAGGAATTATTGATGGTGTTTCAGATGAGCTTCCATGAAAATATTTGTAGAATATACAAATTGCAAAGTATACTTATTACTGTTATTAGCTTTGCTATTATCTTCAAATTTTCCCACCAAAATTTCCCTACTTCCCGAGCAGAATTATTATTTTCATATTTAATTTGAGTACTATAGGTCCTTCTTGCTTTTCCTGATTATTGTTAGCTGAATATAACATTTTTCCTGTTTTTGGTCTTTTTCTTCCCTTTCTTTATTTTCTCTTAAAAATAATTATGTCAATCATCATCATCATCAGCCACTGTTGATCCACTGCTGGATGAAAGCCTTTCCAAGATTACTCCAAAACTGTCTGTCCATGGCTCTTCTTTCACGTGTCCCTGCAAATATGATGATATCATCAATCCACCGTGTTTTAGGTCAGCGTCAGGGTCATTTTTCCTCTCATGGAATCCAATCCAGTAATTCTTTTGTCCATCGTTAATCTTGTCTTCGAGCAATATGTCCAGTCCATTGCAACTTCAGCTGTTTCACTCCTCCAATGTCAGACACTTTGGTTTGATTTCTTATCCATGTATTCTTTTTATGATCCAGTCTTGTGATACCAAGTATACTTTTTCCATACTAAATTGTGTTGTTCTTAATTTTTGAATTTCCTTTGCATTTAGTGTCCATGTTTCACAGCCATATGTCAATATAGGAAGAATATATTGGTTAAAAAATTTTCTTTTCAGGCATAATGGTAGTTGACTTTTGAATATTGAATGTAATTTTCCAAATGCTTTCCACCCAAGCATCCTGCACCTTTTAATTTTATCCATGATATTTTGTTCCATTGATATCTGTCGTCCTAAGTATATGTAATGATCTATTTGTTTAATTTCATCATTATTGATTTTTATTATTTCTGGTTGGACATAGCTATTGAACATAACTTGGGTCTTCTTTAGGTTTATCTTCAGTCCAACTGTTTTGCTAGTAATTTGGAGTTCTTGGATACGAGTCTGTAATTCATGAGCAGTTGAAATAAAGATAATTATGTCATCTGCAGAGCATAAATGGCTTAAATATCTTCCATTTATCTTTAGACCTTTCCTTTCCCAATCAAGACGTTTGAATATTTCTTCTAGGCACGCTGTGAATAATTTCGGAGATATTATGTTGCCTCTTATACCACTCTCTGTATTTCCACAGTAGAGATTTTTCCTTTGAAATGAATTGCTGCTGTGGCATTGGTGTATGCTGATTTGATTGTCCTGATGTATGGCTCCTCCACTTGTTGGTTTCATAATGCTTTAAGTATTGCACAAGTTTTTACTGAATCAAAGGCTTTCTCATAATCGATAAAACCAAGACATGATGGTAACTGATATTCATTACACTGTTCAATAATCTTTTGTACAACTTGAATATGGTCCATTGTACTAAAGTAACTTCGAAAGCCTGCCTGTTCTTTTGGTTGTGCTAGGTCCAGAGTCATACAAAGCCTATAAGTTAAGACTTTTGTAAACACTTTGTACACCACTGATAGTAGACTGATGGGTCAGTAGTTCGCCAAGTCTTCTACCTCGCCTTTTTTATGGAGCAGAATTAGGTTAGCCTTCTTCCATGTTTTTGGTACAACTTTTTTCTTCAGACATAAAGTAAATAGTTTTGCTAAGAGTTTGTAGATTATTTCTCCACCAGCTTTTAGAAGTTCAGCTATAACTCTATCCTCACCTACAGCTTTTCCATTTTTGCAAGCTTTGGATGCTCCACATAACTTCTTCTGGTAGAATCTGTGGTACTTCAGCTATTTTGTAGTTGTCTTCTTCTTAATTTAATTCATCATCCTGATATAATACTGAGTAAAATTCTTCAATTCTTTTTTCTATACCATATCTATCTCTGGTTATGGCCCCATCTTGTGGTTTGACTGCAACCATCTGTT
Organism: Typopeltis vanoorti; assembly: GCF_054136105.1. Lineage (NCBI taxonomy): Eukaryota > Metazoa > Arthropoda > Arachnida > Uropygi > Thelyphonidae > Typopeltis > Typopeltis vanoorti. Next base: position 50,362,146 of record NC_143567.1, read on the forward strand.
TATTGCTGTTCATCAACTGCTGTTTGGCTTTTTTGACACTGCAGTTGTTTGTTGTATGAATTTACAATTATGTCAATACATTTCTTTAATTCTTCTACTAAGTTCCATTTCTTTTCTGTTAACACTTCATACAATGATGGTGACACTCTTCAATTCTGCTAAGAATGACTTTGTTTTCTTGCAACTGAATTTTCATTGTTTGCTATAGTTCTCCCATGACAAAAACAGTGGGGGTCTAGGATAACTGGATGAAGCTTCAGCATTGTATCATCATCTTTTTTTTCTTCTTTTATTTATTTATTTATTTTTGTGGTTTAAGCCAATACAAATACAATTTGGTCAGCTAAATCCCCAATTGCCAGCCCATTCTTATTTGTTTGATATCTAAGTGGATACCCACAAGTGGAGAAGGAAACACCACAAGAAGTGAGAACTGGTCATTGGGACAGAATCTCTCCTCAATTCTCTTTACAGGACATGTGGATATTTTCCCCCCCAGTTATTTAGTTTTGTTGCTTAACCAATCTCCATTTTTTTTTTTTTACAACTTATTTGTTTTATTTACAACTTAAAACTTATAAAAAATTTTTATTTATAATTATACCAATACCACAAACACACTCATTGTTTAATTGCTTACACATACCTGGAATTGGTTAAGCTGAGTAATCGTTCTTTCAAGATGTTCCTGTCTCTCTTCCAGTAAAGAACACACCTTTCCCCAAAGAATATTTACTTGCTGAAGCTGTCGTTCCAGACTATCTAACCATGAAACTTCTGCATCTGTTTGTAGCAGCTGCCCTCCTGTTGTGTTCACATATTGCAAGTTTGCTTCTTCTTCCTCTACAGTAGCTTGCAGTTCCTGAGAGTTCAGTATAACAATAACTCTAAAATTTAAGCTTGCAGAAATGAAGTTTCTTAAAATATCTGATTGAGAATACAAATAAAAAAGTGACTATATGAATTTCAGTTGATTGGTAAACTGTTAAAATTTATTTCTAATTACTGAAAAATATATCTGAAGCATGTAATAAAAAGAATTAGGTGACAAAAATCTGTTCATAGATATTAACTAATTTTATAGAAGTTAAAGAAAATCTGTTATTATCACTATAGCTGGCATCTTCTTGGTAAAATATCCACAACACTTATATGGAAAGATAAATGTCCTAATTTATTTTCTATAAATAGCAGAATCCCTTATATTTAAGTTGAAACATGGTGATTTAATAATATGATATAGCAAAATGTAAAATGTAAAATATAATTTTAAACCTACATATACTGTTTACATATACATATAATTTTAAACATATACTGTCAAATCATGATGTATTTCTACAACAAAATGCAGTTTTAAAAGTAAATGTGATTTATTCACTTGTTTTATAGTGAATACATCACAATACAACAATAAAACTGTACAAAATATATATTTTTTTTTAATGGTATCCCCCAATCAAATCTTTATTCATTCAAAAGGATGCCTCTCTGGGACTTCTAATTCATTAGAATCCTAAACTCCAAGACTGTTTCCTGACTTTGCTTACCAACAAAATCAGGAAACAATCTTGGAGTCTTATGCAATAAGAGCTGTCACATTGTTCTTGCTCACTTGCTGGAATCAAGGTTGTTATATGTGACCAAAAGGAATCAAATGTTAGGCAAGCAAGCCTCAATCACATTATGGCAGTGTATGTGTTGCAAACAAACAAGTACAGTAATACATTGTACAGTATGATTAATAAGCATCAAAAAAGTTCCATGTTATGCAAAACCACACTGTTTAAAACATTATTATAATGTATTATAGTGTAATGTGTTCAAAACAGGCAATTACAGTTTTGGTGAAAAAAAAAATAATTAGGCATAATCTGTTTATTGCAAACTCACCAGAAATACTAATTAAATTGCACAGAAAAATTAAAAAGGATTAAAATAAAATGAAAAAATAGTAAAGCTTTTTATTATTGATAACTAAACATGTTTTTATTTGGAAAAAATTGTATTTAAACAATGCAGTTTGCACAGTCTCCTTCTTGAAATAGTCTCTCATATTATTCTTCCTAATGTTCCACAATATGCATTAAGTTATTGTTGTTCCATGTGACATGAATAAACTCTTTGGCATTCCAAAACACAGATTCTAGTACTTTTTTTTACCAATTGGCTCATTTTAAATTTTTTTGTTTTGTGAAGATGTCAGGCATTCCCATTGTTATCCTGACTGTTACCTTTCAGGAGTGTCGTAATGTGAACTTATGCATAAGTATTACGGCAATCATGATGAATTCCACAAACTTTTTTTCCCTAGTTGATAAGGAAGTGAAACATAAAGAACAAAATGGCTGACCACAATGTCTGCTGGTCAAACTTCTGGAAAGTGCTTTACCTTCTTTACCTTCTACAGTTTTCTTTCTACTTGTAAATTCTGCATTTCACACAATGAATAGTCAATGATGATTTTGCATTGAACTTGATCAACTGCTTGAAAATGTTAAAAGAAGAAACGTGACTTATCCATACAAAAGAATCACCTCACAGACTTCATGACAGATGAAACTACATTAAAACAAAAGGGCTAAATGCAAGAGACATAAGATGCATTTGCAAGTCTAGTAGATATCATTTCTACTCTTCAATTGATAAGCTGTGTGTCCATCCCACTATGGACATATTTACAAAAGTTTAGTTAGTAGATGAATTTTGTTGCCCAATGTGTTATCGCCTCACTACTCTCTACTTATTAGAAATCTGAAATGGCTTAAAAAAAAGCATTATGTTTGGTCTCAGGATTAGGAACATTGGATTACCCAATCCATATTCCATAACTCGCTGTACAACTTTTGGGGGGAATTCATATTAAAAAAAAAAAAAAAAAAAAATACAGTAGTATCTCGCTAATCCGAACTAATAAAAACCGTGCTCGTTCAAATTAGCGAATTTTCCCCCAAGAAACAACAATAACTACCACCTAAGACAAAAATTATCAGATTCTAATGGTACATCAATTTAATTCTGAAAATAAATGAAGTAACTGATAGAAAAAAAGCTACTGTAGTGTAATGTAAAACTTAAAAAAATAATACAGTACACAAGTTTATTTTAGCAAAAAATTTAGTTTGTATGTGCCTGTATTGGTGAGGATTCTGATTTAATAAAATTGCATAGTTCAGTACATAACTTAATTTGAGTAAAAAATATCACTTTCTTGTATACAACACAAAAAAACACAAAAAAAGTTTATTTCTCTGTGAAAAAGTCACCGATTTTCTTTTGCTTCTTGGAAGCTAAATTTTTTTCGAATGCTTCTTCTCAGAACTGCATTAGCAATAAAATTTTGTGGAATGGCATATCATTCTGCTTACCCCATTCTATACACATATTAAAACTGTCAACTGCCTCTTCATATTTTCCTTTTTTTTTCCTTCGAGTTCTTTATCGTCATCATAGACATCTAATTTATTCTGTAGCCTCATATTTATAATTTCAACATCTGATTTGATTTCAAATTCGCTTTCGGTTCTATCTGTAATCCATTCCATAACATCTGTTTGTGAAATTTCAACATCTGGATTTTTAACCAAATTATGCATATTTTGAATTTCCTCTTTTTGTGTATATTTGTGATTCATGCTGACAATACAGTAAGTACTGACCAGTATAAAAAAAACCAAACGTGAATACACAATAAATCAAAATACGTACAATCGACAGTATGAAAAAAATACTGTACTATAATAATAATAAAATAAATAATAATAGTTAAAGTAATAATTATTAAATAAAAATAATAGTACACAAAATAATAATACGTAATAAATAAAACTTTTTTTTCTTTCAAACCGCAGTTCGGATTACCGGAGGGTTCGGACTAAAGAGGTTCGGATTAGCGAGATATTAATATCGAGATATTAACACTGTGCTTCCCAAACTATATTCCACAGAAATGAAGCAGGTTTCAACATTAGTTTTATTTTACCCCTGAAGACATTAAATATGAAATTATATAAACACGTATGAACAATATCTATATGAAGAGTATGTAATGCATCATGCATATTCTCTTAATTAATATACTTCAAGCTCAAAAGATCCATGGCAAAATTACCGTATTTTTTCGTGTATAAGACAACCCCATGTATAAGACGAACCCTACTTTTTCAAACCCAAAATTAAGAAATAAATATTTTAAACATCTCCACTGTCTAATCATACACTCAGTGAGAGGAGGTCCAAACTGTCTCTCTCTGAAGCTTTATTTCCATGTTCTTTTGCATAATTGATGACTTTTAACTTGAATTTTGAAGAATATGACAATCGTTTTTTATTTTCAAACATTTTTATGGGCTAGTGCTCAAAATATTGTTAATGCATTAACTTACCCTGCCAACGAGTTGCAGACGTATGAATGCTTTCAGAGTTCTGATTGGTTTATTCAGAATCAGCAGTTAATGATGTCAATCGACAGAGTTAACAAAGGCTAGTGATTGATGGAAGTCTGTCCAGGGAGACAAGGTACCAGCAGTATTGCCGCGGCAACCACAGGTCTCTCAACTGCTTACCCCCTGCATACAAGATGACCCACAATTTTTGGTCTAAAAATTTTAGAAAAAAGTATCGTCTTATACACGGAAAAATACAGTAGTTCCATGAATCCTATTGTGATATATAATTTTTATGTGATTCCAGTCCACAAAAGGTTGTGAACCTATAGTACTGTCATGACTTTTAACTTAGTACTGTCAATGGACTAAAGATTTTTTTCTATATTTTACATGATTCAGAAAACCTACTCTACCGAACCACTTCAGGTTTCCAATAAGCAAGATAGTGGTCTCACATCATAGGGAGCAGATATGCTAACCACTCAGACAACCAGGCTAGTAAATATAATTAACTGAGTTTTTCTGTAAATAATGTTCTTGTGCATCTCAAGATGCATAAGCTACTGTACATCTACTCTCTGACTGATCTTTTAATTATAATGTTACATAAGTATGTTACCTTGAACTTTTGAAGCTGATCTTCCAAAGAATCCACATCTGTTACTAATACCTGTTCTGATGTTAAAGCATCATGGACACTCATTAGCCAGCTGTCTAAAGCTTGTACAGCTTCTAAAAATTTAGGAGGTGGTGCCTGTTGGAGAGCATGATTCAAACTTCTCTCTAATTCCTCTACAAGAAGTAAAATCAAGAAAACAACTTTACTGCCTAATAAGTGTTTGAGAGAAAATAAAGCAATTTCTATTAACCTAAGCATTAACAATTTCAAAATATAACAATAAAATAACAAATCAATATTTATTACTATATATTCTAATTATATAGAATTTTATATATAGAACTTTCTACAATTGCTCCTTTGAATAGTAATATTATATATACTTCAGCTGTGACCAAGCATGATTTATGACTCATTATTTTGATTCATGTTTTGAATGTAGTTAGGTAATGGTGTTTCCCTGATGATGTCTGTAACACTGGATAAAATATATTGGAGTTTTTGAATGAAATTCTACATAATTTTTGTTACATTTGTAAGCCATGAAAGTTACTTTAATATGTCTAGTGCATATGTTCCATTCAAGCTTTTTAATATTTATTACTATTAATACTTTTCCATGCAATATCCACTTTCTCTCTATGCAGTAGAGTAGAATACCCTCCAAAGAGTCCTTGGCTACTTGGAGGTGTAATGTAATAGTAATCTACAGTAGCATTCAGTAAAAGCAAATAAAACTGAAGCAAATAAGAACTGCTCTATTTGGTTACTTGGCCACAGAAAATTCAATACAAAATAGCTCACCGAAAGAGAATTTATCATACAGCAATTCTCTGACAGACAATTCACTACATAACCATTAATCACAACATAATTACACTATCAACTGAAAAAAAAAGTATAAAATAATAAACAATATTCATGTATAGATCAAATAAACAGTTCAATAAAGTCAATTCAATATAAAAACAATTCATCTGTTTCATTATTTATTTTGACAGCATTATTAAATTGTCCACGCAGTTAGCCTAGTGGCTGTGCACTTCGCAGCCATATGCCTGGGGAAGGAGTGCCCTAGGTTCGATTCCTGTCGGTGATGTGAGGAGCTGAAGGATCTTCCTCAGCCATAGCCAAGTTAGCCAGTCTTGGGCGTGGACAGTAGGGTTTTTTCCCCAGTTTATCCTGGGGTTTTTCATCCTGCAAAACAGGCAAACCAGCCTTGAGAACTCAACACTATGGACATAGGATACACTGGGTGTAGGGCTGACCACCTTATCCAGCGAACGGTTTGAGGTGCGATGATTAATAAACCCTCGACACCACAAGGTAAAAAGAGGGTAAAAGGACGATGAGATGATTAAATTGAGAGAAAATTATTCCAAATAAGTATAATGAAATTCTCCTATGTACCAATATGAAGACAAAACATGCTCTTCATATTGCTCATACGCATGGAGATGAAAAGGTTAATATGTAGTTCTGAGTGTATGTTTATGTATTCATTTCTGCATGCTAAACTAAAGATATATAAAACACGAACAAATAAATATAAAACACACACACATGCATTTAAATTGACAGTTCACAGGTTGTGATGCTAAATCAAAACACTGAAATCACCACTGCCTAATATCATCCTCAAATAAACTTAACACAACTTCAGAGATCATAAAAGAAAAAGAAATAACTGCAACATTGGGGGGAAGGGAGTTTTTTTTTTTTTTTTTTTTGGCAGAGAGATTTGGCAGCTAGTAGGATGAATCTTTCTGACATGACAGTCTGTCGAAGATTTTTAGAAGCAGGGAAGACTGCCCACAGACCAAAAAAAAAAAAAAAAAAGAAACAACTGTTGATGAAGGTTATGCAGAAAAAGAGGCTCCAGGGGGCAAAAGTGTACAAAGATTGAACTATTGGGAAGTGGAAGGTGGTCATATTTTCAGATGAAAGCCATTTCTTTATCCAAGAAGAGCAAGTAATGAATGTTCACAAATCAGCAGCTGAGAAGACCTCACCTGCCCAACAAGCTCCTAAACAGCTAGCTAAAAAGATGTTGTGGATTTTTTGTACACATGACCAGGATCACTTGTGCCTGTTGATGGTGTGATGAAAAGTGATCAATACATAAAAATTCATATTTGTAGATTTAGGGACACAAAAACACACATGTTAAACAGATTATTTTATTAATTACTAATAAAATAAAACTTGACGTTTCGACTCCTGTATCGAGGTCATCATCGGAAGGATACAAGTGTATAAGGAACCAAGCTACATGCTCTAGCTCTGCATACCGGTAAACTAAATCTACGTAGTTAATTAATCCTTTTCCCTAGCCTGACCTCTAGTGATTAAAAATAAAAAATAATAAAAAATAAAAAAATAAAATAAAATAAAAAATAAATAAATAAAATTTAAAAAAATAATAAAATAATAAAAAATAAATAAATACATAAATAAAAAAATAATAATATAAAAAAATTATTAAATAAAAATGATTAAATAAAAAATAAATACAACTACAATAAACTGCTAAAGTTCTCATGTATTAATATTCTTCTGGAATTGTACACTGATCTGATTGTTATAATATGATTTCTTTCAGTTGCTGTTGAATGTTACAAACACTTCACCAGGTTGTCTTCTTGTAGTGGGATTTTTCTATGGCTAGTTTAGGTTGTTATACAGGTTGTAGATGGGTCCTCCACATTCTTGAAATGGTCAGGCCATAATTTTTGTTGAGATTTGGGTTGTGTTTGAGCATTTCACATGACTCGTTAAATTTTTTCTCAAACCAGGTTTGTGCGGTGTAGGGACACTTGGTATTTTTCCAATCAATTCTGTGGAATGTTTGGAGTGCGTGGTCAGAAAGGCCGGTTTTTCCAAAATGGAGGTATTTAATGTGTCGTTTGTGTTCATCTTGTCTGATCGGGATAGTTCACCCTGTTTCCCCTATGTATGGTATGTTACATGTGCATTGTATTTTGTATACCCCTGGGTGGGCTAGGTGTGAAAGAGGATCTTTAGAAGAACTGAATAGGTATCTTAATTTTGTGGGCGGTTTAAAGGTGGTTTTGATGTTGTATTTGCGTAGCGTTCTGTCTATTTTTTCAGAAATGCCTCTAACATAAGGAATGGCAATAGCATTCCTGAAATCTTTTTTGTTCTTACTGGTATCTTTATGGAGGATCTTTTGAATAGTTTTTTTATTGTATCCATTTTTTATAAATGTTTGGTTGATGATCTTGTATTCTTGGTTTAGAGCTTGTTCATTAGAACAAATTGTTAGAGCTCTGTGTTTAAGGGTGCTTATGACACTTAGTTTTTGTGTTGGGTGATGGTAAGAATTTTTGTGTATGTATTGGCCTGTGTGTGTAAGTTTGCGGTAGACTGAGAAGGAGAGACAGCCAGAAGGAAGACGTGTGACAAGCGTTAACTACGTAGATTTAGTTTACTGGTATGCAGGGCTATAGCATGTAGCTTGGTTCCTTATACACTTGTATCCTTCCAATGATGACCTCGATACAGGGGTCGAAACGTCAAGTTTTATTTTATTAGTAATTAATAAAATAATCTGTTCAACAGGTGTGTTTTTGTGTCCCTAAATCTACAAATATGAATGCTGATCGCCGTGTAATCTTAAAAGAAAGAATACATAAAAACATTGGAGAAAAGATTAGTCCCACAGATCCAGAAAGACAAAGAACACATCTTCGAACAGGTTCTCGCTCCATGCCACACTTCAAAAAAAGTGAAAGATCTCCTCAAAAATCACAACATCCCATCCAATTGCTTCGATGGCCAGGTATCTCTCCTGACATTAACCCAATAGAAAATCTGTGGGCATAGTGAAAAAGAGACTTGAAAAATTAAATTGTGATACAAAGGATAACTTAATATAATCCATTATAAAAGTATGGGTTCAAGATGCAGAAATAAGAAAAATGTATTCTATGTTAGTAGAGTCCATGCCTAAGAGAATTAATGAACTTATTAGGAGCACATATAACTTATTAGGTGAAGTTCGAGTTTAATTTTTGTGCTTATTTTCTTGCATAATTAAAATATTTTTCTTTAAAATGTGAGTGTTCGGATTAATTTGTTCACTACTGTACTAAATGAAATGAAATACGAAGTCAGAACACATTGGTAAGATTATTCAAAAGGAATTCAATCATTAGTACATATCAAAACCTGAAATACAATTTTGTCACACTTTCATTAAGTATTCCCCTGATCAGTCTCCGTATATAATTTTCTCCTTAACTTGTTTTTCTTGTTTGTTTAGTCAGTCTTTATTATTCTTTCGAAGCACCTCCCTCTTTCATTTTTCAGCCCTGCTTAACTCTTGCCGCTTCTGCAGTTTTTCAATGTTGTTCGACATTATTAACATCATCAGTATTTGTTGAATTCTCATCACCTAACACTTACTAACTTTTAAAACACTTAATATATATCATCTCTCCAGTTTTAATTTCCTTCTACATATTCTTTAATTTTCTCAACACATACATTTCACATACACTGCACTGAATAATATCCCGCAAATTCAAATTGGTGGACAACGTGGTCTTTGCCGTCATTGTTCATTGCTTTGGTGCCATGCCAACAATATAACAATAAATATCAAAATGTTATAAATATACTATTATTCTTAAAAACATAAAAATCTACACTAATACACTATAATACTCTAATTTTCTGATGAAAAAACATAACAAAACAGATACAAATCGCTAATTTTACACGAACACTAAATTACAAGAACACTTGCAATATGAAACCGAAACAAATATAACAGTTATGAAAGATATTGTGTAGTATCATATTGAAAATGAAAATATTGGGGAACTTAATATTGTTAGCATTCAGAAATGTATTTTTTCTAATTCCCTTTCTTAGAATGGGAAAAAGAAAGGTTCACTAACCAGGTGTTTGTTGCCAGGATGAAAAAAAAAAAAACAGATGTGACAATATTGAAGTCATGACAGATAACAGACTAATTTGAAGAAAAACTGTCAATGAGAAGTAATAATGCAACCTCTTTATTAAAAGTATTCTGTACACTCCCTTGAGAATACATATTATAAATATGATTATAGTGATACATTTCATAAAATAACAGTAAACTCAGTAGCCACAGTTCACATGATAATAAAACATAATGCATACATCAGAATAAGGCCAATGAGCAATCAATCATTCACTCATCTTCTTACCAAGTTTGCATATTGTACCATCCCATTGTTGGCAAAACCTCTCTATTTCTTGTAGAATGGGAAAGTAGGAAGAAGATGATGACTTCTGTAAATGATACTTTCTTTCTTTTAGTTTGGATAACTTATCTTCTTGACCATGTAAAGATTTTAATCGCAACTGAAAAAAACATAACAGATAATTATCTAACTATACAATATACACATTTTCATAAAGTACTTAAATATCTGTGGTAGACATAAAATAAAAATAAATAATTTGTAGTTAATACATTTTATAATTCACTGGATGACTTTTGGTTTGATATGCAGAGTTGGATATCTGGTTAACTGATGCTCAACTCTTGTCAACAAAAAATGTGGAATATATGTGTGCATTCTTCAATCCCTGCTCCAACTGTACCTTCAGACAGATGTGTATATGTTAAACATTATGGTCTACTCTTGCATTAGATGACAAGTAATAATGCAACCTCTTTATGTAGTATTCAACTCTTAGCAGAATACTTTAAATTGCTACTCCAGACCTGGGGAACATCATACCTCTATTACACTTATTATATCTGGATAATTCTTATTATACATTATTATATTTGGTATTCCTTGTAAATAAAAACAACAGGCTCTACCATATAGTTATTAATATGGGAACATCATACCTCTATTACACTTATTATATCTGGATAATTCTTATTATACATTATTATATTTGGTATTCCTTGTAAATAAAAACAACAGGCTCTACCATATAGTTACTAATATTTTTCCCCTATTAATTTGCTTTTCAGGAATGCTATCATTCTCATTTAGACTATTCATGAGCACTCTTTTTATGCTCTTGAAAGTTTAAAGTTTATTTTTCACTTGGTTAGAGTATAATAAATTTAGTTTAATCCTTTATCCAAGTGTGAGCAAACAAAGTTTGCACCTGAAAATATCTTCAGGACTGGGGTAAGGTGGTACATGAGTTTCATGTGTTGCTGGATAGTAGAAAGTTCTTTCTGTAGATAATCAAAAGTAGAACAATTAGTTTTGGCTCTTTTGATGAGACATTTTATAATTCCTGTTTTATGACATGGATGATGGGCTGATTCTTTCAGAATATAACGACCTGTGAATGTTGGTTTCCTGTATACTGTAGTTGTAAGAATATTTGAAGATGATCGGATGAGGAGAACGTCTAAAAAAGATAACTGGTTGTTATCTTTTTTAGACGTTCTTTTTGATTATCTACAGAAAGAACTTTCTACTATCCAGCAACACATGAAACTCAATGGCTTTTCTGAAAAAAGTATTCAACGTCTTCTTACATCTTATAATCCTCCACAAAACAACAAAGATTCAATACGTCGAGTACCTATTCCTTATATCTCCGGTATTTCAGAACCTATCGCAAGAATTCTGAAGAAATATGATTTAACAGCTACGTATTCTCCTATTAACAAATTGTCTTCTCATTTTCCTTCTCCTAAAGACAAACGCTCAACTTTATCTCTTCCTGGAGTTTATCAAATTCCTTGCAACTGTGATCTCTCTTACTTTGGACAGACTGGACGTTCTCTTGAAAAAAGAATCCAAGAACATCGATCATCCATTCTTCACAATAAACCTGAAAAGTCTGGTTTGGCTCAACACGGGATTGAAACTGACCACAGCATCCTTTGGTCCAAAACGCGCCTCTTACATAGATCCCGTTATAGGTTCGAACGTTTGTTCAAGGAAAGCGTGGAGGCCTTGCTCCATCATCCCAACCTGAATCGTAATGACTGCATATCTATATCAAAAATCTGGGAAAGCCTAATCAAGATTACTCATTAATAATTTTTTTTTTTTTTTAATAGCAAATTCAATCATGTTTCTACTTCAAAATATTTCGTTTCATACTTAGTGATATAACATCACGCGGCATGTTCTAATTTCAACGATCTATTGTTAGTATTCTAGCTTGTATATTTTTTAAACTGTTCTTGTAATACCACCGACGATGGTCTGCTATTTCCAGACCGAAATATTTGGTTAAATAAATATCTTTCTTGTGATTACGTGATTATATCATTCATTGACTCGGTTGTTTTGATACATTTTTATAAAGAGATTTAATGACAAAACCGAGAATAATTGTAAGACTTTAATGATATAAAACACGACTAGTTTCGGCTTTTGACAGCCTTCTTCAGGTGTCTTCTAAAAATAGGAAACAGCAATAAAAACACTAAAGTTTAAAACTGAGAAACACAGGAAAATTGCAGTACATAATTGACATGAAAACACGTTGTATTTACATTTAAGTTGTTTTAGACTATAAGTTGTTCCTGAACAACTTACATTTAAGTTGTTCAGGTGTCTTTTAAAAATAGGAAACAGCAATAAAAACACTAAAGTTTAAAACTGAGAAGCACAGGAAAATTGCAGTACATAATTGATATGAAAAAACGTTGTATTTACATTTAAGTTGTTCTTTCAAACGTGGCATTGTTTGTTGAGTGCATGCTTGCATACTCTCGTGAACGCCAATACTGAACAACAGCAGAGTGGCTATCAGGGATGTTGTAGCTCAAATTGTTATTTAAATGTTCACGATTAAGGATGATTTCTCTGGACTCCACAATTTTTCTTTCAAACTCATCATGGCAACGAAAGATGTTTTCGGATCTATCCCAGCAGACTGAATGCCCCTGGTGTTCATCGTCAGGATTGTTCGAAAGAACAACTTAAATGTAAATACATTTTTTTTCATGTCAATTATGTACTGCAATTTTCCTGTGCTTCTCAGTTTTAAACTTCAGTGTTTTTATTGCTGTTTCCTATTTTTAGAAGACACCTGAAGAAGGCCGTCAAAAGCTGAAACGTGTTTTATGTCATTAAAGCCTTACAAATTATTCTCGGTTTTAGTCATTAAATCTCTTTATAAATATATATATGTGTGTGTGTGTGTGTGTGTGTTCATTTGAAGATTTACTCGGTTTGATAACATATTCTATAATATTGAATGACTTGAACAGAGGTTAAAATAAATTAGTCATGCAAATAAAGTTTTTATTTTAACCTTGGTTCAAGTCATTCAATATTATAGAATATATATAATATATTCTATAATATTGAATATATTGTATATATTCAATATTATATTGAATATATATAATATATTCAATTAATTTGAATATATTATATATATTCAATATTACATATTCAGAAATTTGCTAAGGTTAAATAATCTGGTTCTGCAACTGGAGGCAATGAGAACTGTCTACCACCTAGAGCCACTCAAAAACATCCATGTCACAGTGGAATTCAAATCCATGGCTTGTTGGTTGTTAGAGAGTAGCAATACTATTCAATCAGCTAGCCAGGTTATGTATACACTAAAAGAAAACAGAAATTGAACCAATACTATTTGTTCAATAGTTAACTCAAAGAATTCAAACCTACTTGGCCAGGCCTGTTGCCGTCATTTAGTTTATAAACATTCTATGAATTACACGACACTGATGCCAAACAAGATTTAGTGATAATGATCCTTTGTATAAAGTTTCAAGCAAAGAGAAAATACAGGTAACCCTCGTATAACGCTGTACTTATACAACACGGTTTCGATATAACGGGTATACAAATTGTAGTAACCCTTTATCTTGTCATATATTTTTCACCATGCAACTTAAATATCAAATTTTATCTTCGTTAAATTTGCGTCTGCCCATATCGTGCATGTAGTTATAAGGTTATAAGTAGCGAATTTATATTAGGGGAAATACCCTTTAGCACGCACGCACGTCAATTGTTTACTGTATAAAGTGTTTATTGTTGAAAATTATCTTCGTTTTCTGCCAGAAAAGTGCATTAAAAATCATAAGTGTATTAATCTCAAGCTGAGCACTTTATTTTCTGGTGAGTTACATACATAATTAATGTGTAATGCTTTTTTATGTAAAAATTTTGTTTTCATAGTAATGGCTACTTTCAACCATATTGCAAAAGAGGGCTTTCACGATATGGTTGAAAACGAAATTAGTGAATTAATTGATGGGGAAATAGATTTAAATGAGGATAAACTGGTACAATTAATAGATGACATCGAACCAAATGGCAGGGAAAGTTCTGCCAAAAATTCTGCTTGTGATGACTCCGTTAAAGAATTCAGTTTAAAGAAATTAGCAGAAGGACTTGGCAAGAACGTTAGGAAGTTATTTTATGGATAATAATCCCTCAATGGAGCGCTCCGGAAAATTCACGAGACAATTGAATATTTGTTTAGCTCCATATTATGAACTTAATAAAAATTGCAGCATAGTGGTAAGCAAGGTCTGATTACTGACTTCTTGATAACTAAACCAGCTGAAGTATGCAATGAGGATTATACAAATCATATACAAGAGATTCAAGTGATGACGACGTCTGGCCCCTCGTAAATAAAGAACATCTACGAAATGTTATTTTTGAAGACAGTGATGGTAATTAAAATATGCATTTTATTTTTATTTTTTTTTGCTAAAACATTATGCATGATGCATTATGTGCAATGAAGTTTACGCATAATTTGTATTTTTATAAGCTTATACTATGTATTTGTTTCATAGTTTATATGTTTTCTTAACTTACATGAATTACCTGAATTAAATAAAAATATTATTTTTTTTTTGTTGGATATGTCATTGTTGTTTATATAATTAAAAAAAAAAAACGATAAGAACATAACCCTACTTTTTCTATGTGATCTGAGTCTCGCATAATGCGATTTATATAATGGGACATTTCTGTGGAACTTAACATCCGCGTTATACAAGGGTTACCTGTAGTTTAAATTGTAAAGAAGGGAATGAATGGAAAAGAGATGGAGAAGGTGATGGCAACAAGATATATGTAACATTTATTAAAAAAAAAAAAAAACTGTCACACAAGAACCTCTCAACAAACATGAATAAAGAAGCAATCCTTGTCAGATACATGTTTATGTATGGTATAATGGTATAAGCAATAACACATTTTTAGTGTGCACTATACTATAGAGGAACAAGATTAAATGAGCCATGTCAATATAATCTACTAATGTAATCCTACAGCACATTAATACCATGGTGGGCTAGGGATTTTATATAATATTCTAAAATTTTATTTATATTTATTACATAATCTGGAAATCTGCTCTAGAGATTATTATTATTACATCACACCTCCAGGGAGTCCAAAGACTCATCGAGGGAGGACATCTACTCTACAACTCCTCGTCTCACTACTCCACCTACTTCATCACTACTCACTACTTCATCATCTACCACCACTAGTACTTTCACAGACAATCACAAACACCCATGCCCACGGCAGGATTCGAACCTGCAGCCTTTTGGCTGGGGAGCAGATATGCTAACCACTCGGCCAACCAGACTGGCAAGATTAAATATGGAACTCTTTCAAGCCACTTTAGGCCCCCAATAAACAGAGCAGTTGTCTAATAATGAGATATACAAATAATTTCTCATCTAAAGATAATCACAAAACATCCATGCCCATGGCAGGATTCAAATGCAGCCTGCTGGTTGAAGACCAGGTTTGTTAATACCAGGCTGGCAAGTTCACTATGACTCTTTACTAAACTCCATTTTCACATTAAATGCTCAAAAATTTTGATTCTCATGCAATTTCACTTTTTATCGCACTTGGAATGAATTTTCAAATATAACTGACAATTTCCATTAGCTGTACAACAAAAATTGGCATGTTCCTTGTAAAAATTACAAGCAATATCCTGAAATATCACTTGATATGATATTTCAGAACATCGCTTTATTAGCCCCATTACTGAGAACTTGCTATCTGATTTACATAAAAGATGGATGAAGACATCTCTCTCAAGATAGATGGCATGACTGCAGGGCCAAGAGCTAAACTTCAGATATCTGAAACACATATCAAATGGATATTCAGGACACCACAATGTGAAGTATGCTGAACTTTAGCAAAGGCTTGTTGGTCTGCAGAAACCAAATCTTCAACCTACTGGAGGAAACTACATATCTAAGAGTAAATTAATGTCAGCAGGTTTGAGATGTGATGTCCACATTCCTCAGAGAAAAAAGGCTAATCCTATGTGATATACTCAATACCACTAGGTGACAGATGAGCTTCATTACCCAGTTGAATAAAATCACTTTGCTAACCAGAAGTGTAAAGTGATCAAAAACCATGTCCGAAACTCAGAGCAAACACATTTGTATTTTTTTTTTTTTTTTTTTTTTTTACATTTCTTCCAGCAAGCAATATAAATGATGTTATCAGAGTAATATGAGTAATAATGGCATAGTAATAATGACTGATGTTTCCAGATATCACACCTAGGATTTTTTTTTTCTTTTTCAAGGTAAAAGCTTTAAAACAGTTTAGCAGTCAGTTACTCTACAACTGACTGCTAAACAGTATACTGGACCAAACCTTAGGGTGATGCTTAAGAAGTATTCTAGATTAGTAAGCAAATAACCTGATAGCCACTAGCATCCTACAAGAGTCCATAGTGGTATGGCTGGGGGAGACTGAGAGACCACAATCTACAGAAAAGACGGGCAAAATTTTTCATATGTGTGGTTAGAAAAGAATTAATGACTTCCTTTATATCCACATCCCTCTCAATTTCAACAAAACAATAACCATGAAAAGGCAAGGAAGAAATAGATCAAATGTGGTAAAAACAAACCACCTAAAACCTTCCAGATTATTATTATTATTATTGTACATGCACCAATATGGATTCAGGGAGGAAGGGGCAAGGACAAGGGGTCATTCCTGATGTCGCTATTCTATCCTGAGAGGATAACGAGATCAGGAACAGTAAATGAATTTAAAGAATGGTATGATAGACTTTGTCTTGTTTAAGATGGCCTTCCATGATGAGTCTTATGACTCCATGGAGGTCTCGAATAATAATAATAATAATATAAATCCTCCACAATCTGCCATAAATATCTAAACTTCTAATATGATTTAGTTCTTTAGCTAATGTTCACAGTGGTTACATGCAATTCCATCAGTATGGAGCATTCAAAGGTAGAATTATTTGTTCATATTGTTTGCAAACCTCATAAAACATTTCTGGATACGATTCACTGAAAGTGGTGAGTGCCACCATCAAATAAATGCAAATTTATGAACTAAACTACTAAACTAGTGAACAGCATCAATATTTCTGTTTTTCTATCTAGTATTACCATAGTGTGAAGGATAAAAGTTGTCTGGATAGAGGTACAGCTCGTTAAAATTTATAGAACATAAAAACATACTGCACTAAAACAAAATTACCTCAGCCATATGCAATAAATCTTCTCAGTATAGGTGATAAACAAATACTGCAGCCAACAGTTGTAATGTCACTTAGAAAATATTCCTAAAAAGAATGGATTCTATAAAACGTGACTGACTGTGGTGAGTTACAGTCAAGACAACTAGAACCAGACAGCATTGTGTGTGTGGGGGGGGGACCCTATCTGTATGTCCATAAGGGGAAATTAAGATTTCTAAGAAAAGAAATCCCTACAAACCTTGTCTAAGACCACTTAGTTTTGAAACTCAGTTGAAAAGATTTTTAAAAAGCTTCATGCTCCATGCCAGGATTAGAACACTGTTCATAATGAAGTGGTGTCTTTACTTCCAACTGTACCATTTATTATTATTATCATTAATATTATACTTCAAGGTGGTCACAAGGACTCATCAAGGGCAGCCATACAGCACCCGAACTAGCTGGCATACTTTCTCTTAAACTCATTCACACTGGACGCACTCACTACTTCAACAGGCAAACTGTTACACTCACTCACACTTCTGTGAGAGAAAAATCTAGCTTTTGCATCTTTCTTAACTGCACACAAACTTAATTTCCACAGACGTCCCCTTGTCCTCTCTCCAATTTCCATATAATGAAAAATTTTATCTATCAATATTCCACAGCACCCTCTCAAAAGTTTATAGAACTCTATCATAGATTGAGATCTATTTGAGAGTATGTGGACTGCAGACTCTGGTAGACAAAAGAAAGAAGGATGCTTGCAGTACACATACTCTCAATCCATCTTCATAATCTACATTTTCCATAATCCCAATATAATCTTTGTAATTCTTCTTTGCAGCCTTTCTGCAGCTTCTTTATTCCTTTGGAACCCAGAAGAACAAATCTGCACACAGTAGTCAAGGTTCACTCATATCAAGTCCTTGTAAAGAGGCAAAATGGCTTCCATATCCTTACATGTCAATGTTTGTTTCAACATTGCAATTATCCTCTGAGTTATATTTGTTATGTGACCTTTGAACTTCAACTTTCTATCCACAATACCTCTAAGATCTCTAGCCTTGTCAGTTACTCCAAGCATAATCCAACCAATATAATATACTGCTGTCTGCATCATGCCAAAGTGCCTAACTTTACATTTACTAACAATGAATTGACAGCCATCATGGTTTACTCACACTTCCAGCCTATTTAAATCACCCTGTAAATGCTGTACATTCAGTAGCATCTCTGATTGCCTGCCTATCTTTACATCATCAGCAAACACCTGAAGATCTCCTGTCAGACCTTTTCCAATATCATTAATATATATTAATATATAGATTAAACAACAATAGTCTAAAGACTGATCCCCGAGACATATCACTGGTCACCTTAGATCTGGCAGATTCACATCCCCCATATACCATATTCTAATACCTGTCCATCAGCCACCCACTTATTCAAGATAATATATAATAATATATAATCCAAGATAATATAATAGTTTATATTACAATCCCATAATTTCTAGTTTATGCAATAGCCTTTCATGTAGTATCCTATCAAATGCCTTAGCAAAGTCCAACAGTACTGCTGCTGCTGCTATTTCCCTTTTAATCATTTCTGACCGTAGGTGACCTTGTAGGCATTGCCCACAAAGTATTCTTGGTGAGATTTTTACAGGGTAGTTCACCACTGCTTTCCCCAACCCCCAATTTTATCCGGGCTCGGGACCGGCATATGGCTGGGACATATTCATGACTGCAATCGATGCGTGTTCACGGGTCCGGTTTGCCTGTTCTGGGGAACGAAAAACCCGAGTTTCCAGGTGAAAAAAAAAAACCTTACTTCTATGAGACCTGCTAACTCACCTTTCATCAAAACAGACCAGATAAAGGTTCCTCACATCAATTGGCTAAATTTGGACTTACTTCCATGATGTTGAGTGGATGCCAGTTGGGTATAATTGAGTTGCAGAAATTATAAAGAACATCTGTTAGTTCTGGAGCACATCTCTTGAGCATAACATGCAGCATACCATCAGGACCAGAAGCCTTTTTGATATCCAGGATAGTGATATCTGGTTATAATAAACTTGATTGACAAGTTATGTATTCAATGGTGTAGTAGTGAAATAGCTGCTGTTGGTTCAAATCCCATTGTCAGTGACATTTGTGATTGTCTTGAGGAGATGAGGAAGTGGGAGATGAATTTCACTGCATGGTGCGAGACTACTGCCCCACTTAAGTGGAAGGGGGGGGGGTTGAAAAGGTTTCATTAGTTTCTATAGCAGTGCTTTCGGATTATGTAACACACACACACACACACACACACACACACACACACACACACACACACACACAACACCCTACTCACTCATGGTTCTAATGTACTATAAGTTTACAACCTTTCATTTTCATAGGTGGGAATCACAAAAAAAAGTTCATAATAAAAATTGGCCAAGATGTGCATGGTGTGCTCTCATTGATCTCAGTGACAAGCAAAAGAAGGACAGTGAAATTTGACTCTTGTAATCATGTCATCTTGGATTAGACATTAGAATGAGAATGAAACAATAGTCATGTTTTTATTATTATTAAGAGAGACCTCCAGGGAGTCAGAGACTCATCGAGGGAGGCCAAATATTTATTCTTGAATTCATTCACACTGCTTGCACTTACAACATCCAATGGCAATCCATTCCAATCATTCACCGCCCTCTGAGACAAAAATCTAGCCCTCACACCCTTCTTGGCGGCCTCAGCCTCCAAGGATGCCCTCTCATTCTTTCCCCACCCTCCATAAATTGAAAAATTCCAGCAATTGAAATCGTGTATGATCCTTTCAGAAGTTTGTAAATCTCATTCATATCACCCCTCTTTCTCCTGTTTGCTAGTGTGAGCAGTCTACAAATTCTCAATCTGTCTTCATAATCAGCATTCCACAATCCTGATATCATTTTTAATAATCTCCTTTGTGCTCTCTCCAATATATCAGAATCACCATGAAAACCAGGAGACAAAACTTGCGCATAATAGTCCAAGTGAGGTCTTATCAAGGCCTTGTAAAGAGGCAAATAACATCCTACATGTGAACGTTCATTTCAATATTGCAATTATCTTTTGAGTTGTATTTGCAATCTTTGCCATATGGCCCCTAAACTTCAACTTCTTATCTATTAACACTCCAAGATCCCTAGTCTCATCAGTTATTTCTAGTCTAATCCCACAAATATAATACATTGGATATCTAATTATGCTGAAGTGAATGACTTTACATTTACTCACATTGAACTGACACCTACAATTCCAGCCTATTCAAATTATTCTGCAAGTACTATATATCAGCAGCATTTCTGATTACCATACCTATCTTTGCATCATCAGCAAATAGCTGTATGTTGCTTGTCAAATCCTTCCCAATATCATTAATGGACAGATAGAATAGCAGTGGACCAAGCACTGATCATTGTGGCACACCACTTGTTACCTTAAACCTTGTCTGACTCAGATTCCCCATATACCACTTTTTGATATCTGTCGGTCAGCCATCTTCTTATCCATGCTAATATTGTATAACCCAAACCCATTTTCTCCAATTTATGCAACAGTCTACCATGCTGTATTCTACCATTCCCCCTTGTCTAGTTCAATGGCAACATTGTTACCAAGGCCTCTGACTGTATAAGATGGGATATTTTATGGGACATCATGCAAGAATCAGGAATACCAAACCATCTAGTAACCCTCATAAAGGACTTATATCAACAAAATCAAGCAACAGTAAGAATTGAAAACTCAGTGTCCCCTGTTCCAGTTTGAAAAAGGTTCAAGACAAGGATGCATACTCTCATCATTACTATTCAACCTTTACAGCAAAACTATAATGAAAAAATCTCTAGAAAAGTAGAATGGAGGCATTAAATTAGGTGCCAAACATTCACTAACCTATGATACGCAGATGACACAGTGATAATAGCAACAAATGAACAGGAATTAAAATCCATCCTAAATCAATTAGAATGGCAAAGCTTAAGCCATGGTTTACGAATAAATCGAGACAAAACCAAAATAATGGTTTTAAACAATGCAGAAGAGATAGATGTAGAAGGAATTGAAATTGTCTGCAATTTCAATTACCCTGGAGTGATAATAACAAAAAAAGATGGATGTAAAAAAGAGATAAGAAGAAGAACAACACTTGCTAAGAAAGTGATTTGGAAACACCAAAATTAAGCTTGTAGAAATCTTAGTTTATTCAATCTTTCTCTATGCTTTTGAATCTTGGACAATGAAAAAAGATGACAGAAGAAGAATTGAGGCGTTCGAGCTCTGGTGCTGAAGAAGATTGTTAACAGTGTTTTGGACAGAAAAACGGACAAACAAAAGTATCCTAGAAGAACTTAATATCCACACAAGACTAATAAACATAACTGACAAGAGAGTGCAATATTTTGGACACATATGTAAAAGGGAAGGCAACTGCCTGAAAAAAATAATCATCCAGGTAAACCGTGTGGGAAAAGAAAAAGAGGAAAACCACCCTACATGTGGATTGACCAAATATCAAGAATCACTGGACTTAAACTAGAACAAGCAATAAGAGAAGCACAGGAGAGAAAGAAATGGTGAAGCATCATCAGGAAGGTCACGAGTCCTCAGACATGAGCTGATCCGAGAGAGAGAGACCTTCCCTTAGTAAATCCATGTTGTTCATTGCAAAATAGAGATTCACTGTCAACCCATTTCTGAATGCGAGTCCTAACCAATTTTTCCAAAAGTGCATTTTTGAAAACAAAAATGCACTTCCACCTAAAAAATTTTGCACAGCACCTCACTTGATAGCATATTCTTTTTTTTTCTCAATCTCACAAGACATGATTTGGTAATATAGATTCAGTGACTTTACATTTACTCACATTGAACTGACACACATTTTTCCATGGCCACAATTCCAGTCTATTCAAATCATTCTGCAAGTACTGTATAAGCTGAATCTGTATTACTAAATTCCCCTATCTACCACATGGGAATGTACCCATGTAGCTTAATGATCATTCTGGTGACATTCTGGAAACAAGAATATCACAGATTAAAAGGTTTTGAACCAAAGTGCTTATGAAGAATTAATGGCATAAATTGGACTGATAAAATAGATATTAGTCACAAGTGAATGTATCATAATATTTTGTTACAATTATGATTTTTCAATCACAGCGACAGAAAATCACAAGTGCACACACAGCCTTAGATCTACTATTAGAGTATCTTGGAAGGAAACTGATTGGTAAATACACAGGAAAAAAAAAAAAAAAGTTTATTCTTCAAGAAAATGGCTGCCTCAGTTGCCACATGCAATGTATGTAGTAGTATATTTTCTTGAACAGTCTTGACTTCGGTGTCTCAAAACCTGCTGATGTCAATACTGCATGTTTGGAAAGTGTATAGAATAGTAAAAAAAAAAAACATGTAAAGGGCATAAAAATCAGGTCTGGAGATACTTCGTGTTATTCACATTCGGAATAATGCAAGAAGCCTCACTACTTTATAAACACTCCTTGTGTATTGGAAAAGATTTTCAAACAAGAAAAGCCAATAATTATTAAATTATGCAAGGATATGATCAAAAAACAGTTAAAATTAATTTTTACATGTATATCAAAAAGCAGCAAAATTAGATACCACTAGAGGCATGGATATTCACTTCATATATACAAGGGAAATGATGTTGATTTAATGAGTTAAAATATGTTTTGTAAATGGAAAACATAAAAAATATAAAAAACATAAAAAACATAAAAACATAGTACATAAAAAAGGAAAGTTACATCAAATCTCACTTAAACATGACAACAGCATAAAAAAAAGCTGATAAATGTTAAAAACAGAATGTACAAACAAAATTCTAAAGAAAACTTTTTGATGGTGCATAATTTCAAAAATGCAGATTTGGAAGATGCATCTCATAAATGTCCTTTAATCGGCTGAACAGATAACATTGCTTCAGTTTTTAAGAAATCATTCAAAGATTTAGGAATGCTAAATTTCATGAAGTTTGTAGCAAAGCTTCTGATGATCTATTTTTGGTCATCAGATGTGCAAAATAATTTTTCATTAAACTGCAGTGAAATTTATTGATTTATATCATAATCAGAGATAAAGGTGTTAAAGATCTGTGACTCAGAAAGGAATACTTCGTTATCCCAACTGAATACAACAAATTTGTATAGGGAGGTGAAGTCTGGGAAAAAGCTAGGTAAGTGGATGCTTAATACCTTTTGTTCCCATGACAGTTGCATTCACTATTTGGCCTCATTTCTGAACATCAATCATTTGCTAAAATAGTTTTGAGGGAAAAAATTATACATATGCCACCAAAAAAAAAGAGATGGCCAGCTGGAAAAGTGGCAGCCATGCAAAACACTTTTTTTTTAGAAAGACTTTTGAGAATGCTTCAAAATAAATGAGGGGAAAATGTTAAGAATGGTACAAGTGGAATGCTTCTGAAAGGATTAACTTGAAGTAATTTTTATTTGCTTATTTATTGAATTTTATTTTAAAAGTAACTATTTTTACTTTTAAAATAAAATGGGGTGCTTAAGGGTCAAAGCTGTATAACTGAGAGGAGACCTCCACATAGCCTTTAAAGGAATGCGGAGAACCGACCAGGGCTTCTGACCTAATGTCCAATCCTCACCTTCTCGTGGTGCACCCTGTTGGGTATCTACTTGGATACTGAACGGACAAGGATGGGCTGGCAATTTGGGATTTAGCCGACCAAATTGTATTCTTATTGGTTAAACCAAAATAAAAAATGATGGTACAACATGACAAAATTTCATGCCGGCTGGGGCGTCGCCCGGTTAAACAAGGCCCCCGTTGTTTTCGCCAGGGAACCAGGGCGAACAGCGAAAAGTCAGCTACTGGAACAAATCTGAAAACAAACCCCAACTCAACATCACCAGAGTTAAAGATCGGTACTATCAACGTAAGAAGCCTGAATGGCAAAGAAATGGAGCTAGCTGAGGAATTAGATAAGTACCAGATCGACATAATAGGGGTGACTGAAACAAAAAAGACCAAAACTGGTGAGATCTTTCTGAGCAATAAATACAAAATGTTATATTCAGGCAATAACAATCAAGGAAAAGAAGGAGTAGCCATAGTATTCAACACAAAATACGAGGCTAATCTTCTTGAATGGCAGTCAGTCTCAAGTAGAGTAATGTGGGCAAATATGAGAATGGGGAACTGGACAATGAGACTTATTTGTGCCTATGGTGCCACAGAAGGTTCTACTAAGGTAGAAGTGGAGGAATTTTTTGAGGCTTTAGAAAAAGCAACTGACACAATGAAAAAGGAAAAGTTGGTCCTTGTTGGGGATCTAAATAGTAGAGTAGGAAATGATTGTGAGACATACAAAAATATTTTGGGAAAATTTGGAGAAAAGAGCAAAGCTAATAATAATGGCAAATATCTGTTGGATTTCTGCTCAGGACATGGACTGGTTATTACTAACACCATGTTCCAACATAAAAATGTGCACAAATTCACATGGAGAGAAGAGGCTAGGAATAAGAAAAGTCTCATTGACTATGTTATTGTTGATAGTGATGTTTTCTCCCTGGTGCAGGACACCAGAGTGTACAGAGGATTTGAAATTGGAAGTGATCACTATTTAGTCTTGAGCAGGGTAAAATTGAATTTCATATTGAAAAGAATAACATGTAAGAAAGTTTTAAAGCGAATAAAAGTTGAGCAGCTCTCAGATGTAAACTGTAGACTAAAATACAGAAATATTATTGAAAAGAAAATGAAAAAGTTTGAGAACAGGAATCAAACCTTGGAGATTCAATGGCAAACTCTGAAGGAAACATTGATTGATTCTGCCAGAGAGGCATGTGGTGAGGTTGTGTGCAAAGATAAAAAAATCAGAACTCCCTGGTGGACACAGGAAGTTAAAGAGGCAGTGAAGGAAAAGAAGAAAGCATATCAAAAGTTCCTGGCAAATAAGTCAGCTTTTACTCTTACAGAATACAGAGACAAATGTAAGAAAGCTAAACAGTGTGTAAAACTAGCTAAACAAAAGTCATGGGAGGACTTTGGCAAGAATATAGAAAATAAATATCAAGAAGGTGGCAAAATATTCTGGAGGTTGTTGAAGAAGCTTAGGAATGGAGGAAAGAGTGCTGTAAAAGGAATTAGAGATGATAAAGGTGAAATGAAAACAGGAGAAAAAGATATCCTTGAAGTATGGAGTAATTACTTTGAAAAACTGCTAAATGAAACAAGCAGTGATGACAGCATAGTGATAAAAAACACTGACCAGGCATGCAGTCAGGAATACATATCCATACTTGAAGTAGAAAAAGCCATCAAAGGCTTGAAATGTGGAAAGGCAGCAGGAGTAGATGATATTCGACCAGAAATGCTGAAGTATGGTGGTATAAGAGTCTTACAGTGGCTGCACTGCATAGTTCAGGAAGCCTGGACAGAGGGACGAATTCCCGATGATTGGAGTAGAGCTCTCATAGTACCCATATATAAAAAGGGAAATAAAACTGAATGTGAGAATTACAGAGGTATTTCCCTACTGAGTGTTCCTGGCAAGATCTATGCAAGTATACTTGAGAAACGGTTGAGAAGAATTGTGGAAGAAAAGCTTGGTGAAGAACAAGCTGGATTCAGGCCAAATAGAGGCTGTCAGGATCAGATCTTCACTTTACGACAAATAGTCGAGAAAGCATGGGAATATAACAAAGATCTGTATTTAAGTTTTGTCGATTTGGAAAAGGCATATGACAAGGTGCCAAGAGAGAAGCTATTCAATACGCTGCAGTTATATGGTGTCAATGGGGCATTATATCAAGCAATACTTAGTCTTTATTTGAGTTGTAAGTCAGCAGTTAGAATTGAAGGAAGTACAGGAAGATGGTTTAATGTTAAATCTGGTGTGAGACAAGGATGTACATTATCCCCTCTGTTATTCATTATCTATATAGATCACATTATGAAGGAATGTGGTATTAAACCTGATATCAAAATTGGAGATGTTAATGTCAGCTCTTTGCTTTATGCGGATGATGTTATACTTCTAAATAAATCCGCTACAAGTCTGCAAGATTCTCTGACTAAATTGAATAACTGTTGTAATAGATATGGTATGAAGGTCAGCAATAAAAAGACAAAGACAATGAAAATAGGCAGAATCATTGAAAATGTCAACTGTGTTGTGAATGGAGAACCTGTGGAACAAGTAAAACATTTCAGCTACTTAGGCACAATTTTTACTGAAGATGGTAAACTAAATATAGAAACAGACAACAGAATCAGCAAGGCTGGTATCGTGGGAAGTCAAATGAATAAATTCATATGGAATAAGAAAGAAATTAATTGGAACACTAAATTAGCTGTGTACAAGACGGTGTTCAAACCAATTTTAACTTATGGATCTGAGAGCTGGGTCAGAAGTAAAACACTTGACCAAAGACTAGAGACCGCAGATATGAGAGTCCTGAGAAAGATTAGAGGCGTGAACAGATGGCATCAATGGCAATATCATATTAAAAATGAAGATATTAGGAAAGAACTTGACATTGTCAGCATCCAGGAATGCGTTAGCAGAGCTAATCTCAGATGGTATGGTCACTTAAATAGAATGGGAGAGGAAAGATTAGCAAAACAAGTGTTCTCTGCCAGGTTGGCAGGAAAACGACCCAGAGGAAGACCAAGATATAGGTGGATTGATACGGTACAAAATGCTTTAGACGATAGAAATATAAGATCTGATAATGTTGGAGTCTTGACAAGTAACAGACTGATTTGGAGGAAAATTGTAGATAGGAAGTTAGTAATGATGTAATTTTTTCATGTAGTACTGTCATATCCTGTACACCCCTTGAGGGTACATAGCAGGAATTTGATGATGATGATGATGATGATGAAGTAACTATTTTAATTTTATAGTTTATCAATAAACATTAAAAATCAATCTAGGTATTCTGACCACCCCTTGTATATTTTACGTATCTTCAGACTTCAGACCAACAGTATTATAGTGTATATAATCTCTTTATCCAACTCTGCCATAACATTATCATAAAATATGAGCTAACTGCTCAGGCATAAACTCCCTTTAGTAAACCCATGCAGTTCCTTGCAAGGTATACTCTTCTCTAAAATCTTTACAATTAGTCCAGATATTGATAGCTCAATAGTTAGACACATCACTCTTTGCACTACCCTTATGCAATGGGATTATCATACATTCTTTCTATTCC
Organism: Typopeltis vanoorti; assembly: GCF_054136105.1. Classification (NCBI taxonomy): domain Eukaryota; kingdom Metazoa; phylum Arthropoda; class Arachnida; order Uropygi; family Thelyphonidae; genus Typopeltis; species Typopeltis vanoorti. The sequence continues at coordinate 50,389,897 of NC_143567.1, forward strand.
TGTGAGAGCTTTCCTGAGCTAAGACTCAAATTATACAAACATATCAAGAGCCCAGCCAGTTCAGCTAAATATTTCTTTAGCACGTGTGCCGATATCTCATCTGTCCCAGTGACAAATTCTTATTCTTATTTTACAAGTTACTAAGAATTTAGTAACTTGTAAAATGCAAGAATTTTTTAAACTTTAGTTCAAATAAATTTTAACTTTAATTAAAATTCATTTTAATTTTGTTAGTGATTCGGGTCGGTGAGAAGGATATAATCCCTGTATCATTATATTCAACGATTAAAGTGAAGTGGCTTTATCAAAATTTGCCTTAACTTTTGAAAATTTTTTGAATATTTGGGTTTTTAACGATTATCCTGCCTAGTCAACACCCCCGGTTCGTTACATTTAGCGAATCAACGTGTGGCTGTTCTGTCAAAATTTATTTAAGAAATTTCAAATAATTAAAATTTTTTTAATTTATTAAAATCGTAAAAGAACCACACACGCCTGGATCATTACAGGGGTGCTTTGATAGAAATTGCATGCGGGCGGCAAAGACCCTAGCACCGGTTCTGGTTACATACACCAGGTTGATAGATTTTGGTGAAGTGAATACTCATTATTTGAACTGCCCCATCTTCTTCTGATACTAGGGATACCATCTACATTCAGTAAAAGTATTCTTCCACATTCATTCTTTCTTTTACTCTTGCAGCATAACAATTTCAACCAATTTCATTTTATAGTGTAACTTAGCTTTGTATACAATACTCATAACTTTTATGTCTTGAGCTTTATATGTTTTGTAACTTCTCTCACTCTTATTCTCATGATGTTCCTTTCAACATCATCTTCTTCTTATGGATCTCTTATTTAATGAGATTGCACATCCATTTCATTCCTTTTTATTCTTGAAACTCTAGGAACACATTCAGATAGTGCATCATTAAAGCACTTTTTCAAACCTTCCTATGGATTTATGATATACCCTACCATTCAACAATTGATACCATAGAGACAAAGATAATATTCTCCCAAGTTTGTCATAATTTCCAGATTTGTAGTTCAGCATATAACCTCTCCTGATCGATACATCCATATAGTTGGCTACTTCCCAGATCAGTACAGCATGATCACTGTCACCAACTGGTGGCAAAACAGTTACATCTTTAAGTGAGACACCATCTGATGCTATGATTAAATCTAACACTTTGTCCTTTATTTACGCATCTATGAGGTAGCAAAGCCAGCAAAAACAAAATAATAGATTTTTTTATTATTATTATTTATTTTTTATAAAAGAGAAAGCAATATAATTAATATTGAAAATAGTATATAATTTATGAAATAACTTGATATAACTTATGAAAAAGTTATATTCTGTAAAAGCTACAATAAAATAAAATAAAATTAGCATTCTCAACATAGTACATATAAGGAATAGTATATGCTTGGTAATAACATCTTACAATGGTAATAAACCTAGCACAGTTGAATATATATATATGAGATTTAAGGGATATATAAACTCTTTGCACCTCAACCTAATCAGGTTGAGGTGCAAAAAGTTTTGTGTAAAATTGAATTTTAAAAAATTAAAAAGACAGTAAATACAAATTATTAAACTAAAGTTCAAATTACCTAGGTATATAAACAATACATTCCTACCCTATCCAAATCCACAAAAATCAACTTCAAAAACTTCTAAACATGAACAGGAAACATCATGTAACTTTATAACATAATGTTCATGTCATAAAGTTTATGTTTGTGTTATAGTAATATATAAGAGGAAACATTATGATATAAAGTCACACAATGTTTCCTCTTTGTGTTTAGAAGTTTCAAAGTTGATTTGTGCATTATAGCGACAGGTGCTAAAAATGTCTTTAAAGTTCTCCTCCTATGTGCATGAACACTATTGAACATAATGATTCCATATCATAACGTTTCTGTGATGTAGCACGTTTTCATTAAATTTTCTGGATAATGCTTTAATGAATTTTTAATATCAATAATACCCTTACTCATATCAAAGAGAAATATCAGCCAATTGCATATTTTATACAGTGAACAATAACGTGGGTTCTACCGTTGATTTTCTTGAGTTGGTGGGACGAAAAATCCAAGTTTCCAGGAGAAAAAACCTTTTTACAACCCTGCCAGAGATTGAAAAACTTAGGGACCAGTTGAAAAAAAGTTGAATTTTTAGTAAAAATTCCTCAGTTGAAAAAAAGGCTTAGTAAAAATTCCTCTAGTTGGTGACTAGAATAGAACTTACGATGCTCTTTCTTCAGGTGGCACACACCACTTCCACTGAGCTACACAGGTGCACTTGTCCAAAGTTAGATATATTAAAAAAAAAAAAAAAAATCAGCTGATGCCTTTTATTCCTGTATAGAAAGTAGGCATGGCTGTTTTAGTCCCATCTAACTTTTTGAAGAATGAACGAGCAGTTCATTGCCACCAGTAACCAATCAGAGATAAATGGCCCAAGACTATCACTAATTATAAATGGCAACTGATGAAGAGATCGGTAAGAAAGCGCTTCCATCTTGTGGATACTAACCCTAACAAGACATGTTATTGTCTAAAATAGAGTGGATTCTACAGTTGATTTTCTTGAGTTTACTGGACATAAAACCTGAGTTTCTTGGAGGAAAAACATGCTTGCACCATGTGAGAGATTAACTAACTTGGGAACCAGTTGAAGAAAGGCTAAGAAAAAGTTCCTATAGTTGGCGAATAGACTTCAACTTAAGTCTATCTCCATGCAGCCTAGCACATTTCACCTAGAAACTCGGGTTTTTTGCCCCTCAGAACAGGCAAACTGGCCCCATGAAGACACACGGATTTACAGTCGTGAATACTTTCCCTCAGGGGATGCAGCAGAGGAGTGATGAGCCCGCTGCACTGATTCACCATAAACCTCCTCATTAGGGAACTCACAACTCATCCTAAGAGATGAGAAAGGAGAAAGTGGAACAATAACTTCCCTATCCTTGCTTGTCAGTGTGTTCTTACAACCATGTAATGTGATGTTTTGGACACCTTTGCAATATGCCCTCTAAACTTCAATTTCCTGCCCACAATCACCTCCAAGTCCCTTGTCTCTTCAACTTCTTGCAGTTCAATTCCATCAATATAATACATAGCATGTGATTTCATCCTCCCAAAGTGCATCACCTTACACTTGGCCACATTAAACTGGCAGCCATTTACCTAAGCCCATACTGCTAGTCTATTTAAGTCTTCCTGCAGGATCTCTACATCACTCTTCTCAGCTTAGTATCATCAGCAAACACTGAATAATTCCTGAAAATCATTTATTATATCATTAATGTACAAATTAAACAACAGAGATACACCAATTGTCACCTGCTTTTTCCTGGAATAAACACTCTTTGCTATCTGTCCATCAGCCATCTATTAATCCAATCACCAGCTTAAGATCCCGATCCAGCTTCAGATATGAAATAAGAAGTGATCACAATCTAGTTTTGATCAGTATATTATATCAAAAATAATACCAAGGAAATTGTTATTTTTTTTTATGTAGCTCATACCCACAAAAGGTTAAACCTATAGCAATTAGCCCATAGATGGATTAAGGATTTTTTTTTTTAAATTGTACTTATTTTTTAAATATTTTTACATATTATTTTATATAATGCAGAAATCCTACTCTAAGAGACCAAACATGGAACTGCTTCAAACCACTCCAGACCAACAAGCAGAGTAGTGGTTTCATACTCACAATGAAATTCATCTCTAAATAAAGACATTCACGAACACCCATACCAAGTAGGATTTGAACCTGCACCTACTGATTGGAGAGATGGTACTTTAGTCACTCATTGTAAAATTGTAAGTTTGTTATTATTATTATTATTACAGGATGCCTCCATGGAGTCCAAGGACTCATCATGTAAAGATATTCTATGCTACAAGAACTTATGTTTCCAACTATACCATTGCACTCACTATATAGTATTCTTATCTGCATGAGTTCTCTAGCCAATATGCTGTTTTCAGGATGAAAACCCTGCTATTTCCATGTGAATGACTATTATTATTATTATTATTTGTGACACTCCAAGAAGTCCGAAGACTCATCGCAGGGGGGGACACCTACTATACAACACTCTGTCTCCACTACTACACCGAACTTCTACTACCAATCACCTACATCAACACCATCTACTGCCCACAACCACCTCTACAGGTGGTTGTCTATCTCACCTTTAACTGGAAAAGTCCATATAAAGATTCATCATGATGTGAAATGAAATCAGATATTTCTAATCAAAGGACATAATGTCTTTTTATGTTTCCAACTGCACTACAGAGGCACTAAAAGGAATCCAAGTTGAACAGCTTTCAGTAGAAGTTAATTGTAGACTCAAATATTATTGAAGAAAATTTACTCATTTACCCTGAATCCAGCTTGTTCTTCAAGTTTCTCATACACAAGTTTTCTCAACCTCTTTTCAAGTATGCTTGCATAATTTTGCAATTTAGTAGAGAAATTCCTCTGTATTGCTAACATTCAGCTTTATTCCCTTTTTTTTATAGATGAGAACTCTACTCCGATCATCTAGAATTTGACTTTCTGACCAGGCCCTCTGAATTATGTAGTGTTGCCACTGCAAAACTTTTATACCTCCATACTCTCCATTTCTGGTCAAATATCATTTTGATGGTTTTTACTACCTGAAATATTGATATGTACACCTCTTTACACTCCTTTTGAAAATGTCCTAGTATGGTTCTCTCATTGCTTGTTTTGTTTAATAGACTTTAAAATAATTGCTCCAAACATCTAGGATAGCCTTATCTTCAGTTTTCATGTCACCTTTATCATCTCTGATTCCTTTTACAGTACTCTTTCCTTCATTTCTAAGCTTTTTCAATACCCTTCAGAACATTTTGCCACCCTCCTGATATTCATTTTCTAAATTCTTACCAAAGTCTCCCGATGGTTTTTTTTTTTTAGCAACTTTTACACATAGCTTAGCTCTCTTACATTTTTCTCTGTATTCTTTTAGGGAATCTGCTGACTTATTTGCTAGGAACTTTTTGGTGTGATTTCTTCTTTTCCAGAACTGTTTCTTTAACTTCTTGTGTCCATCATGGGGGTTCTTATTTTTCTATCCTTACAGACAACTTCACCACATACCTTCCTAACTAAATCAATCACTGTCCTCTTCAGAGTCTGCCACTGAGACTCCAAAGTTTGGTTCTTATTTTCAAACTGCTTCAAATTTTCTTCAATAATGTTTGTATAGTTGTGTCTACAGTTTACCTGTAAAAGCTGCTCAACTTTAATTCAACTCTAAAAAAATTGCTCAGGAGAAATTGCAAACACTATGGAGTAATGCCAAAGAGGATTTGTCAGAACATATTTTTTCTTTAAGACAAAGAACTGAGAAATAATGGAAATATAATAAAGATCCGTATTTAAGTTTATCTGGTCCAGAAAATTTCTCCTAGCACCTTATCGTAAGGTGCCAGTGCAAAAAACTATTGAAAAGCACTACAATTATATAGTATGGAACATTATACAGAAAAATATGTAGCCTATACTTTAGTTGTTAAGTCAACAGTTAAAACTGAAGGATGATGAACAGTTTGTTGCAAAATGAGATGTAAGGCAAGCATGCACACTATCTTCATAATTATTCATTATTCTAATGTATATTTAACAAGTATATGGCATGAATGTAAGTGATTTTCATTATTAAACTGGGACTAAGTTCGAGACTAAATGATGAAGTATTTCTTTTTTGGCTGTTGATTGCTTTTGTTTGCTTTTTATTATAATTCTATTTTTGTTTGAAATTATATTTTTTCCCTTTTCTCTGCCATAAGTGGACTCTTTCTACTGACAATAATTTGAAATTACTAATAATAATTTCCCTATGGCTTAATGGAGTTTAATGAATAGAATATATATTATCACTATTAAAGTCTGTCTTCTCCAGTCTCCATTTTAACAACAGAATAACCAAAACATCTACAGCATTCTTCTTCTTCTTCTGCAGCTTCTCCCACTTAAGTGGGGTCACTGTTTGTTATGAGTCTCCTCCACACCTTCTTGTCTTGGGCTGTCACCACATCCAAGGTCTTCATCTTCAAGTCCTCTTCTACCAGCTCCCTCCATCTCTTCTTTGGCCGCCCACGCTTCCGCCTTCCTTGCACATCCATCTGCATGACCCTTCTTCCCACATATTCGTCCTCCCTCCTCATCACATGACCAAACCATCTCAACCTTGCCTCCTGTATTTTCGCTCCTAAGTTTGTAACTTTCACTGTTCCCCTGACAGTCATTTCTCAGATGATCCTTTCTGGTCACACCGCACATCCACCTAAGCATTCTCATCTCTGCTACTTCCATCCTGCTAATGTTATTTTTCCTCAGGGCCACAGTTTCTATAGCATATGTCATAGCTGGCCTCACTACTGTCCTATAAATTTTGCCTTTCAGATTGATCGGCACCCTCTTATCGCATAACACTCCAGCCATCTCCCTCCAGTTCCTCCAACCTGCTTGTATCCTGCATCCCACTTCCTTCTCAGCTCCTCCATCTTCTTCCACTGTTGAACCTAAGTATCTAAAGTCTCTCACCTTCCTGATGACATTTCCTTCCAGCTCCAGATCTGTCTCCTGGCCACCACCCACTGCGCAACACATATACTCTGTCTTACTTCTGCTCAGTCTCATACCTCTCTCTTCCAGTACTTTTCTCCATCTTTCCAGTTTAGTTTCCGCTTCTTCTCTTGAATCTACACACAGCAAGATGTCATCTGCATACAACATTGTCCAGGGTGCATCTTCTCTCACCTCCTCTGTTACTACCTCCATCACAATATTAAACAGAAACGGACTTAATGCTGACCCTTGATGCAAGCCAACTGTTACTTGAAAACTTTCTGTCTGTCCCAAACAGGTCCGAACACTTGTCTTCACATTTCTGTACATTTCCTGCACCAACCTGACATATTTCTCCGGCACCTTCTTCTCCCTCAGACACCTCCAGACTTCTTGCCTTGGCACTCTATCGTATGCTTTCTCCAGATCAATAAATACCAGATGTAGCTCCCTTTGTTTCTCTCGATATTTTTCCATCATCTGTCGTAACCCAAAGATAGCATCTGTTGTTGATCTACCAGCCATGAAGCCAAATTGTTCCTTTACAATCTCCACCTCCTCCCTCAATCTACCATCAAGAACCCTTTCTAGGATCTTCATTGTGTGGGACATCTACTTTATTCCTCTGTAATTTTTACAGTCTTGTGCATCCCCTTTACCCTTGTAGATGGGAACAAGAGTACTCTCCCTCTATTCCTCGGGTATATTTTCCTGTTGGCAAACTTTCATGAACAGGTCCCACAGCAGGTAAATTCCCTCTTCCCCCAGTGCCTTCCATGTCTCCACTGGAATTCTGTCGGGGCCCACCGCTTTTCCAATCCTCATCCTCTTCATGGCCTCCGTCACTTCCATTCTACTGATGTTCTGCACCATCCCCTCAGAAGGCTACCCATCTCCTCTGTGAGTCCTTGCATTTTCCTCATTCAAAAGTCCCTCAAAGTATATTTTCCATCTGTTTCTTATGTCCACATCCCTCCATAATACTCTTCCTTCATCATCTTTGATCTGCCTCACATGTAAGATGTCCTTAGCTGCTTTATTTCTACATTTCGCTAGTTGGTAAATTTTTCTCTGTCCTTCCTTCGTTTCTAATTGATCATACAGATCTTGATATGCCATGGCCTTCGCCTGTGCCACAACTCTCTTGGCTTCTTGCTTTCTCTCTTTGTACACCTCTCTGTCCTCTTCCACTCTTGACTTATCCCACTTCTGCTTTGCCTTCCTCTTAGCTGTCACTGCCACTTGTACATCATTATTCCACCACCAACCCTCCTTCTGCTCTCTAATCTTTCCAGATGTCTCACCAAGCACCTCGATTGCACAGCTCAGGATTACTTTTGAATTATGTTTCCAACAATCTTGTGCAATTTACGGTCCATCCCAAATCCTCTCTAACACCCTCTCCCTAAAATGATTCCTCACACTCTCTTCTTTTAAGCAAAACCATTTAATTGTCTTCATCTAATGGCTTCCAGAGGTTCTTATCTTCGATCTTATTTTAAAGTCTGCGCACAGCAATCTGTGTTGTTGTGCTACTTGATCTGTTGGAATTACTTTACAATTTGTCACAACCTTAAGATGTTTTCTTCTAGTCAAAATGTAGTCAATTTGTGAGCTGTTGTTACCACTTCCAAATGTTATCAAATGTTCTTCCCTCTTGAAGAAAAACGAGTTCACAATTGCCAGATCAAACGCTACTGCAAAGTCCACAACCCTCTCTCCTTCCTGGTTCATCATTCCCACTCCATGGCCACCATGCACCCTTTCACAGTCTCTATTCTGTCTTCCTATGTGCCCGTTCAAGTCTCCTCCGACAATCACCATCTCATTTTCTTCCAATTCCCTCATTTCTTCATCTAACACATTCCAGAACTCATCTTTTTCCTCTGCTGTACAACCAACTTGCGGGGCATATACACATAATATGACCACCCGCTCTTCTCCAAGACCCAATTTCATTCGCATGATCCTGTCGTTCCTTCTACCCACGTCCAGTACTTCACCCTTCATTCTGCCACACACCACAATTCCTACACCATTTCTTCCCTCGTTATTCGCTCCAGAGTAGAACAATTTATATCCATCTCCCAGTTCCTTTGCCTTTCCCCCTTTCCACCTTGTCTCCTGCACACATAAAATGTCCAACTTCCTCTTCCTCATCATGTCTGCCACCTCTCTTCCCCTTCCAGTCATGCTTCCAACATTCAGTGTTCCCACTCACAACATCCTCTCCACCTGCTGGGCTCGCTTCTTTAACCGCACCCACCCTTGATGCGGTAGCCCTCGTCCACTTCTCACAGCTGTAGGGCGATGTGGCTGCGCATCGCTTAAGGGGTACGCCCTAGCCCTTATATCATTTTCTCTTCGACTCATAATCAAAACATCTACAGCATATATATGTATAAAACATCTCTAAGTTTAATTGCTGTGTTAATGAATGGCATTACTATACAAAAATGCTATTATAAAATGCACTTTTTATGACTATCAGTAATCATTTTGATAGGCACTACAATCAGTAATTTTCACAATTACTAATTATAAAGCCTCGTCTTCTGTGGTAAGTGCTTTTATACTTCAAGGTAATTGATTAAACTTAATAAGGATTTTACTTATGTATTTTTTTTTATTAGCATAGAATTTTTAAGTCCCCAGTGTCAAGGGAATCTTCAGTATGACTTTCATATTAAACAACTAGAACAGAAACAGAAAGTCATTCAACAATGAAAATGTGTGAACATGTACATGATATAGAGTGACACGCTCCAAATACATTAAGGTCTTAATAAAATAACTTTAACAAGAGATCATTAATTAATTTTTTTAAAAATAATTATTTCCAGAACTTTTGAAGAAGTGCTATTTTCCATAAAAGGGATACTTTCAATTACACTTCTGTTTAGATTCAGATGATGTAGTGAGGTTTCACAACTTTCTTTATATAAGTGTTCCATGAGATAATTACTTTTACAGAGAACCTTAATTTTATTCCAAAAGATTTGATGTTTGGTGGAGAAAAAGCATGTTTTGCAATTCCCAACTAGGTGTTCATCGTGATGCCTGGCTGCAGATCTGTTTGGCCAAAATATAATAATCCACACTGGCAGGAATTTGATAGACTCCAGGGTTGGTTAAAAGTAGAAATTTATCTTTTGGAGAGCCCAGAAAAGTAAAATACGGTAAAAGGACACTTGTAGGCCAACAGATAGGATCTAAGATGTTTGACTACACCTTCAGAGATACCTTTATAAAGAATAGTAACATGATAGACCACCCCTGTATCACACTATGATGACAAGGAACGAAACTGTATAACTATTAATGATTTTGTTGATATAAGATTCCATTAGCAAGGAAAAGGGACTTGATGTGATTATTTCCTGAGAGAGCAGCATTTCAGTAGAGAAGAGAAAGTAAGCTTGATGCACCAGACTTAATGGTGCCAGATTTCTGACAAGTAAGATGGTATGAAAGAGCATGAATGTAAAGTCCCGTATTGGTTTTCTTTCTTAAAACTGAGAACTAAAAGCTACCATCTGGTTGATGATGTAAAAGGAGATCTGAAAAGGCAATCTGATTATCCTCTTCTACATCTAGAGTTAAAAGGATATAATGGTTAACTGCTGCTCTTATTGACAAACTCTTGTAGATCAGTAAGGGAGCTGTGCCAAACCATAAGGATGTCATCTACATATCTATACCATAAGGACAGTTTAGGAAAGATATTGTTCAATATCTGGTGTTCATATTATTTGATGAAGTAGTTAGCAAGTCTAAGAGAAAGAAAACTACCCACTAATATACCCTCAGTTTGTTGGTAAAGCTTATTCTGACATGTGAAGTAGCCAGAGTGAATGGCAAAATCAAATAAGCAGCTAATCTCTGCCAAAAAGTATTGCTTGAGGAAATCAAGTATTTCATCTAATGGAACATTTGCGAATAAAGACAAAATATCTAAGCTGAAAAGGAGATCACCTGGGCAAAGACGAAGAAAACTATTCTTGATAAAGAATAGAAAACTATTCTTTATCAAGAGGACTTTCCTGCGAACTCAAGTAATTTAGAAAGGTGTTTAGCAATTTTGTAGTAAGGAGAGCCAAAACAGTCCATAATAGGACATAATGGAATATTTGCTTAGTGGACTTTTAGAAGGCCATACAAACAAGAGGATGCTCGTGGTAATGTTTCTTCTTGGTTTCCTCATCCCATCAAGAGACGTTATCGATAAGTGTTTTTAATTTTTTAATCTGGGTAGTTGTAGGATCATTAGCAAGAAAGTTACATAGAAAATAAGGTGTGCATAGAAAATTCTATGCTAAAAAAATAATTACTTAAGTAAAATTTGAATTAAGTTTAATTAATTAATTATCATAGCTTACATTCCAATTAAAATAAACCCTAAATTGGAAAGAATAAAATGGCTAAACAACAAAAAATCAAGAAGTTTTGACTTAAAACCTATCAAAAACAAGGATTACGAAGAAAAATCAATCAAAAACTAGACTTAATATATATATTTGAAGAGGAAGACATAAATAAAATAAGCAAAAACCTAACGGAAGTAATAATCTCAGCAGCCAATGAATTCAAAAGCAACAAATAACAAAAAGACCATAAACTTTCAGAGGAAACCTTACAACTACTAAAAAAGAGACGAAATATGAAACAAGACAAAAACTTAATTTCTAAAATAGAATATGCAGAACTAGAACTATGCAAAACAATAAGGAAAAAGGATGAGAAATTAAATAAGATCTTATAACACTAAAAAAAAATAAAAGAAACAATTGAAAACAATAAAAATATGAAAATACTAAGAAAACATTTATCAGTTGGCAAAAGTCAAATAACTGCAATAAAAGATAAGAATGGAACTACAATAAGGAACCAAGAACAAATCCTAAGCAGGCTAGAAGAATTTTATAAAGAACTCTATAGTGATTCTTCAATAGATAAATCAAATATAAATAACTCTTCTCCATCGCATATGGAATTTATCCCCCCCCCATTCACTTCAGATGAAATAAAATAAGCATTAAAACAAATGAAAAATAGAAAATGTCCTGGTGAAGACCTAATTCATATAGAATTAATTAAATGGGGAAATATAATTTACCATGTATTTACCATGTACAAATCTATGCCTAGAAGAGGGGAAGATAACAGAAAATTGGAAAAATGCTACTCTGATACTGTTATTTAAAAAAGGGGACAAAGAAGAAGTAAAGAACTATAGACCAATTAGTATCTCTCTAATCTGTACAAAATTCTCACAAAAGTAATAACAAACAGGTTAACACCTCTTCTTGACTCAAATCAACCAGTAGAACAAGCAGGATTCCGTAAAGGCTTTAACAAAATTGATCATATTCATGCAGTAAAACAAATAACAGAAAAAGTAGAAGAAAACCAATTGCCTCTCTGTTTAGCCTTCATTGATTATTAAAAAGCATTTGATTCCATCAAAACTAATGCAATAATCAAAGCACTCCAGAATCAGGGAGTTCCTGGAGAATATATGGACCTCCTCCAAGCAATATACCTCACTGCAACAGCAACAATCCAACTTCACACGAGTAGCAATAAAATATCAATTGAAAAAGGTGTTCGACAAGGAGACTCTCTATCACCCAAAATCTTTACAGCAGTCCTTCAAGAAATATTTAGTAATATAAACTGGACAAACCTTGGTATAAAAATTAATAACAGAAACTTAACACACCTAAGATTGCAGAATTTTTGCAAACACTCCAGAAGACCTTAATATAATGATAGAAAACCTATATCATGAAAGTAGAAAAGTCGGTCTAAAGATAAACAGAGAAATAACTAAAATCATGTTTAATCATTTTGTAACACCAAAAAACATAATAATAGAAAACAATTTCTTGGAAAGAGTCTCTTCATATACATACTTAGGTAATCTCACTGATCTAAAGTGTGGACTCCAAAAGGAAATAAATAAGAGAGTTCAACTTGCCTGGAGTGCATTCAGAAAATTAAAAAGCATTTTTCAAAACAATGATGTCCCACTCTGTTTAAAAAGGAAGACATTTAACCAGTGTATACTTCCAGTCATCTCATATGGTTGTGAAACTTGGCTGCTAACAAAAGCACTGGCAAATAAATTAACAACTCAAATAAAAATGGAGAGGTTGGAGAGGTTAATGCTAGGCATCACATTAAAAGATAAGAAGCGAAACATCTGGATAAGAAACCAGACTAGCATCACTGACATCATTCTTCACCACAAGCGACTAAAATGGAAATGGGCCAGATATCTATTCAGAAGAGAAGATGAGCGATGGATCACCATACTAATGAACTGGATTCCAAAAGAAGGGAAACGAGGCTGAGGACATCCTAAAAGAAGGTGGAATGATGAATTGTCAAATTTTGTTGGGGAAAATTGGTCAACCATTGCCAAGAACAGAGAAAGGTGGAAAGAACTGGAGGAGGCCTTTGTCCAGCAGTGGACAGAAAATGGCTGAAAAAAAGAAGACATTCCAATTTGTCAAGGTATTTCAAGGCACCCCAAGGATGCATATTTGAAATTCATCAAAAATTTCAGCAGCTTAATAAATTACTCATTTTATTAATTTTATCTTATATGGTCTTCTGAGAATTATCCCCTTGACACAGATTATGTCAAGAGGATAAACTATTCCATGAACAATAGTAAATACCTACATCTTGCCATATGACATTCTTAAATCAGCTTTCCTGGTATTGAGCTCCTGGGTTCAAAGGATGTCTGTTATCTATTTTTCTTGAATGGTGTCTACAAAATTCCTTATTGATGTAAATCAATAAGGAATGGTCAATCTAAAAGATCTGCAGCAAAAGAAAAGAAGACTATTAAGGTCTACATAAGATCAAATAAGGACAGAGTTGGTTAACTAATCATACATTTGCACAACTTGCAAATGCATAATACCCAGTGGAAAAAGAAAAATAAGCAAACATAGAGTTGTTTCTGAAACACTGTTGTGGAAATCAGCTATTTAACACATGCCCAAATAAATATGGCTGTTAGCAATCATCCAACCTATTATATGCGATAATACAAGTATGCAGCCGTGTGTGTGTGGGGGGGGAGCTCCTTCGATTACACCTAGAAGATGTCAATTAAAACTGGCCATTTATTTTTGCTTTTTATGTAGTTAATGACGCTTGTAGCTCTGTACTCTTTATGACAATGCATATATATGAGAGCAAAACTGTGATCATAAATCCTATTTATATCCAACTGTGCTGTCTTAATACTATTTTAGCTTTACTCTCCTTTGTATTTATAAATAATCTCAAAATTAAAGTTACTTTGCACTGCTCAACCATTCTTCTTAAATCTTCAGGCTGATGAGAATGTTGCAGACTCTGATTACTCTCGAGCCATTTAACATGAGAATTGAGCACTTGCTGAAGTGTTTCTTTTTCTTCTCGTAATCTGTTACTATCAGCTAACTTTTCCACTTTCTTTCTCTGTGCAGACAATGTCAACAATACTTCTTGCCATCTCCCTTCTACATCTTGTAAAACTTGCTGAACTGGCTTAGAATCTTCACCAACTAAAAATATGTAAAGACATTTTATCAGAAATAACGTCAAAACAACAGAATCTGAATTTGTTACTGATGAAACCAGCTCTTATGCAATTTTTCAAAATCTGTGATTTTAAGATGGTTTTTATTTGTTACTTTCATTTAAAAACACTGTTTCTAAGATTTAAGTTACGCTAACTTTTGTTTAGGAAGTAAAGATAACTTGCAATTTTTCAAAATCTGTGATTTTAAGATGGTTTTTATTTGTTACTTTCATTTAAAAAACACCGTTTCTAAGATTTAAGTCACACTAACTTTAGGAAGTAAAGATATCTTTACTTCCTAAAGAAATATAACTAAATATTAAATAAATATAACTTTTAACTACAAACATTATCAAATTATGAATATATTTTTTTTAAGTTCCAATTAAAATCATATAATTAATATGATTTTATCATTTTATCATTATTTTTTCCTTTTTATGTGAATACCATCCTGAAAGATTATGAACATATAGTACATTAATACTATGGGGTTAAGTGTTAAATAATCCAGAAACAATTTTCTAGAGGCTAAATATGAAGTATTTCAAGTTCTTTCAGGCCTTTAATGATTGCTCACACTTGGTGATAAAATTCATCTACCACCGAAAAGTAGTCATAAAATTGTTACATTGATATAAAATAAAAACTTTTATGGGCCTATTTAATGAAAATAGTTTCATATTTATTAATCAAATCTTGTAGGTTTTTATGGTGATATATTCGACAATTTTATAATAAATATATTTTTATGATAATATATATTCAAAATATTGAAGATTTTCAACAGGATACTAACAAAAAGTATAATAAGGAATGTTGAAAATCTGCGAATTCAAAAATATACATTCATTTTTTTTAATAAGATTTTTAATTTTAAAAAGGAAACTAAAAACCTAATAGAAAAAAGAAGAAATGCAAAACAGGATACACATGGTGTAAGAAACAGAATATACTAAACCTTGCAAAATATAAGGGAAAAGGTAAGAGAGAATAAGACATTTCAATACAAAAATGATAAGAACAGCAACAGAAAATAACAATAATATAAAGAAACCAAAAAAAAAAAAAACTTTCTTATAATGCAAGGTAATTTTTATATTAAAAAAAAAAGATAAAAATGGAATGCTGATTATGAAGAGAACAAATATCTTGGCGATTATACTTAAATTTTATCAAGAATACACAAATAAGGGAAAAGGAATATTGAAAACTACAATGAATATACAGTCAAAGTTGATGAAGTAAAACATGCACTTACAAAAATGAAAAATGGAAAAAAAATCTGAGCTTGATGGAATACTAATAGATTGTGTTAAAAATAAAAAAAATAAAAAGAATTCTTGCATATAACACTAGAAAAATTGTATACGGAGTGTTTAAGAACAGAGAAACTCCTAAAAGTTGAATACTGGAAAAATCATCCTACTATGTGAGAAAAGTGATAAAACTGACATAAGAAATTATAGACCTATAACTTTCTCCCAGTCATAAGCTTTTTCATAAAAACTAAGGATGGCAGAAAACAGGCAGATTTCAGAACATCTTTATCAACTTTAGATCATTTGCAAGCCTTAAATCAAGTCATGGGGAGAAAAAAATATATATATATATAATATACGAGAGTGGTTCCATAAGTTTCCAGCCTGAGTAACTTTTAGAGGTGACAGAAAGAAAACAACTGTCACTTTTCAACATAATCTCCCTTTAATTCACCACACTTTTCACATCTTTGAATTAACATTTCTATGCCCTTGAAAAAATAGTCTGTACTTTTCTCTGCAAAATGGCCTAAATCTGCATCTTTCACCTCATTGTCATTTGCAGATTTTCTTCCGTGAAAGTTTTTCTTGAGTTTCAAGAAAAGGTAGTAGTCACTGGGTGCTAGATCTGGGCTGTAGGGTGAGTGTTCAATCTCCTGGAAGCCACAGTCCTCCACTGCAGCTTTTGGTCATGCAGGCAAACACCATGACTCATCATTCCTCATCTCTTCTCCTTTATGGCATCACGCAGTTTGTGCAGGAGTGAAGCATAATATTCTGCATTCGCAATGGTATTCCTTTCCTTGAAGACAATCAAGAGAATTCCATAGCAATCCAAAAGATTTTTGCCATGATCTTCTTGGTGGACTGAGTGACCTTGGCTTTTCTCAGCAGTGCTTCGCCTAATTTGCACCACTACATGGATTCCCTTTTGGAAAGAGGATCATAATAAAGGACCATGGTTTTATCCCAGTGACGATGGATCCAGCAATTCTCTCTGATTCCCTTGGAAAAGTTCTAAAAACTTGTGATAACAAGTCACGAAATGCTCCTTCTGAATTGAAGAGAAAAGTCAGGGCACCCACCTTGCACTGACCTTTGTCATGTGAAGCTTTTCATGAATGATGCAAAAGATGATTGTTATAGAAAGTCCTAGCTTTGCTGAGATTTCTTTGAGCTTCAGCCATATGTCATTGAGCAGTTCCTCCTCAGTAAGAGAGACATTTTCCTCAGTCATCACTTCCACAGGCCAACCATCATGAGGATCATCTTTGGTGTTCTCTCTCTCTTCCTAGGCAAAACTGTTTAGCTCATTCTTTCACGGTGGAATATGAAGGAGTGGCTTTCTCATAAACAACATCCAATCGCTGTTTGACAGCACTAAAAGAAAGCTCTTCTTTGGCGAATTTCCTTCAAATTTTTGACATTACAGCCACTAGTGTCTCCAAATGAATGATGCAGGTAGAGAGTTGAAACTGGTACACTAAGCTTCCCCATAGATGGTGCTATCTGTCATGCATGGCATTTTAAAACTGGTGCAAATTTTGTATGTCAGGCTGGAAACTTTTGGAACCTACCTCGTATCGATTTTTTTGACTTTAATAATAGATTATGAAAAAAGTCTTCAGCTCAATAAACCTACGTAAAATGCTTTAAGACCAGCTGTAAGATTGGATGATGAGATAAAAAGATGTTATGAAGATTTATATTGGAGAAATGCACAAGATTGGCCAAAATGGAAGAAGCATGGAGAGGCATTCATCCAGCAGCAAGCAGCAGATTGAATAAAGCTGATGATGATATTTTACAACTTAAAAACATAACCATCATATATTATTATTATTGTTGTATAGACACCTCCATGGAGTCGGAAGACTCATCACAGAAGATTCAAACTGTACACACAAACTGTCATACCTCTCCTTGAACCCATTAACAGACAAAGTGCTAACAAATGCCTCTGGCAACCCATTCCAATCATTCACAACTCTTCAGCAAAAAGTCTAGTCCTCATGCCCTACTAACCACACTTTTACTCAACTTCCAGGGATAACCTCTTGTTCTGCCCCTCCTGTAGCCAAGTACTGAAACATTTCCCCTGCATCAATCTTATAAAATAATAGAAACTTTAAGTAACTTAAATGTTTCCATTATATCCTTTCTTTTTTGCCTATCAACCAACTTCTGCAGCCCACACACACCTTCAAAATCCTCACAGGGAACATTCCAGAGACCATGCACCATCTTGGTTGCTCACCTCTCAATCCTCTCTATCACTTCCTCATTCCAAAGAAATTCAGGAGACCAGACCTGAGCACAATAATCCAGATGTGGATGTATCAAGAAGAAGAATAACAACTTCCTTGTCTCTCCTTGTTAGTGTGTTCTTCAATAGCCAAGCAATCTTATGAGCTACCTCAGCAACCTTAGCAATATGTTCTGTAAACTCCAACTCTCTGTACTATCACTGCTAAATCCCTAGCTTCATCTAATTCCTGAAGTATAGTTCCATCAATGTGGTACACAGTTTATAATCTATTTATCCCAAAATACATAACTTTGTATTTCTCCACATTAAAATGATGACCATTATCTTTTGTCCAAACTGACAGCCTATTCAAATAATCCTGATTTACTATTACTCCACTTAATTTTGCATCATCAGCAAACACCTGAATATTTCCTTTCAGATTATTTCCCATATTATTTATATACAAATGAAATAGCAGTGGTCCTATCACTGAACGCTTCGGCACACACCACTAATCACCAGCTTTTACATGCATTCTGCTCCTCCATATACCACTTTTTGATATCTATCCAGAAGCCGCCCTCTTATCCACATAACCAATGTCATGTCCATCCCCATTTGTTTTACTTTGCATAACAGAGTTCCATTCTTTTATTCTGTCAAATGCCTTTGCAAAATCCAGCAGAATCAGTGATTAGCCATTTCCTTTATCCAGCTCAGCTTTCATCATCATCATCAAATTCCTGCTATGTACCCTCAAGGGGTGTACAGGATATGATAGTACTACATGAAAAAAATTACATCATTATTAATTTCCTATCTACAATTTTCCTCCAAATCAGTCTGTTACTTGTCAAGACTCCAACATTATTAGATCTTATATTTCTGTCCTCTAAGGCACTTTGTACCGTATCAATCCACCTATATCTTGGTCTTCCTCTGGGTCGTTTTGCTGCCAACCTGGCAGAGAACACTTGTTTTGCTAATCTTTCCTCGCCCATTCTGTTTAAGTGACCATACCACCTGAGATTAGATCTGCTAACGCATTCCTGGATGCTGACAATGTCAAGTTCTTTCCTAATATATCCTCGTTTTTAATATGATATTGCCATTGATGCCACCTGTTCACGCCTATAATCTTTCTCAGGACTCTCATATCTGTGGTCTCTAGTCTTTGGTCAAGTGTTTTACTTCTGACACAGCTCTCAGATCAATAAGTTAAAACTGGTTTGAACACTGTCTTGTATACAGCTAATTTAGTTTTCCGACTAATTTCTCTCTTATTCCATATGAATTTATTCAATTGACTTCCCACCATACCAGCTTGGCTTTTTATTCCTGACCTTCATACCATATCTATTACAACAGCTATTCAACTTAGTCAGAGAATCTTGCAGACTTGTAGGGATTTATTTAGAAGTATAACATCATCCGCATAAAGCAAAGAGCTGACATTAACATCTCCAATTTTGATATCATGTTTAATACCCCTTTCCTTCATAACGTGATCCATATAGATAATGAATAACAGAGGGGATAATGTACATCCTTGTCTCACACCAGATTTAACATTAAACCATCTTCCTATACTTCCTTCAATTCTAACTGCTGACTTACAACTCAAATAATTGCTTGATATAATGCCCCATTGACACCATATAACTGCAGCGTATTGAATAGCTTCTCTCTCTTGGAACGTTGTCATATGCCTTTTCCAAATCGACAAAACTTAAATACAGATCTCTGTTATATTCCCATGCTTTCTCGACTATTTGTCGTAAAGTGAAGATCTGATCATGACAGCCTCTATTTGGCCTGAATCCAGCTTGTTCTTCACCAAGCTTATCTTCCACAATTCTTCTCAACCGTTTCTCAAGTATACTTGCATAGATCTTGCCAGGAACACTCAGTAGGGAAATACCTCTGTAATTCTCACATGCAGTTTTATTTCCCTTTTCATATATGGGTACTATGAGAGCTCTACTCCAATCATCGGGAATTCGTCCCTCTCTCCAGGCCTTCTGAATTATGCAGTGCAGCCAATGTAAGACTCTCACACCACCATACTTCAGCATTTCTGTTCGAATATCATCTACTCCTGCTGCCTTTCCACATTTCAAGCCTTTGATGGCTTTTTCTACTTCAAGTATGGATATGTATTCCTGACTGCATGCCTGGTCAGTGTTATTTACCACTGTGCTGTCATCACTGCTTGTTTCATTTAGAAGTTTTTCAAAGTAATTACTCCATACTTCAAGGATATCTTTTTCTCCCGTTTTGATGTCACCTTTATCATCTCTAACTCCTTTTACAGCACTCTTTCCTCCATTCCTAAGCTTCTTCAACAACCTCCAGAATATTTTGCCACCTTCTTGATATTTATTTTCTATATTCTTGCCAAAGTCCTCCCATGACTTTTGTTTAGCTAGTTTTACACAGTGTTTAGCATTCTTGCATTTGTCTCTATATTCTCTAAGAGCACAAGCTGACTTATTTGACAGGAACTTTTGATATGCTTTCTTCTTTTCCTTCACTGCCTCTTTAACTTCCTGTGTCCACCAGGGAGTTCTGATTTTTTTATCCTTGCAGACAATCTTAACAAATGCCTCTCTGGCAGAATCAATCAATGTTTTCTTCAGAGTTTGCCACTGAATCTCCAAGGTGTGATTCCTGTTCTCAAACTCCTTCATTTTTTCTTCAATAATCTTTGTGTATTTTAGTCTACAGTTCACATCTGAGAGCTGCTCAACTTTTATTCGCTTTAAAACTTTCTTACGTGTTATTCTTTTCAATATGAAATTCAATTTTATCTTGCTCAAGACTAGATAGTGATCACTTCCAATTTCAAATCCTCTGTACACTCTGGTATCCTGCACCAGGGAGAAAACATCACTATCAACAATAACATAATCAATGAGACTTTTCTTATTCCTAGCCTCTTCTCTCCATGTGAATTTGTGCACATTTTTATGTTGGAACATGGTGTTAGTAATAACCAGTCCATGTCCTGAGCAGAAATCCAACAGATATTTGCCATTATTATTAGCTTTGCTCTTTTCTCCAAATTTTCCCAAAATATTTTTGTATGTCTCACAATCATTTCCTACTCTGCTATTTAGATCCCCAACAAGGACCAACTTTTCATTTTTCATTGTGTCAGTGGCTTTTTCTAAAGCCTCAAAAAATTCCTCCACTTGTACCTTAGTAGAACCTTCTGTAGGACCATAGGCACAAATAAGTCTCATTGTCCAGTTCCTCATTCTCATATTTGCCCATTACTCTACTTGAGACTGACTGCCATTCAAGAAGATTAGCCTCGTATTTTGTGTTGAATACTATGGCTACTCCTTCTTTTCCTTGATTGTCATTGCCTGAATATAACATTTTGTATTTATTGCTCAGAAAGATCTCACCAGTTTTGGTCTTTTTTGTTTCAGTAACCCCTATTATTCGATCTGGTACTTATCTAATTCCTCAGCTAGCTCCATTTCTTTGCCATTCAGGCTTCTTACGTTGATAGTACCGATCTTTAACTCTAGTGATGTTGAGTTGGGGTTTGTTTTCAGATTTGTTCCAGTAGCTGACTTTTCGCTGTTCGCCCTGGTTCCCTGGCGAAAACAATGGGGGCCTTGTTTAACCAGGCGACGCCCCAGCCGGCATGAAATTTTGTCGTGTTGTACCATCATTTTTTTATTTTGGTTTAACCAATAAGAATACAATTTGGCCGGCTAAATCCCAAATTGCCAGCCCATCCTCGTTCGTTCAGTATCAAAGTAGATACCCAACAGGGTGCATCACGAGAAGGTGAGGATTGGACATTAGGTCAGAAGCCCTAGTCGGTTCTCTGCATTCCTTTAAAGGCTATGTGGAGGTCTCCTCTCAGTTATACAGCTTTGACCCTTAAGCACCCTGCTCAGCTTTCACTCTATTATAAATAGTTAGTAATTTACTAAGGCATGACCAAACCTTCACAAAGCCATTTGCCCATCATAGAGTATCATATTCTTATCCAACCATTCTCTATTTATTTTTCTGTGCGATTTTTCCAGTTCTTTTATCACTACTCCTGAGATAATGGTTGGTCTATAATTTGATACTGCAGTCTTAGAATCTTTCATATGTAAGAGAATAATTTTGCCCTCTTTAGATTCCCTTGGAACTTTACAAGAGCTGAGACTTGTACAGTCTTAAAAAGGCATTCATTTATGTTCAAATGAATTTACTCGTTTACCATTTACAACCTAGTCATAGGCATTGCCAATTCCCTTGCATATTCCCATAAAATGTGGGCTGTTATCCCATCTAATCCCACTGCTGTATATTTACACAGAGATTCTGTAATATCCTAAGAACATCCAATTCATCCATCTCTGTTTCCCACATAAATTTCTATCACATACCATATGTCATGGCATTAACCTCATCTAGGTTGGTGAGGTTAATGCCATGTTAATGAGGTTTCTACCACTTTGATGGTAGGTTATATCACATTAACCTACCATCAAAGTGGTCAACTCAGTAACTAAACTATTTTATATGCTTCTGTCACCTCGTGATGATCAGCACTCATTAATGTTATTCTTAAATAGTCATTCTTCCTCTTACTTGTTACATAGCAGAAGAACTCTTTGGGATTCCCTTTGGCCTGCTCGGCTAGTTTCTTCTTGTAATCTGATTTTGCCTTCCATACCATATCTAGTCACCTTTCTCACTGACCCTTCTATTGTTAATGAGCTTGCTAGTCACCTTCTCCTTATATACCCTCCATATCATTGTCTTTTCCTGCAGCTTATGCTTAATGATATTACTCATCCATTTAACTCCTACCTGATTAACCCTCCTTACCTTAGGTATACAATTTAATACTGTTTCCTCTAAATGCCCTGTAACTATCTCCCATGCACTGCCAACATCCTTCCCTTGCAGCATTTTATGACATGGCATAGCTTCAAGCTTCCTCCTAAACTTGTCAAAATCTTGTAGTTACACATATATCTCTTTTTGAAAGAATATTCCTAATTTTTATCAATCTCCCAAGTCAAGACTGCATGGCCACTTTCCCCAATTGAAGGCAATGTGGCCACAATTGGTTATGGATAGCTATTCTGATCCTATGACAAAGTCCAATACTCTTACACACCAAGTCCCCTAAATCACATGCAGCCTCAAGTAATTATCTCTCAGCAGGTGTATAAATTCCATTTCCTTCTCATCATGTGATCCCTCTTCCTTGTAATCTATATATATCACCATAGTTGAAGTCTCCCATAATAATCGCTCGACTTGTACTCATTGTACTAATTTGCTGATGCATGTTTTCCAGGTTAACCCTGGAACCCCTTGGCCTACAACAGCAATCAACCATATATTTTGTCTTATTGGCCTGAATCTCACACCAGCTTCAAATGAAGAGCCATCCTGCATATCTCCTATTCTTTTTGGCTGCAATTCATCTTCTATCATGCAGTACCCCTACCCACATCCAATCTTCTCTATCTTCCCTGAAAATACTAAACACTTAATATTCTATCCCTATAACATATATATGATGTCAATTATGAAAATTATATAGAGAAGGTGAGAAGAGCAACAACTACTGTTCAGAAAGCTAAGTCTGATTATGAAAAGAAACTAGCTTTGCACACTGAAGACAACTCAAAAGAATTCTATTGTTATGCTGCAAGTAAAAGAAAGAATGAATATGAAAGAATAAGTCTAATGAATGCAGAAGATATACAAGTGGAAAAATGCAGAAGAGATTGTTCAATTAAAGAGTGCCCATTTTGCTAAAAACTTTTTATATGCAATGCTCTGCTTACTGCTACCTCTTCAATTGATGAAGAAACTCAGATGCATGAGGAGAAGGTAATAGACATGTTGCACAAACTGAATAAGAATTTGGCAATAGGGACTGGTGGAATATCAGCTCGGATGCTAAATATTCAGCTAAATTGATTTTTCCTTGACCACACTATATAATTTGAGTCTCAGAACAGAAAAGATTCACAGGAGTTTAAAGAATAAATGGAAATCCCACTGCACAAGGGTGGTGAAAGAAATGATGTATCAAACTATTGATCAATTAGTATCTCTCAAGTGGTAATGAAGACTGGAAAAGTTGGTTAGGGCTCGTATACAGAAATGGACTGACATGGAATCTACACTTTGCAATAAACAGCATGGGTTTATTGAGGGAAGGTCATATTTAAACAAGTAGTGATGATGACAGCACAGTGGTAAAAAACACTGACCAGGTATGCAGTCAGGAATACTTATCCATACTTAAAGTAGAAAAAGCCATCAAAAGCCTGAAATGTGGAAAGGCAGAAGGAGTAGATGATAATCGACCAGAAATGATCAAGTACGGAGGTATAAAAGTCTTACAGTGACTGCACTGCATAGTTCAGAATGCCTGGACAGAGAGACGAATTCCTGATGATTGGAGTAGAGCTCTCATAGTATCCATATATAAAAAGGGAAATAAAACTGAATGTGAGAATTACAGAGGTATTTCTCTACTAAGTGTTCCTAGTAAGATATATGCAAGTATACTTGAGAAAAGGTTGAGAAGGATTGTGGAAGAGAAGCTTGGTGAAGAACAAGCTGGATTACGGCCAAACAGAGGCTGTCAGGATCAGATTTTCACTTTATGACAGATAGCTGAGAAATCATGGGAATATAACAAAGATCTGTATTTAAGTTTTGCAGATCTGGAAAAGGCATATGACAAGGTGCCAAGAGAGAGAGAGAAGCTATTCGAAATGCTACAGTTATATGCAATGGGGCATTATATCAAGCAATACTTAGTCTTTATTTGAGTTATAAGTCAGCAGTTAGAATTGAAAGAAGTACAGGAAGGTGGTTAAATGTTAAATCTGGTGTGAGACAAGGGTGTACATTATCCCCTCTGTTATTCATTATTTATATGGATCACATTATGAAGGAAAGTGGTATTAAACCTGATGTCAAAATTGGAGAGTTAATATCAGCTCTTTGCTTTATATGGATGATGTTATACTTCTAAATAAATCAGCTACAAGTCTGCAAGATTCCATGACTTAAGTGAATAACTGTTGTAATAGATATGGTATGAAGAGCAGCATGACAAAGACAATGAAAATAGGCAGAAACGTTGAAAATATCGACTGCATTGGGAATGGAGAACCTATAGAATAAGTAAAACATTTCAGTTACTTAGGCACGATTTTTAGTTAAGATGGTAAATTAAATATGGAAATAGACAACAGAATCAACAAAGCTGGTATGGTAGGTAGTCAACTGAATAAATTTATATGGAATAAGAGAAAAATTAGCCAAAACACTAAATTAGCTGTATACAAGACAGTATTTGCCAATTTTAACTTATGGATCTGAGAGCAGGGTTAGAAATAAAACTCTTGACCAAAGACTAGAGACCATACATATGAGAGTCCTGAGAAAGAGTATGGGTGTGTACAAATGACATCAATGGCAATATCATATTAAAAATGAGGATTTTAGGAAAGAACTTAACATTGTCAGCATCCAGGAATGCGTCAGCAGAGCTAATCTCAGGTGGTATGGTCACTTAAACAGAATAGGTGAGGAACGATTAGCAAAACAAGTGTTCTCTGTCAGGTTGGCAGGAAAAAGACCAAGATATAGGTGGATTGATACAGTAAAAAGTGCCTTAGAAGATAGAAATATAAGATCTGATAATATTGGAGTCTTGACAGGTAACAGACTGATTTGGAGGAAAATTGTAGATAGGAAGTTAGTAATGATATAAGTTTTCATGTAGTACTATCATACCTGTACACCCCTCCCCTTGAGGGTATATATCAGGAATTTGATGATGATGATGATGACAGTCATATTTAAGCAACTTGCATTCTATAGTAATGTTACCATTAAGTTAGACTAGGGTAATGGATACACCACAATACTTTTGGATTTTCCAAGGCTTTTAACAGAATACAACATGGAAGACTGTTGCATAAATTGGAGAATATGAGACTGGATTATAACATATTGGCATGAATAAGAGAACAGCTGACTGATAGATATCAAATAGTGGTATGTGGGTGATGAGTCTTCGAGAAATAAGGTAATGAGTGATGTGTCATAAGCATCAGTCCTTGGTCCATTTTTATTCAATCTTTATTCAATTAACGACATTTGCATTATCAGCTATTTGCTGATGATGCAAAAGAAAGACAGAATAATCAGGAATGTGGCTGGTATGCAATATGTGCAGAATGATTTGAATAGGCTGGAATTGTGGGCATGGGAAAATAGTTATCAGTTCAATTTTAGTAAATGTAAAGTACTGCCCTTTGGTGTAATTAGATATCCAATGCCATATTATATTGGTGGGATTATGCTATAAGAAACTAATAAGGCTAGTTCGGATTTTCAGTAGATAGGAAGTTGAAGTTCAAGGGCCATATAGCGAAGCCATATTGCAAATACAACTTAGAGGATAATAAGAATAATAAAAATAAAGTTATTTTGCCACTTTACAAAGCCTTGAAAGACCTCACTTGGACTATTGCACACAGGTCTGGTCTCCTGGTTTCTGTAATGATTCTGATACAGTGGAAAGAATGCAAAGGAGTGTTAAAATGATAACAGGATTATGAAATACTGGTTATGAAGACAGACTTAGAATTTGTGGAGACTGCAGACATTAGCAAACAGGGGAAAAAGAGGTGATATGAATGAGACTTACAAACTTTTGAAAGGGTCATACAGGATTTCAGTAGAGAGAATTTTTTATTTCATCAAGAGAGGGGAAAGGATGGGAGTGCATTCTTGGAAGTTGAGAATGAATGCCATGAAGAAGGGGTGAGAGTTAGATTTTTCTCTCATAGAGTGGTGTGTGATTGAATGGACTGCCATTGGATGTTGTGTGCTGAAGTAGTGTAAGTGAATTCAAGAATTTAACACACACACATACACAAATGTATAGCACATCAATATCATTCATGGATGGGCAAGTGTGACAAAAATCTCACTGATATATTTTTTTTTTGCATAACCAGCAGTTGTTTTCCTAAAAGAAAGCTGTGTCATGAAGGCTGCTTCAAAGAACAGAGATGGACAGGCTGAGAGAGAAACAGATACTGGTTTGAAAAGTTTGAAACTAGGAGTGAAGGAATGTTGACTACAATTGCTTTGTGCTTAATAAGCTTAAAAGAAAATGCAAAGGAATGGTGGTGGTGATGGCAGCTTGGATATTACCAAAGAAACCTCCATAACATCTAATGGTAGCCCATTTCACACACTTGCAAAATCAAATATCCAAGATAGCAAAGAGGATCTTACAGTATAGACACAAGTGAGATTTTTCAGCTTATAGATAAGGCCACATCTGTGTAGAATATCATCTCAGTTATATCAGTTGAAAGGAGATTGGGGACAGAGCTGAAAATGATTTGGAAACAAGTAACCAAGAGATAACTGGCCAATGGTGTGAGTAGACTTGGGATCATTCCTTGAAGCTGGATAAGTACAATGTTAAGAAACATGTGAGATCCAGGTTCTAATTAAAAAAAAAAAACACTACTAAAGGACACTTGAATCCAGTAATATGAAAAAATGTTGCACAATTTATGATAAAAATCTGCACCATACAATATTTAAAAACGCTTATTTGCACAGCTCAAATATACTACTATGTTCACTCATGACACTTGTGATACTATAATAATAATAGTAATAATAATAGCATCACTTAAAGGCTCAAGCCAGATAACTGGCAGGAAACCTCTACATTGCCTTTAAGGAATGCAAAGAACTGATTGGGGTTTCTGACCTAATGAACATTGCTTACCTTCACATGTTGCATCCTGTTACAAGGTATCCACTGGGTACCGAATGAATGAGAATGGACTGGAAATATGGGACTTGGAAATACCCATGATAGTACAATATGATGAGATTGCATTCTGACTGGGGAATCGCCTGGTTAAACAAAACTGTTTTTGTCACCGAACCAGTTCAAATAATAAAAAAAAAAGTCAGCTATGGAACAAACTCCAACTCAACATCTAGGAGAAGAAGAACAAACCTAATGTAAGAAGAACTACGGCTAAGAACCATCAACATAAGGAGTATTAATGGAAAGGAAATCAAATTAACAGAAGAACTGGAAAAATACCATAAGGACATATGAGACAAAGAAAGAAAACATGTGAGATCATACTAAATAATGAGTGCAGAATGTCATATTCGAATGATAACAATCAAGGAAAGAAAGGGTTAATGATAGAATGCAACAATATCAAACATCAAGATAAACTTCTAGAGTGGAAGGCAATCACAAGAAGAGTTAATGTGGGCAAAACTTCAAAATGAAAATGAACAAAGAAATAAGTACATCAATGTTGTTGTTTTTTTTTGAGTCATTAGAGCAGACAGCTGACATAAAGAAAATGGAAAAAGTGGTCTTTTTGAGATCTAAAGAGAGCAAAAAATGAATCCAACCAGACATACAGAAAAATTTTGGGAAAATTTGGAGAAAAGAGAAAGACTAATAATGGCAAGTACATGCTGGATTTCTGCTCAGTATACAGACTGGTCATTACTAATACTGTGTTTTAATATAAATATGAGCATGATTCACATGGAGGACAGACGACACAAGAAATAAGAAAAGCCTCAGTGACTATATTATTGTTGACAGTAATATCTTCATGCTGGTTTGGGATACAAGTATGTACAGAGGGGTGAAGTTAAGTGCAAGGATAGAAAAAAAAGAACACCATGGTTAGTACATAAAAAAATGTAAGAAGCAGTCCTGGAAAAGAAGAAGAAGGCAAACCAAAATATCCTAGCACATAAGTCAAGAGATGGCCTAAAAAATACGGAGAAAATTATAAGAGAGCTAAGCTACTTTTATATGTAAAAGCAGCTAAACAAAAAAAAAAGTCATGGAAAGACTTTGATAAGTTTTAGAGGCTATTGAAAAAAAAAGCTTGAAAATGGAAGAAAGAGTACTGTAAAAAGGAATCAAAGATGATACAAATGACGTGAAAACTGAAGATAAGGCTATTCTAGATGTCTGGAGTAATTACTTTGAAAGACTGTTAAACTAAACATCCAGTGACAGAACAATAAAAGAAAACATTCAAGATGTATGTAAAGGAATACATATCGATACTTGAGGTAGAAAAATCTATTAAAAGTCGAAAATGTGGAAAGACAGCTGGAGTAGGTGCTATTCAAACAGAAATGCTCAAATATGGAGGTATAGGAGTTTTTCTGCATAATTCAGAGAGCTGGCTCAAAAGGTTGAATTCCAGATGATTGGAGCAGAGCTCCTATTTCCCATCTATAAAAATCAGAATAAAGCTGAATGTGAGAACTACAAAGGAATTTCACTACTAGGTGTTCCAGATAAAATTTATGCAAGCAGACTTGAGAAAAGACTAAGAAAAATTGCAGAAGAGAAAGCCTGTAAAACAACTAGGTTCAGGGCAAACAGAAGTTGTCAAGATCAAATTTTCACTTTATGACAAATAGTTGAGAAATCATAAAAATAAAACAAGGATCTGGACTTGAGTTTTCTATATCTGGACATCCCTGTTGGACTCCTTGGGTTATCTCTCTCGTATATGATAGTTCATGATTTAATCTTATTTGTATTTGATTATTTTCTTATATACTTATGATAGCTTTTAGAATATTATTTGGTATTTGTTAAATAAAATGCTTCTTTTCAACATATTCATTATCAGAGTAAATTTTTTTTAACTTTGTATGCACTGGAAAAAGATAGTACTTGACGTACATCAAAGAACCCTAAGAAGTCCAATAAGATATATGAAGCTTCATGCAATAATAATGCAGTACTTTACTTATTGTCATTTGATCATTGACTGATATGTACTTTCAAATAGTGTACAGGGTATTACATTGGTCTAACACAAATTTTCATCATTAGCATTCACGAATGTGTAAGAAAAGTTAATCTAAGATGATGTGATCATATAACAAAAATGGAAGAGGAATAATTAGCAAAACAGGTATTTTATGGCAGGATGACAGGATAATCCAACATGTGCATTACAACACCCTACACAGTGTTTTGTCTGTAAAATGCATGTATTCTGTGGCCAGTTTGCCCTTTTTTTTATTATGGACAAAAAAACTCCCTGCCATTTTCATATGATCCTGGGTATCTCACCTTTTAACTGAAATACCCTAATAACAATTTCTCACACCATAACAAAAAATGGAATGGTTCTTTTTACAATCAAAGGATGTATCAAAGGGGACTGCAGCTGCAAAATCTGTGTGTGGGGGTGAGAGTAAATCTGCAGGTCGCAGATTTTCTTTTCTTTTTTTTCTTTATACATAATTAAATATGGTGAGTGTAGTGGAAGACATTAATAGAACAAATGCAATGACCATGGCTTGTACATATGCACATGGCCTGTGTTTACATTAACTATGTTACACTGATAAATTTAACTATAATAAATGGAGTTACTGAACCTGACTTTAAATCTTCTGCCACTTGTCTGCCTTGAGTCAAAAGTCGCTGTACCTCTTCTTTGTGAGAATCAACATCTGCTTCTGTGTCCTAAATAATTAAAATCCAACATCTTTCATATACATGCGAACTCAAATATTACTGAGAATTACTGTCCAAAAACAAGAACTAAAACTTAAAATTAATTATTGTTATTGTATGAGCATCTCCATTTAGTACAAAGACTCATCACAGGAGACCCAAACTATCCACACAATCATACCTCTCCTTGAACCCATTAAAAACACTCACAACTGACTATGGCAACCCAATCCATTCATTCACAACTCTCCAAGCAAAAAATCTAGTCCTCATGCCTCTTCTAACCATACTTTTACTCAACATCCAGGATGACCTCTTGTTCTGCCTCCTCTGGCCAAGTGCTGAAACAAATATTTCCCTTGCACCAATCCTTTTAAGTCCTTTAAGTAACTTAAACGTTTCTATCATATCTCCCTTTTACATATCAACCAACTTCTGAAGTCCACACACTCTCAATCTGTCATCATAGGGAACATTCCACAGTTCACTCACAATCTTGGTTGTTCACCTCTAAATCATCTCCACGGCTTCCTCGAAGCAAATTGAGCAAAGATATAGAGGTCAAAAGAGAGAAAGAGAGAGAGAGAATACTCTGAATATCTAGAGTAAGCTGCTGGCTTGGGTGGACAAGTGATCTTTACTCTCCAACCACAGGTTAAGGGATTTGAATTCTGCCATGGGAATGGATTTTTGTGAACATTTATAGGTAATAAATGAATTTCACTGTACACTGTGAAATCACCATCCTGCTTAATGAAGGCTGACATGGCTGAAAGAATTCCATGTTTGGTATCTAGACCTAGAGCAGGATTCCCAGTTGATCTTACTTGTAGTCCACTCATGGTAATAATGTACAACAAGTTTACAACCTTTATGAATCTCACTACCACCCAATAAAGGATATAAACCTATAGTGAGTAGAACTGTAAGCAGCTCTGAAATTAATATCACAAAAAAAAACTGAAATTAATATCACAAACATTTTTGTGATATTAATTTCTTTATTTTTTAAACTTCTATTTGTTCACAATGGGATTAACATTTTTAGCCTACTAATTAAAGTGCAGATGCATTAACCACTCAGTGAACCAGGCAGACAAAATTAAATGATGTATCAGCCTGGTAAATTTTAGCCATATATCTGTTCTGTGATTTATGATCTATCTATCCATGAGGGAACCAACTGTGTGATTTCAGTCTATAGGAAGTGATATGGTTATGCACTTTGTTCATTTTAGTTATTTAATAGTATTAACTCATGACACCATAAGAACAAAATAAATATGATAACTTATTAAACTGATGATATTTCACTGGATTTAAAGCTAGCATTGAAAGAGCACAAAATCCACTTGTCACAGAACACAAGGCACTAACAATCAAGTAACAATTCAAAATTATAACACACATAAGATATAATATCCTATCCATGATATCCATGACATTCTTTAGGACTGAAGTTAAAGTGGTTCACAGCTGTTAGGCTAAAGGCAGTCTTAAAATGACCATTTCTCAAATTTCTGGTAATTTAATACGGCCTTACTTGTTGAAGTGCAGAAGAGAGTTTAGCCAGTCATCCTAAATTCAAATTTGTTAAAGACTTAGCAAAATCACTTGTCTCCTTACAGGAAACTTCCCCCTCCTAAAAATTCTATTCGTTTCAAAACTGCTTTAAAAAATCTCATCCTCAAAAACTCAGCTTTGATAATACAACACTGTTTGCAATAACTAAAAGAGACCCTAGATTTTATTAAGACTACAACCCCAACATCTCACATGGAAAGGAACAATATACAAATAACTACATAAAACTCCAACAGCCCTATTGGCTAAAACTAATTTCTATATGTAACACTTAGAGAACAAAGCCAAAAAGAACTACAGTGAAACCTTTAGTTTGGCTGTCTTGACTGAAACCTTTAGTCTGTCTAAATTATAGCTCTGTTGAGGCCACATGAAGCCAAACGCATTAAATACATTTTTGTACATTTAAACATTTAAAGGTTCATTGTCTTTTTCTGTTTACAGCAAGCCAAAACACACACAAATTACTCAGCCTCACAATAACAGTGTATCTGTTATAATGATGCTACACTCTTGCTACACTGTCCAATTCCCCATATCTGGGGAATCTGAAAATTCTGACTATTTTTATTTATTGCAAATTTAAGAGAGAATCATTTTGAGACCATCTGCAATCCAACAGACATAGACTACATTTATATTTTAATCACTATTCTGAAGCCAAATGGTAGTTAGCAAAAATATTTAGCAGAGTAACAGTTCAGAAACTAAGAAAATATAACAGGATCTTTATGTAAGGTTTTGTAGATCTTCAGAAGAATACTTAAGTTGTGAGTCAGCAATTATAACTGAAGAATGCAGAGGAAGCTGGTCTAATATTATATCAGGCATAAGTTAGATTACATCCAACCAGAAGCGGCTCGTGCATAGGCACTGCAGAACTGCAGCACTCCCACTTTTTCTCAATACATAAATATATTTATTAATTTATTTATATTTGCTTGTAATATTTAATTTTATCATCAACAATCCTATACAATTCTCTTATTTTGTATAGAAAATAATAAAAATCCATCTTGTAGCACTTAGGAGGGTGAAGGATGCTAGCAGCACTGTGTTTACCACAGAGTCATATTGCAAACGTGTGCAAGCATATGCACATCATAGTGAGATGCGAGCTATTAGCGTAATGTGGCACTGTCCGCCGCGCAGTTCCACTGTTGTTTATATGCAGTTTGTGGCAATAGTAGAGTGTTCTAGTGCTTATCGTGTTTACTCCATCTCTTTAAATATTTAGACATTACAATTAAAGACATAACATTTGTTATAGTTTTTATTTTAGAACATTATTGAGGTTATGATAATAGATTTTATTTTGAATTATACTAAACTATAATTTTATCGAAAATAAATAATTTTTTTCATGAAACAAAACAAGAAGAACATATTTTTTTTTTAAGTAATTTTGAATTTATACCAAACTGTATAATTTTATCAATAATAAACAATATTTTTCATATTTAATTTTTTTTTTAAATTTTTACCATAATTTTGATATTTTATCCAAACACGTATACACTGTACTTACAGTGTGTATGTATATTTCGAAAGTTGCAGCACCCCCACGATTTCAAGCCATGAGCCGGCACTGCCTCCAACCAAGCTTCATGCCAGTTTTTGTACATATTTGCAAGAACTCAATAAACAAATTGAAAGGAGGCTGCAATAAATTTCATATTAAAATCAACAAACTCAACAATAAGAGTAAATTACACTCTCTCCATCTGAACAGAGGGTAGCAAAAGAGGGAGGGGATCTTGAAAGCCCCTGGGCAAAATACAGGCAAGTTATCATATAAAAATACTACTGAAATCAATCCACAGAACTTCACAGAGAAACTAAAAAAAAAATTATCAAACATCGAGATAACAAAATAATTATTAATGCCACATATTCAAAATCATCACCATCATCAAATTCCTGACATGTAACCTCAAAGGGCACATAGGATATGATGGTATTACATGAAAAACTTACATCATTACTAACTTCCTATCTACAATTTTCCTCCTAATCAATCTGTTACTTGTCAAGACTCCAACATTATCATATCTTATATTTCTATCTTCTAAGACAGCTTTTTACTGTATCAATCCACCTATATCTTGGTCTTCCTCTGGGTATTTTTCCTGGCAACCTGGCAGAGAACACTTGTTTTGCTAATCTTTCCTTGCCCATTCTGTTTAAGTGACCATACCACCTGAGATTAGCTCTGCTAACGCGTTCTAGTGCTTATCGTGTTTACTCCATCTCTTTAAATATTTAGACATTACAATTAAAGACATAACATTTGTTATAGTTTTTATTTTAGAACATTATTGAGGTTATGATAATAGATTTTATTTTGAATTATACTAAACTATAATTTTATCGAAAATAAATAATTTTTTTCATGAAACAAAACAAGAAGAATATATTTTATTTTTAAGTAATTTTGAATTTATACCAAACTGTATAATTTTATCAATAATAAACAATATTTTTCATATTTAATTTTTTTTTTAAATTTTTACCATAATTTTGATATTTTATCCAAACACGTATACACTGTACTTACAGTGTGTATGTATATTTCGAAAGTTGCAGCACCCCCACGATTTCAAGCCATGAGCCGGCACTGCCTCCAACCAAGCTTCATGCCAGTTTTTGTACATATTTGCAAGAACTCAATAAACAAATTGAAAGGAGGCCGCAATAAATTTCATATTAAAATCAACAAACTCAACAATAAGAGTAAATTACACTCTCTCCATCTGAACAGAGGGTAGCAAAAGAGGGAGGGGATCTTGAAAGCCCCTGGGCAAAATACAGGCAAGTTATCATATAAAAATACTACTGAAATCAATCCACAGAACTTCACAGAGAAACTAAAAAAAAAATTATCAAACATCGAGATAACAAAATAATTATTAATGCCACATATTCAAAATCATCACCATCATCAAATTCCTGACATGTAACCTCAAAGGGCACATAGGATATGATGGTATTACATGAAAAACTTACATCATTACTAACTTCCTATCTACAATTTTCCTCCTAATCAATCTGTTACTTGTCAAGACTCCAACATTATCATATCTTATATTTCTATCGTCTAAGGCACTTTGTACCGTATCAATCCACCTATATCTTGGTCTTCCTCTGGGTCGTTTTCCTGCCAACCTGGCAGAGAACACTTGTTTTGCTAATCTTTCCTCTCCCATTCTATTTAAGTGACCGTACCACCTGAGATTAGCTCTGCTAACGCATTCCTGGATGCTGACAATGTCAAGTTCTTTCCTAAAATCCTCATTTTTAATATGATATTGCCATTGATGTCATCTGTACACACCCATACTCTTTCTCAGGACTCTCATATGTATGGTCTCTAGTCTTTGGTCAAGAGTTTTACTTCTAATCCTGCTCTCAGATCCATGAGTTAAAATTGGCAAATACTGTCTTGTATACAGCTAATTTAGTGTTTTGGCTAATTTCTCTCTTATTCCATATCAATTTATTCAGTTGACTACCTACCATATCAGCTTTGTTGATTCTGTTGTCTATTTCCATATTTAATTTACCATCTTCACTAAAAATCGTGCCTAAGTAGCTGAAATGTTTCACTCGTTCTATAGGTTCTCCATTCACAATACAGTTGATCCATGCTTCTGCCTATTTTCTTTGTCACCTGACCTTCATACCATATCTAATACAACAGTTATTCAATTTAGTCAGAGAATCTTGCAGACTTGTATGGGATTTATTTAGAGGTATAGCATCATCTGCATAAAGCAAAGAGCTGAGATTAACATCTCCAAATCTGATATCATGTTTAATACCACTTTCCTTCATAATGTGATCCATATAGATAATGAATAACAGAGGGAATAATGTACATCCTTGTCTCACACTAGATTTAACATTAAACCATCTTCCTGTACTTCCTTCAATTCTAACTGCTGACTTACAACTCAAATAAAGACTAAGTATTGCTTGATATAATGCCCCATTGACACCATACAACTGTAGCGTTTTGAATAGCTTCTCTCTTGGCACCTTATCATATGCCTTTTCCAGATCTACAAAACTTAAATACAGATGTTAAAGATACCAAGCTATTTTAAACCTGGTTTTACTCCATTTCTCAAGTAAGCAAACAGACAAATAAGTCAAGTTTGCGCCTGCACATAATGCAAGTCTAGCTGACCCTGCAGGTAGTGACACTACCTGCAGGGTCAGCTAGACTTGCATTATGTGCAGGCGCAAACTTGACTTATTTGTCTGTTTGCTTACTTGAGAAATGGAGTAAAACCAGGTTTAAAATAGCTTGGTATCTTTAACATTTATTATACCCACGGTAAATACTTTATACACTTAAATACAGATCTTTGTTATATTCCCATGATTTCTCGACTATTTGTTGTAAAGTGAAAATCTGATCCTGGCAGCCTCTATTTGGCCTGAATCCAGCTTATTCTTCACCAAGCTTCCCTTTCACAATCCTTCTCAACCGTTTCTCAAGTATATTTGGTCAAGTATACTTTATATTCCTCTGTAGCGCAATTAGAAGAACGATGGTACGTTGTGCTCTTCGATTGGAAAAGGCCTAATTTCAATACTCATCATGATGGAAGGAATCTTTATATGGACGTTTTCAATCAAAGGTGAGTTAGCCGATCTCATACTGAGGTAGCACGGTTTTTCCTCCCGGAAAGTCGGGTTTTTCATCCTACATACAGACAAAGCGGCCCTTCAGAACACACGCAATTTACAGACAAAAAAATACTAGCTGTGGTGGTAGTGGTGGGCAGTCGATGGTGCTGATGTTGCTGACTGGCAGTAGAGGTTCGGTGTAGTGGTGGAGACGGAGAGTTGTACGATAGGTGTCCTCCCGTGAAGAGTCTTCGAACTCCTTGGAGGTTCACAAATAATATAACAACACTTGAATAAATCTTACTAGGATCTTGATGCTCAGTAGGGAAATACCTCTGTAATTCTCACATTCAGTTTTATTTCCCTTTTTGTATATAGATACTATGAGAGCTCTACTCTACTCCAATCATTGTCTTTCTGTCCAGGCCATCTGAACTATGCAGTGCAGCCAGTGCAAGACTTTTATACCTCCATACGTGAGCATTTCTGGTCGAATATCATCTACTCCAGTTGCCTTTCCATATTTCAGACTTTTGATGGCTTTTTCTACTTCAAGTATGGATATGTATTCCTGACTGCATGACTGTTGAGTGTTTTTTTACCACTGTGCTGTCATCACTGCTTGTTTCATTTAGCAATTTTTCAAAGTAATTACTCTGTACTTCAATGATATCTTTTTTCCTACAGTTTTCATGTCACCTTTATCATCTCTAATTCCTTTTCAGCACTCTTTCCTCCATTTCTGAGCTTCTTCAACAACCTCCAGAATATCTTCCCACCTTCTTGATATTTATTTTCTATGTTCTTACCAAAGTCTTTCCATGACTTTTTGTTTAGTTAGTTTTACACAGTGTTTAGCTCTGATTTTTCTATCCATGCAGACAACCTCACCACATGTCTCTCTAGCTGAATCAATCAGGGTTTTCTTCAAGGTTTGCCACTGAATCTCCAAGATTTGATTCCTGTTCTCAAACTCTTTCATTTTTTATTCAATAATCTTTGTGTATTTTAGTCTACAGTTCACATCTGAGAGCTGCTCAACTTTAATTCGCTTTAAAACTTTCTTACATGTTATTCTTTTCAATATGAAATTCAATTTTATCCTGCTCAAGACTAAATAGTGATCACTTCCAATTTCAAATCCTCTGTACACTCTGGTGACCTGCACCAGGGAGAAAACATCACTATCAACAATGACATAGTCAATGAGACTTTTCTTATTCCTTGCCTCTTCTTTCCATGTGAATTTGTACACATTTTTATGTTGGAACATGGTGTGAGTAATAACCACTCCATATCTTGAGCAGAAATCCAAAAGGTACTTGCCATTATTATTATAATTCAAAATCATTAATAAAATGAAGTCCTCTCTCCAAAAAATGTTATATATAAAATTAATAAGAAGGCTTCAAAGAAAGAATTGTAATTATAATAATGTTTTTACGTATTACTTTGTAGTTTTATATTACGATACATTATGATACTGTTTTTGAAATTTAGAATTACAAATTTGATTTTTTTTTTTAATTTATTATTTTGCAGTGTGAATACTTAGTTATAACAGAGCAAATATATAGATTAGATTTTACAACTAAGATGAAAAACCAAACGGCTAGTTTTCTGGCAATGTTAATAGAAATTAAGGGGATAAAAATCCCTTGTTGTTTTATAGCCAGTAAGCAAAACTCAAGATCGAGAACTACGATCTATGAGTTTCATGCCGAAAAACTATCTGCAAAACCAAGCGTGAGTGACCACTTGGAAGTACAACACCAAAGCAACTTGAAGCAAAGGTGGAGCAAGCTCCCTCACTATTCTTGATATTTTCTCATAATGTAAAACACAGCCCCTAGGAGATGTAATACTGTCATTACATTATGAGGAGAGGTCACTACCCAGACCGGTTTCAACCTTTTTTGAGGTCTCATCAGTGAGTAGGTAGACCTGGAGGATATCAAAGCTTAGTGAAAAGAACTTACATACCTTCACTATACGAATGCCATAAAGGTGTGCTTATATTTTATAACTAAGATGAAAAGCCAAACGGCTAGTTTTCTGGCAACCTTAATAGAAATTAAGGTTGCCTGATATCTTCCAGATCTACCTACTCACTGATGAGACCTTGTTGTTTTATAGCCAGAAGCTCCTCATAATGTAATGACAGTATTACATCTCCTAGGGGCTGTGTTTTACATTATGAGAAAATATCAAGAATAGTGAGGGAGCTTGCTCCACCTTTGCTTCGAGTTGCCTTGGCGTTGTACTACCAAGTGGTCACTTACACTTGGTTTCGCCGATAGTTTTTTCGGCATGAAACTCGTAGTTCTCGATCTTGAGTTTTGCTTACTGGCTATAAAACAACAAAGGATTTTTATCCCCTTAATTTCTATAGATTAGATTTATTTATTTATTTTTTGTTATTGCTGTTATTACATGATAGATTGCCACAACAGAAGTTGGTAACTAAACTGAAGCAGATGGGATGACTGGCTATTAGACTGATATCAGCAAGTTGTGTATGAGGGAGGGAGACACAGTCTCGAATGAGGAAAGTCACTAGTGGTGTGCCACAGGAGTCTGTTTTGAGATCTTTGTTATTTAATTTGTATATTAATGATACTGGGATAGGTTTAACTGCAAACTGGGGAAAATGATGAGGAATCAAGCAGATGTTGTGGCCTTACAGGAGGACTTGAATAGATTGTATGAGTGGGTAATAGTATGGAACTGTCAATTCAATGTTGAAAAGTGTAAAGTTCTGAAATCTGGTAGACAACAATGGGATGCAAAGTGTACACTGTGGGGGAAATTTTGGAGGAGGGTGAGAAGACACAAGACATGAGAGTGGTGGTGTGAACAAGGATCTGAAGTTCAGAGGTCACATGTATAAGATGTAAAGTCATCACTTCAGATTTAGACTACGGCATTGATGCAAAAAACCTTAACATGCAGAAATAAAGAGGTTATGGTTCCATTATAAAAGGCCTTGATCAGGCCTCATATGGATCCTTGTGTACCAATTTCGTCCCCCTGGATGAAAACTAAGTGATTTAGATATATATTTGAGAGGATTCAGAGAAGATTGATTAAGGTCATATCTGTCATAACTGGTTTTTAGGATGTAAAATATGAGAATAGATTGAGGGAATGCAATTTGCAAAGCCTTGTGAATAGGAGGAAGAGAGGAGATATGACTGAGACATTTAAGTTAGTAAAGGGTTGTTGCTTAATGTGGAAGAAATTTTTCATAGAATGGGAGAAGGGGGGTAGAACAAGGGGGTATACCCAGAAGCTGTATAAGGAGGGTGTGATGAGGGGCATAAGGAGCAAGTTCTTTGCATGGAGAGTGGCTGGTGAGTGGAATGCATTCCTAACATTGTGGTGAATGCAGATATATTGAATGAATTTAAAGCATGGTTTGATGGACTTTGTTTAGCAGTGTTTGCTTCCCATGATGAGTCTGTTGACTACATGGAGGTCTGATGTTAATAATAATATGATGATAGCATTCTATTAATATATTATGCCTATACATAAGTAGTTATATTCAATTCCCCCCCCCCCTTGGGATATATTTATCAACCTTTGATCAATACTACCTTGGGTAACAATCAGTTAAAGATTACTTATTCTTAGATTAAATTCTTATATTTTATTATTAGATTTATTTTTCACTAGAGATTAACTTAACCCTACATGTGCTTTGTCAACCAATGAACCATAGTCATCTTCACAAGAAGTGTAGCATGGTGGAGTAGCACATAATGGGTAAAAAAACAACTAATCTAACTTTTTTATACTATTCTTAGTTCAATGAATCTTTTTTTTAAACTGCTAGGAGTCAGGCTAACTAAATGCCAATAAAAAATAAATAAATAAATAAAAGATACATTAAACTAAGTATACAAAGTCAAAACATTATAGAGAACAATATGGGAATCATTTCAAATGATTTTAAATAATATATTTCTCTAAGAATAATGATGTTATTCATAGCAAAACATTAAAACACAGAGCTGTAGCGAGCAACAATGTCATAAATCAGGGTGTCGGCAAACAGCGGCCCAAGGGTCGCATGCAGATCAAATGTGCATTTTTGGCAGCCCATAGAAGGCTGACCATACTTTACATGGCATGTGGCCCATATGTTGAATTATTTAAATAATAC
This sequence comes from Typopeltis vanoorti, assembly GCF_054136105.1. Classification (NCBI taxonomy): domain Eukaryota; kingdom Metazoa; phylum Arthropoda; class Arachnida; order Uropygi; family Thelyphonidae; genus Typopeltis; species Typopeltis vanoorti. The sequence goes on from NC_143567.1 coordinate 50,430,581, forward strand.
ATTTTAGTATTTGGAAGGGGATCAATTGTTTGATGCTGTTGGCACACTCTCCCTTGATGAGTCTTTGGACTCCCTGGAGGTGTCTAATAATAATAATAATAATATGAATAATACATTAAAAATAATTTTATACCTATACTTCATGATATCGCCCATGCAACAAATCTTGTTGATTTTATGAAAATCAAGATTTGTTCATTTTCATAAAAATAGCATCGAAATACGATTATGTTTGAACCCTTTTAATGTCAACATTGATGACATACCAAAGAAACTACAGATGGAAATTTTGGAATTACATCACAATGAAACATTAAAAAACGTATTTTCGTTAGAAAATATCCAAAAATTTTAACGATGTTTATCAAAAAAATTTGAAGTGTTAATCAGTTAAGCAAAGAAGATGATAGTCACATTTGGAAGCACATACATTTGTGAATAAGCAATTTCTGACATGAGTTTTAGAAAAAATAAATTTTCTTCTTGACTGACTGACTGATGAATATTTGCATAACCTGAGGTACAAATTCAATTTGAATTTGCACCTCAGGTTATAAAATATAGATAATTTGGCTAAGGGAAAACAATCACAAAATTAATTCATTCACAAAATTAATCACAAAGTAAATTCATTTTCATGTTTGTTTCATATCTCGTACTTTAAATATTTCTGTTTCTTTTTTTAAATTGATATAATAAAAATTGATAACTTAATATTTTTTTCACTCACTATTTTCTCTTAATTAAACGCTTGAGGCCCGATTATTAAAAATAAAAGTTGAATGTGGCCCACGAGTCTGAAAAGGTTGCCGATCCCAGTCATAAATAAACTGAGTTCATGAATACTGCACATTTGACCACCAATGTGCGAATACCACACATTGATTCACAGCAGTGTCATGTTGCTAAAACCATTATATGAAGAAATGCAGCATCATATAAATGGGCATTTGTTATAATTGAAACGCATCATATGAGCAGATTGTCATAAAGTAAAAAGTTTTAAGACATGGTATTACTGTAGGAGTTTTATTGTAGAAGTAAATACAACACAATGGCCTAACACCCCATTAGAAATTTATTCTAATCCTTCTATTCTTTTACCCCCAGAAAGAAACATCATTAGTTATCAAAGTATATTTCCAAGAAAAGCTTTGCTAAACCTTTATTCATTTATTTATTTTTTTGAAAACATCTAGAGAAAATAAGGAATCATGAAGCTTTATGCAAAATTTCCACCTTAAATAACCTATTGATATGCCACACACTTTATTTCACACAGAAATATATATATATATATATATATCAATGTCACATTACAGGATATTTGAATTTTCTTTGGTACATGAAATGACTACTTTGCAGAAAACCACTTGTTTCAAAATACTATGTTATATACACTCTCACTGCAAACTACAGATGATTAGTTGGGTTCAAGGCTAAATCAAGAAAAGGTGACTATTCAGAATGCTGCTGAAATTTAAGTAATATTTTCAAATTTTAATTAATAATATTAAATTAATTTATTGTGGGTTTTTTATTTCTTTTTTTTTTTTTAATTTTATGGGTGTGTGATAGACTGAGTTATTTAGATTTAACAAAAACATATAGATTTGTATTAAAGTAAATATTGTGAGTATGGCACAATTCACAGTAGAACAATGGTAGTCAAAATGGATTTGTTGGGTAGTCAGGTGACCAGAGTGTCAAGGAAGAACAGGCAACTGTTGTTCTCCTTTTTTTTTAACACTTTGAGTCCTATCGATGTAAATATACATCGATCACGCATGAACTCAGAATCCCATCGACGTATATTTACATCACTAAGTTAAAAATTCCAGAAATAATAATATATGATGGAAATTCATTATCAGATTGTACTTGTAGTTAAATTTTATCCTTCAGCTTCATTATCCATGAGAATGGTTGACTTTTATCAATAAAAAAGGGAATTTATATTATTATATCGTAACGCATGCCCATTGGCTGCGTCACATATGATTGCACGTGTTTGTGTTTATATTACATCATGCCGTCATAACTCTGGCTTCTCCAATCTAAACAATATAAGGGATTCACAACTCTCTTCTTGTGACCTGAGAGATCAGTTTGAATTTCTCTGTCACCATTGAGAGACCAGGACTCAGTGGTGCCCAAAGAAGGTGTAAAATGGCTCTTGACTGAATGCAAATTAGAACAAATGTTCGAAGAAATACTCAATAACGAAGGATCTAAATTAGATGATTGGGCAGACAGTGATTCAGAACAAGAGGAAGCAGATCTCTCCACAATGTGAGCTCCGAGTCAAGCAACAGTGATGCAGAACGTCAAATAAGGGGTGACCAAATTTGAGACCGTCCAGCAAGTTGTGTTTGCGATCGCACGCAAGATCATGGCATTTCGAAAACTGAATGGCCTAATTCAATAATTTACCACTCAACTTTTGTGGGCAATAGTGGATAATGATTGTGATGCCCTTATGTAAAATGATATTTTCATCATAATAATAATACACAAACTTTGTTTATAATTTTCATTATTTATGTAACATCTAAGCAATATTTTGACTGAATTTGTTGAATTTTGAACGCTAAAGAAGTAAATATAAGTAAAAACTAATAAAAAATTAACTTTTTATTTTTTTTAAAACCCTTGATTTTTTGCAACCCATTTCTGGAGCTCATACCACATGTATAACTAAAATTTTCGTTCCAATTAATTGTCAAAGATGCTAACTAAAAGACAAAAAATAATTATTTGGATATTCCATACAAATACTGCACAGCAATTTTTTTAAATAGAGCTAAAAATGGTCAGGACATGGTGTTCTTTAAGTCCCAGTAGATCTAGGACTCAAAGTGTGAAATTGAAAGTGTGTAATGATGAAACAGATCCTTGGCTGTTGAGGTGTGCTAAAAATGTTTCCAATGTATCCCTGCCACATAGCCAAATGGAAAACACATCATCCATGTAGTGTAGCCTATGGGTTTGTGAGGGACCAAGCTTAGGGCTGTGTTTTCAAAATGTTATTTGAAAGGAGAGGGGTGAGGTGGGGTGGGATGGGGAGCTAGTTCTGAATTTTCTTTCATGGATACACTCATGAATAGAGAGACTATATCAAAACCATGATATGATGAATGATCCTTAGAGAAGTTGATTATCACACCTCACAAATGATAATCGACATCTAAGTATCAATATCATATTTGGTTTTAGCATGAACTCAGACTATTTTGCATGGCAAGGAAAGATCTACAAGCAGATTGAAGGCACAGATATGGACACTCCTGCACTCTCTGCTCCCCTGACAATCTTTTCATGGAACATTTTGAAAACACAACTTTAAACTTGGCCTCTCAAACCTGCAATATGGCTATGCTATGTGGATGATGTGTTCTCCATTTCACCACATGGTGGGAATGCACCGAAAACATTTTAGCACACCTCGATATCCGATACCCATGGATCTGTTTCACTATTAAAAACGAAAACAACAGTGGTCTGCCCTTCCTTGACACTCTGGTTGCCCAAATACTCAATGGATCCATATCCTTTTCCATCTACAAACCTATCCACACTGGAGGATACATATATCACTTGTAACATCACCATTCATCCCCCAATATAGTGTTATCAAAAACTTAGCTAATCGAGCTAGAGCCATTTGGTCTACACTATCCTTTGCTCCCAAACACTATTCTATTTTTGACAAACAATTTCCAATTCTTGTTTCAGAGATTCTTCAGAAGAACAAATCTTGTGTGCTCTAGATACTAGGGATTTTATGATGCCATATTTTTGAGATGGATGGTGAGTGCACCCACACTTACCTGTATTCTCCCTAAAAACTCCAGTTTTCCTAATTCTAAGAACTTATGAATTCACACTGAAAAATAATTTCTCAAGACATTTAATGCTGATATCATTCATGTGCATCTCAAATAAATCTTATACCATTTCAGCCCACATATTTTCCATATAACCTTAAAATAACAGTTTAACAGGAGTAGTTTGTTACAGTGACTTTTTTAAGCACACCATGGAATCTATGAGATTTTTGGAGAGCAAGTTTGTTACAGCAGTATTAGGTGACTGTATTTTATTCCTTCTTATCTTTTATTCAAAACATCCACGCACACCTCTTTAATGTATGACCAGTTAATCTTCTCTAGTAAGAGCAGATTAACTGGTCATAATCTCTTCAACTCAGTAATAGTTACTTCTGCAGTTATTATTATTATTAATTTTTTTTTTTTTATCAAGGACTGCAACAAGTATCAGTATTAGGACTCTAGGTTATATCAACAAAAAATACCAGGGGGGACTACAAGTCCAGATAACTTCAACAGGATATTGGTAGTTGTCAAGAAATGGGGAGGACTAGGCATCCACTTCCACTGAAAACTACAGATATAGCTATAGTTTCTATGATAATTTGACAACTAAAGACTCAATATCATATCATTTAGGAGATACAGGACATTAAGCTTAAGCTCAATACTAAATATCTATAGGCAATAGGTTATAGATTATATAAAAATACATTTCTTTGTGATTGAGAATTTTTTTAGGGCTTGTAACTATTATTTTTCCAGAAATAACAATGTATACTAAAATATTAATTATAAAAAAACTTTAATTAATACTTTCCTATATTACTAAATATATGAAGAGCCAAAGGCTTTCCTATATTTCGGCAATGTTACATTGCCATCATCAAAGATCACAAAAAACAATGATATGTACATGCAGGCACTAATACTGGGCAAATGAGACTGAAGAAAGCAACTAAAATTGGGCCTAGAGTCCTATTCTGGCAAAATAATAGTTATGAGTAACCAATGTATAAGCCTATCTACCAGAATTTTTAGGGCTTGATGCTCATGACTAGCATTTTTTTTTTTCACCTTTTGGTTTAGATATAGAGGGATTGAACAAAATAATGGAAACACTTGTTATACATACATATTTCTTTATTAACATGGTGTTGGACCATCTTTTGCCTTCAGTACAGCCTGAACTCTTCTTGCAGTGGACTCAAATAAGTTTTGAATACTTTTCTGGTGGAATTTTGTACCATTCTTCTTGAAAAACATCTTCAAGTTGTTTTAAAGATGTTCGAAGTGAAAATCTGTTTCATATTCAAGTCTCCAAAACTGACCAGACTGTGGAGTGAATAATGTTCAAATCTGGTGACTGTTTTTGCCAGAGAAGATCCTGAAATTCACCTTCATGCTCTTCAAACCATGACTGTACAAGCCCAAGCTGCGTGAATGGAGACATGGTCATCTTGAAACACTGCATTGTTGTTTGGAAATAATGTTTGGTTCATGAGACATACTTGATTACCCAAAATGTCCAAATAATCACTTGCAGTAATTCTGCCATATTGAGAAGGGGTGTTTTGAAAAATCACACTACTTCAGCACAGGTAACAGCAGAACCGAATATTAATCATCCAGAACCTGTTTCCACAAAAACTGTCTAATGCCTTCTTTTTCTCTTCCATCTAAGACGGGTTGAGTCTTCTTTTGAGCAGGATCTTCCAGTCTTCTCTATTCCTTGCTGTTCGAAAAAGTTCCTAATATGTTCTGCATCCTGAGATGTTCTTTATTAATTTCAGCCAGGTAATTCTTGGTCTTCCAGTATCTTCTTTTTTCAGTTGGAAAAGTATTGATTAGGGCGTTAGGAAGTCTGTCTGCGTCCATGCGTACAGTGTGGCCAAACCATCTCAGTTGTTGTTTTCTAATTTTTTCTATTATTGTCTTTTTATACAATAATTCTTGTCTGACTGTGATGTTTGTTTTCTTTTCTATCCAACTTGTTCTATTTATTTTTCTTAATCATTTCACATCAAATGCTAGCAGTTTTTTTTCCTCCTCTCTTTTCTTAACCGTCCATGCTTCTGCTCCATAGATGACTGTTGGTATAATTATTGATTCATATAATTTGATTCTGGCTTGCTTAGATATCTTGTTTGTTTTCCAGATTTTCTGTAATTTTCCCATGGTGGTCCATCATCCTATCGTTATTCTGTGTTTAATTGTTTTGAGTTCATCTATTGTTTCTGTTAGTTTTGATCCAAGATATATGAAGTTGTCTACTTGTTCTATTTGTTCTCCATTTACGGTGGCTGAGATGATAGTTCTGTTCTCCCTATTTTCATCACTTTTGTCTTTTGTCATGTCATATGTTTTACAGGTTTCGTTGAGCTTGTTTATCAACCTTTGTAGTTCCTTTGGGGATTCTTACAATAAGGACAAGTCATCCACATATTTGATATTATTTATGTTTAAACCACTGACATTGATTCCAGGCTCACTGTCTATTGCCTTCTTTACAACTTCGTCTAGATATATGTTGAATAGGCATGGGAATAATGGGCATCCTTGCATTAACATGAGGTAATCTGTCTAACGTGAGCTTCATAAATCCAATATTCACAGTAGAGCTGTAATTGCTAAACCTCTGATTACTGAAAAGAATGATCAGATGCTTAAACGGTGGTGTCATGACCATCACACCTGGACATTAGAAAACTGGAAACGTGATATGATCAGATGAGTCGACCTTCATGCTGTTTTGTACATCATGACATGTTTGTGTTTGGAGAACACCCAATGAAGCCTACAATCTCTTTCTGTCATTTCTGAATTTCACCCACTGTTTCTCTTCAATGATGTTGTCTTGCTATGATCTGTGTATGCCGACATAACCTTAGAAACTATCAAACTCAATACACCCAATAATGTTGCAGTTTTTGTCACTGATTCTCCAGCTAAATGTGCACAAATGATTTGTCCTCTATCAAAGTTGGACAAGTCTCCCATTTTCCAATTTTTTAATACGAATTATCACTCAGTACAATCACTAATGCACTTGCATGAGAAATACAGGTGTAAACAAAACAAAACAAGAACATTCAGTGCTTCCACCACAAGTTTTTTCAATGTAGCCAACACAAATTCTATTCCTAAATATCTTACTATTTCCATTAATTTATCCAACCTCTTTATATACTACCAATAAAGTTTAATGATTTACTTATCACTAGGTATCATTCTAGATGAATGGTAATTTAATCACAAAATAGTTCACTGTTCTGTGTTCTGAGGATGACAATACAATCGTGCAATAGATAATATGCCAAGTGGGACATCAAATTAATTATTCTCCAAAACAGTGCAAGACCCATTAAAATTCAAGAATATGCAAGTTTTTCAATAATATAATTTTAAATGCCAGGTAGAAAATCACACATAAACAATCTTCATAATTTAGAATACTATAAAAATGGTTACTAACTTCCAGTAGTACTTGCTGCTCTTCTAAACTTAGTCCTTGCCATGGGGATTCTTCATCCCCTTGGGTTTCATCATTTGTTAACCCTAATGTTGACTCAATGTTATCCAACCAGTTACCAACACTATCTAAACTACGTTGCCATTCTTGTACCCTCCAACTATCTAAACGTCTCTTTTTTGCCCCTCCTTGAATCATCTGTAAGCAAAAAAAAAAAAATCAAATTTAAAGTTGTCTTTCAAAATATGTTGAGAACATCAAAAATTAACAGACAACTGATTCTAGTAATGAAGTTTCTAATGTTATTAAAACTGAATCAAGACAAATTACAATTGTTTATGATGCCTGCAAAAATACCTTATATTATAATCAACATGTATGGTCTAACAATAATGTGACAAACTTTCTTTTTTGTGTCACACATAGTAGTACTGATCATGATGTAGTGCAAGATGGACATCTGCATGCATGAGTTAAAAGCATTGTGTAATAAACTGTTACACCACTGTACCAGGCCTGAAGAAGTGTTACACCACTATACCAGGCCTGATGTATTTATACATCAATAAATACATGGATGTAATGTGTTCACTGAAATTGAAATAACATTTGGATACTATTGAAACAACATGGATGTGAAGCATCAATTATTTGATATATTTCACCTACAGACATCTGTGTGGTTAATTTCATTTTTAAAGAAATGAATGATATATTTTAAAGAGACAATCAAAATATTAAATGTTTATCAAACGAATTGTCCCTTCTGGATATATAGATATATATTCTCTCCAATGCAGAGAATTAATCCAGTATTGGACATTTGATGAGAAGGATACCTCAAGCCAACTAACTGGGTTTTTTATTATGATATCTCCTACACTATTTGAAGGCAACTGTTTCAAGGGATTTCTTGGTTCTTGGTGTGTATCATCCATGATGAACAATGACTTTTCTCCTTTCCAGTGCTCGACTGATTGACAGGAATTCATTTGAATCAATATTCAGAACAGAGCATCACTGAAAGAACTTTAAAATGCTTAGTGATATATATATATATATATATATATATATATGGGAATAAATTTTTAATCCTAATATATATATATTAGGAATCCTAATATATATATATATATATATATATATATATTTTTTTTTTTTTTTTTTTTTTTTTTCACAAAGTTAATGTGGTTACTTTACTGTTGAATCTGATATAAACAAATTTAATGACTGGTAGCTGAGAGATACCAAAATAGAAAAAAAATTTTATTATTTGAACCCACAACTCGTTTCATCTTTTTAGAAGACTTCATCAGAAGACTTCATCTCTTTTCATGCATAACATGAAAAGAGAAATACAAAAATACATTACAAGAGAAACAACAGCTATAAATTAACTTGAAAACATATTGCTGACATTTGAAGGCATTCTGGATGTCATAGTATTGTTGGGCACGTTCATCAGACATGATCTCGTGAATGCCAAAATTGGATAGCTGAAGAGTGACAATCAGATAGGTTATAGCTAAGGTTAGAATTAAGATGGACCAGAATGAGGATAAATTTTGTTGATTCTACAATTCTTCTCTTCAGTTTATCATAGCATCTAAAAATGTTTTCTGATTTGTTCCAGATCACTGGACAAATGACAGCATCTTCATTGTTAGGGCGAGCAGAATTAAGAACGTGATTAGATTGTGTGCTGTCTCTAGTTCTGCCATATAATGTCTCTCACATGTTCTTCCATATGCAAATCAATGGATTTCTCCATCTGACCAAAATAGGACACACTGCAGTTACACCAAAGACAATAAATGATACTCAAAATATTCAATAAATGATAAACTCCTGGATACTTTAAGATGTCATATTTCGGTTTAGGTATACCGAGTAAGGAACAGAATTTGGAAAGAGAAGTAAAAGAAATGCAGATTTTATATTTCCGACAATACTATGTCATCCAAAATGCCTTCAAATGTCAACAATAAGCTCTTAAGTTAATTTATACTGTTGTTTCTCTTGTAATGTATATATTTATTTCTCTTTTCATATTATAAACTCTATGAAGTCTTCTAAGAAGATGAAACTAGTGGTTGGTTCAAATAATAAATAGTTTTTTCTACATTTTGGTATCACTCAGATGCGAGTCATTAAATTTCTTTAATTATGTTATTAAGCTGAGTAAATTCATTGCATCAAATATATATATAATGAATTGAAACAAACTCCTAGACTACAATCTCATGGTGGCAGTACGAATAGCTTAATAATAATCTCTTTATGCAATTCTGTTCTCCAAGTCAATAGAATGAAATCACACTGACACAGAGATATAAGTTTTCAGCAAAAAAGCTAAGAAATTTTTGCTATAACAGCATATGGTTATAGTTAGGATCAATAGTTATGTTCTCTAAAATCACCAGTGGTCATGGGCTCAGCAATTGGTGAATAAAACTGCAGGGAAGTAAAATGAATGAATGCAACTTTAAAGCATGAGCTATATAAAAAGAAAATGTTATGGAACCTATACAGTCTAAAATGTGCTGAGTAGCTTGAAGAACAGGCCAGGCAGGTAACAGGGTTGGTAAGGAATATGAAATCAGACTATGAGAAGTTAGCTGAGCAGATCAAAGGAAATGGGAAATTTAAGAGAATTCTTCACAATGTGGCAAGTTAAACAAAAAATGTTCATGGTAGGATAGCCTTAGTAAACCTCAATAACTTAGCTATTTCCAGTACATTTCACATTATAAATGTTTAATTCATTTGGAAATAGCAGAGTTATTAAGCAATCACTTTTTTTTTTTTTTTAGATATACATCCTTGAAAGACTCACTGGTTCTCCAAGAAACTGAGATGGATCTAGATGAAAAAATAGAGGTGAAAAGAGGTAGAGATATTAGTAGAGATATTTGATGATAACACAACAATGGATTTAGATAATAGGTTTAGCACACATCCATATGTGTAGAATATGCTAGAAAATTATCTATGTCTCTAACCTGGTTGTCCACTTTGAATCTCAACATGAACACGATGTCTACTGAGTGAAAGGAGGGCAGGATGATTTCATTATACAAGTGGAGCTAGAAATGATGCAGACAATTATAGACCAATCTGTAACTCTGGAGCATTTGTTAAAGTATTTATTAAGGTAGGTATTACAGAGGCTGGTGAAAAATTGCACCCAGAAGTGGGTAGATAAAACTTTGATTCTTTACAGAGGACAGCACAGCTTTGTTAAAGGTAGGTCTTGTTCAACAAGTCTACACATGTTTTACAACAGAGTGACAGTGTAGTTGGATAAAGGAATGGCTATTCTTTAAAGGTACCTGTGACATGACTATAAACAATAAATTACACGATAACCACAGTAATTAACTTTAATGAAATGAAAGTACAAATTTCATACTGAAAATGATGTACTGTTATTTTCAGTACAAAATACCTATACTTTCATTTCATTAAAGTTAATTACTGTGGTTATCATGTAATTTATTGTTTAAAGGAGTGGCTATAACCATGATTCTTTCAGACTTGGATAAAGGCTTTGACAGAATTCCAGACAAGAGATTTTACAAACTCAAATGGGGATGCATATGCAGAACAGCTTGTGGCAAGGATTGCAGAGTGGCTAACAGGCACCAAAGAGTGATATATAGAGGAGTTAAATCTAAGAGAACGAGGATGACTAGTGAGGTACAACAGGATTCTGTTCTTCAATCATTCCCATTTAATTTGTATATTAATGATGATGGGATGGTCCAGAGGAAAACATTAATTATATATGGATGATGCAAAGTTAGATCATGTGCTGCGTGTGGGAAAAAGGAATAGAATCTTTCACATTTTGCTTGAACAGATAATGGTTGTAATTTCTGGGGAAGGCAGTGTGAGGGAGACTGTTCCAAAGGACAGAAGTAGATGGGATGAAGGAGCAGTGAAGTTGGTTCAGTGAGGGCATATGGGCATATCTTATACAGACTCCTCACATGTTGACTTGAATAGACTAAATCAAGTCTATTCAAGGTCATGCATTTTGGACTGAAGACATTCCAGAGTGAGTATTATATTAGGAATTTCCTGCAAATGGATGATGAAGAGAACTAGAGGTTAAATTCCCAATGAATTAAAGTTTAGAAGCCACAATGCTAAAATAGTTAAGATATCACATAACTGCAATGTTGGGAAAAGAAAAAAAAAAAAAAAAAAAAAATCAGACGATTAAGGAATTGTTATTCTTAAGTGATTTATATAGTTTATTAAAATGAACTTACTTCATGATTTGGTACTGATGAGCCAGGTATTTTAGAGGTTTCTCTTTTATGCTGCCCACTAGATAGTGCTCTTTGATCTAACTCTATTGATGATTTTTGTTCAAATCCTGATTTAGATAACTATGCAAAACCAAAAATAATAATAATAATAAATAAATAAAATAAAAAATAATTTGCATGTAATTTTCTTCTTTCTTATAGAAGTCTGGAACTCTCAATTTACACAGATAATTAATGTACGATGGTGGTCTGAAAAGTTCTTGGCCTCAGCCATAGATGGCAACACTATCAGCATGATTTTTTTTTCTAAGTTGGTACATCTGTCATAAGCATCCATGTGAAATTGCAAGTCATTCTATCAAGTAGTTTGTTTTATATAGCTGTCTGAAGCAAAAGTGTTGTCTGTATCCCTTGAAATGGATAAAATTGAGTATCATGCAGTTATAAAATTCTTTGCAAAAGAAGGTTTAACGCTAAAAAAATTCATTCGAAAATTCATAAAAGTTTATGGGCACTCTTCTCCTTCGTTTTCAAGAATTAAGAAATGGGCTGCCAAGATTAAATGTGGCTGTACCAGCCTTGAAGATGATCCACATGAAGGATGTCCGAAACAGTGTAACAACACCAGAAATCATTGATCAAGTGAATGATATGGTATTGGATGACCAGCGAGTCAAAGTGCGTGAAATTGCTGACACTATAGGCATTCATTTCAAAACAACGTGTAGGATATCTTTTGCATGAAGAATTGCAAATGGAAAAGCTTTGTGCAAGATGGATGCCGTGCTTGCTCACAGCAGATCAAAAATGCACACACATGAAAATCTCTGAACAGTGGTTAGAGCATTTTAACAAGAATAAAACTGATTTTGTGCATCGATTTATTACTATGGATGAGACTTGGATTTACCATTACAGAATCTAAACAGCAGTCAAAACAGTGGACAGAAGCCAGTTGTTCGGTGTGCCAAAGAAGACAAAGTCAGTTCCATCAGCAGGAAAGGTCATGGCATTAGTGTTTTGAGATGCTAAAGGCATTTTGTTTATAAATTATCTTGAAAAGGGTAAAACAATAACTAGGGAATATTATTCCAATCTTTTAACCAGACTAGATGAAAAAATTCGTGAGAAAAGACCCGGTTTGCAGAAGAAAAAAATCATCTTTTATCAGGACAATGCACCTGCCCACAAAGATGTTTTGGCAATGGGAAATTAAGGGAACTGCACTATGAACTGTTTGAACATCCACCCTATTCCTCAGATTTGGCTCACTCTGATTTCTACCTCTTCCCAAAACTAACTCTTTCTTGCTGGTCAGTTTTTGACCAGCAAGAAAGAGTTAGTTTTTCTTTGAATCAAGAGGTGATTGCAGCTGAAGAGGAAGTATTTTGCAGATCTTACTGAGAACCACTACAGGGACAGGATAATAATGGCACTGGATCATTACTGAAATAAATGTATTAGTCTTAAGGGAGATTATGTTGAAAAATAAAAATAATTTGGAAATTATAAATTCGTTTTTTCATTGTTAGGCTGTGAACTTTTCAGACCACCTCGCATACTGAGGGTATATAATTTAACAACAAAAACTTATGTTATACAACCTAAGTTTTTGTTGTTAACTTCATCACCAATTCTGCATAACTCAACTAGTGTATTCAAAAACAGTAAAACATGTCTGTTTCTAATTCAACAGTGAATTTAATTCAAGGATGAATATTGTTGAGGAACATGACAAAATCTTCTAATTGAGTAATAGTACTAAGCCAGATGATAAAAATGTTATCAACATATCTTCACCAAATTTTGGATTGTGTTCCTTGATACTGAAGGGTTATTTTTTCAAACCACTCTATGAACAGGTCAGCTAAGTCAGCTAACAATGGAGAGAGCCTATTGCTAGTCTTTCTTTTTGTTCAAAATAATCTTGAAATTTGAAAAATGTACTACTGATACTGTGTTTAAAGAGCTCTACTATGTCTGGGTGAAGATGTCTTGCAGTAGTTGTATGGTTTCTGTTCTTGGAACATTGGTGAAAACATTTACTATGTCCAAGCTTGCAATTATATCAGTAAGAACCATTGTGATGTCTTTGGTGTTTTCTATGGAGTGTATGGTGTTTTTTTACAGAATAGGATGTTTGCCTGGTGTAAGGTCTTAGTGGGTTTGCTAGATATTTTGATAGCAAAGAAGTTGGCGAGTATCTTGCAACAACAATTGGTCTCAATGGCAAATCTTGTTTGTGAAGTTTAGGGATGCCTTATATTCTAGGATTCAGAGGGTGTCTAGATTCATGCTGTTTTTTTTTTTTGTTTGTTTCCTCAGACCAGTTCAGCATATCTTTTATTAAGTTGTTGGTTTTATTAAAAATATCCCTTGGGATTGTTGTCTAACTTTTCACAAGTGTTAGTGTCTTCTAGAAGTGATTTCATTTTTTCTATGTAATCTACAGTGTTCAATACTACTGCTGAGTTGCCTTCATTGGCTTTAAGTACTACAATGATTTTGCCTTTTTTAATGTTTTTTTAAGGCCCTTTATTCTAATTTTGTAATATTATTAGCAGGAGGTTTTGCTTATAAAAGTGCAGAGGCTGTATGGATATGAAGAAAATCTGCAGCATCTCTTGGTTGAAGGCTTTTTTCCATACTTGGCATAATACTGGAATCCCACTGTGAGAGATTCCAAAACTGAAACTTCGGGAAAACATGTTCATTTCAGAATCAGAAAATGTTTTTGAGGAATTATTAATAACTATTTTAGTGAGTGGTAATCTGTCACTGTGGTTGTTTTTTCTTTAATTAGGTTTGATAGTGTCTTTTTCTTCATTCTTTCTCTGCTTACTCTACCAAAATGTTCCAAATTCTCATGCAAGTCTATATAAACTATTCCAAATGTTCAGAGGAAGAGAAGAAGATAATTCTGTGTGAAGGGTATATGATTGGTTGTCGATTTGTGAAACAATTTCCACATTTAACTTTTCTTCTTCAATAAAATTTATGATTAAGTTTAAATATAATACATAATCTATATATTTTATCTAATCGATTTTACAGTGCACTTCATTGATACTTCAGCAGCAATAAATACATTAATAATGCAAAGCAGAAATAATGCAAAATTAAATCTAAATACAGAAAAAACAAATACACCAAATATATAAAATATCATAATATTAAAATTATATATATATATAACAGGCATGGTAGGAAAAGTAAAGCAGAATGGAGATAACTATGAATTCAGACCAGCTTGCAAGAATGTTCATAGGCATGCAATAAATATTAATACCATAGACATCCACTTTATAATCATTTACTTTATGGTCCATTGCTTTTACAACAGGTATAAATCTTCTATTATGACTGTATGGAATGCCTAACCACAGAAGCAAAGCAATAAGATGCATATCTTTAATTAAATATTGCCAAGCCACAATGTACAACCAAGAATGGAAATGTCTGAAAAGTGGTTGCAAAATCCCACCAGAAGAGAGTATTGAAGAAACTCTACCCACAATTAATTAAAGACATTGAAGGTTTCTGATCTTCTCTGGAAAAGGCAAATAATTGTGGGTGAGATGGAAAACTGGTTGGCTCTAGAAGTCTCTACTGAAGATGTAAATGAATTACTGAACTTACATGAAAAGGAGTCTACTATGGAGGAACTTATCAAAATGCCAGAACAAAGAACTACTGAAGAAGAAGAAATTGAAGAAACCTAATCCTTTCCTTGACTTTACATTATAAAGACTTATAGAGGCTTTTAAAAAATTGACTCTGGTCAAAAAAATTTGGAAATTGATGACAAATTTTGAATGAAGTTCAAAGAGCCACAGTCAGGAAAGCCTAGTTGTACTATAGGAAAATGTATCAAGAAAAGAAAAAAAAGGTTCCTTAATTAAGAAAAAACTTTGTGCGTATTTTTATTTTAGGAAGTCCTAAACATTAAATCCTGTAATATTTTCACTTTTTGCATAATTAAATAAACATGTTTCTTTATCATTCTATTAGTGAAGTGCTGTATTTTAATTTGGTAGCCATTTCAGCATGATATTATAAGATTATAAGTTTAAATTGTATTTTCAAGGATGTAACATCGATTCATGACTCTAAGCATACTGGAAATTCGAGTTCCACTTAAATGTCTTACTTAAAGGTGGTTTCTGAAGTACCCTGAAGAGAAAAATGGTGAGACTTCAATATTAAGAGGCAATTACTGTCATAGACCAAAGTGAAAACCATTGATTTGTTGTGTGCATTATATAATAGTTAAAAGCATGCTATTATATGATAGTACATAGTTTTTAAAATCACATTTAAAATCAGTTACCTTCTTACTCAAATTTTCCATTTGTTGTACTAAGGAATCCCAACACTGAGTTAATTTTTCCAGCTTCCGAGTGATTTGCATAGCTGATAGTGAGCCTTTTTCTAGCTTGCTAGTTATTTTGTGGGCATGTTCGGTAAGCTGATTAAACAATCTGTGATGAATATCCATGTCTTGTTCTATAGTCTGGAGGGGGTAAAAAGTTTATTATTTATTAATAAATAATAAATACATGAAAATATGAACTGTTCTTTAACTGAAAATGAATGAATAA
This sequence comes from Typopeltis vanoorti, assembly GCF_054136105.1. Taxonomy (NCBI): domain Eukaryota; kingdom Metazoa; phylum Arthropoda; class Arachnida; order Uropygi; family Thelyphonidae; genus Typopeltis; species Typopeltis vanoorti. The sequence continues at coordinate 50,446,761 of NC_143567.1, forward strand.
TAAAAACGCTTTTATTATTTTATTTCTTCTTCTTTTTTTTTTAATGGCAAAATTTGTAGTGTGGCTAAAACTAACTGAAAATTTTCTTTCAAAAAATGTTTCCATGATAATATTTTAATATGATAATTTTATGTCAAAAAAGCTGGCCTGGTTAGCCTAGTGGCTAGCATATCTGCTCTACAACCAAAAGGCTGAAGGTTTGAATCCAGACTTGGGCATGGATGTTTGTGATTTTTTTTTTATTTCGTATGCTGATTCAATGGCCGTGAGCCCCTTTTACGGGGAGGTATGGCACCACCTCAACCCCCCCCCCATATTTTATCCAGGCTTGGGACCGGCATAGCTGACAATTCAGACCTATGGCTGGAGGGTTGTTCATGGGACCGGTTTGCCTGTTTGTGGGATGAAAAACCACAGCTAAACTGGGGAGAAAAACCCTGCTGTCCATGCACAAGACCGGCTAACTTGGCTATGGCTGAGGAAGATCCTTAAGCTCCTCTCATCACTGATGGGAATCGAATCTAGGACACTCCTTCCTCAGGCACATGATTGCGAAGCGCAAAGCCACTAGGCTAACCGCACAGACATGTTCGCGATGTCTTTCATAGATACTCATTCATACAAATATACACTCTCCCAAGATAGCCTGAGTCACCATGGGAGAAGTAGACCCAGCCTTCCCCCTTAAGGGATGAGGCTGAGGATATATAGGATGAACATCATCATATCAAAAAATAATAATAATAAAGAAAGAAAGAAAACTTTTTTTAAAAACTATAATCTTTATTTTGTAAATTAAATTCATCTTGCAATCTTAGCAATCTTGATAGACAGATTACCAACATAGATACCAACTAAACTGAATCTATCCCATATTCAAGTTGGATAAGGAAGAGTGTATGAAAATAATATCTTATTGACTGTATTTTGGTAATATCCATTAAGAATAAAAAATGGAGAAGGGTTTCAAGTTCTTCCTTAAGTTTATTATTATTTAGAATAGAGATGGTCCAGTTCTTAAGGGTGTAGATTATGCCTAGTTTGAGAAGGATGGCGAAAGACAAAAATGAAGATAGAATTCAGTATGAACAGGCCTATAGAAGACCTCTAATGAAACATTTATATCTAGTTTCTTTGTGACTAAAACACCCAGAGAGGGAAGTTTATCTTCTTTCTGAAACTGTAATGTAAATTTATATTATGATGAAACAGATTAAAAGAAAGAAGAATCTTCTGCAAGGTGAAAGAGCCATGCTTCTAGACAATGAGTATGTAATCTAAATATCTCACTAAATAGTAGGTTTTAGAGTAGTGTGAGCTAGAAAATGTGTCTGAAATAAAGAGATCAGCACAGAAGAGAAGAGATTTAAGAGACTGCTCGTTATCAATCCAAATTGTTATTGATAAAGATTATTCCATCAGAAAAAGTTAGACCAGAAACAATATTTGAATAGCCTGGTAATGTCTGACAAGAAGAGATTTTTAATTAGGTCTAGCACTTCATCAACTGGAATGATGGTGAAAAGAGAAACTATATCTAAGCTAGCAAGGTGTCTGATGGCAAGATGTCAAAATTTGACAGTTTCTGAATAAAATAGGCTGAATTCTTGATAAAAGATTCAGAGCTCCTAAGGTGATTTCACAAAATACCAGCAAGATGTTTGGATAATAAACAAATTGATGAGCTGATGCCATCGATGATTGGTGTTAATGAAATGCCATTTTTGTAGATTTTAGGAGAACTACATAGCATCAGCATTATGTGGGGAAGAGACTTGAGTTTCTGTTTCAAATGGAAATGTCCACGGGTAATTCATTGTCTTTTCATGCATAGTCCATGTAGGATCATGGTTGTGAAGTAAATGTTTAGGCAAGTTAATCAGCTTACAATGGCAGTGTTAGTTGGTTTTAATGTATTGTGTATATTTATGTATAAATTTCTGAAGATGACCTTAAACGAAAAGGACCAAACTTAGAAGATAATTTTAATTTCATTAAAGTTATGATTCCAAAATGAAAGTTGATTCCATAAATCTAATAAAATATATGTACTTCTTTTTGTATTGTTATCATGCATCTTTTTTCACCTATATAACACAAGTTATTACAGTGCACCTGCAATTAGAAGACAGACTGATAAGTCTACGGTGGTGCAGTGGTAAGAAAGGAAATGTTAAGCTGTATTGGGTGAAGTGAATCTTGTGACCTATGTTGCTAAAAATACAAGTTAACAAATGAAATCTTTTTTTTTGTTGTTGTAACTGAGCCTCTGTAGCTTAGTAAGTATAGACGAAACCTTTGGTAGGAAAGGCCTGGGTTCGATTCCCGTCAGTAACATGTGGAACTTTATCTGGTCTCTTTCGACTAAAGGTGAGAGTTAGCTGGTCTCATATGGAGGTATGGGGTTTTTTCACCTGGAAACTCGGTTTTGCGTCCCCCAGAATAGGCAAATCGGCCCCGTGAGCACACATGGATTACCATTGTAATGGTGAACTACTCTATAAAAAAAATCTCACCATGAATACTTTGTGCCTACAAAGTCACCTATAGTTGGAAATGACTGAAAGGGAAAAGCAGGATTTTGTAACAGAAATTAAGTGATTATATATGTATTTTGAGATATTAAATTCAAATTTGTAATCCACAAAATTTCAATGCATTATGTTTTCTTTTTTTTATTATTATGTACATACACTCATAAGCCAAAATATCATGACTGCCATTGTTGCCACAAATGGATGCATCCCCACAGCACAGAGATGACATAACACAATAAAATAGACACACACACACACACACACACACACACACACACACGTGTGTTGTGTGTGCTTGATTAAAGTTTATAATGCAGAACACTGGAATAAGTTGATAACATTTATTTACTTAGTAACACAACATTTCATCCCAATTGCACAAGAGTGATGCAATTGCAATCCTGTGCAATTGGGATGAAATGTCATGTTACTAAGTAAATAAATGTTATCAACTTATTCTGGTGTTCTGCCTCATAAACTTTAATCAAATATTCATGAATATTGTGAGAGGAAGGCAGGTGCCAGCATCTCATTAAATGCCAGCATTGTGGGCTGCTCAATGACTGTCATAGTGAAGATGTGGTGGGAATGGTTCGGAAATGGACAGACATCACTCAACATGCCAGATAAGGCAGACCATCACTGGCTAATAGTTGATGTCAGCACAGTTTGTCACATGATGTCCAAGCTGAGCAATTACTAACAATACCTCTACCTACAACTCCTCAGTTAACAGTAAACTACAATTTGTAGTCTACTGTTAACTGAGGTATGCTGTTAATGGATGGATCTTAAAAGTAGGAGACTTGTGCATGTGTCCATGCTGACTAGCTGTCATCAATATCTTCACCTATAGTGGGCACAAAAGCATCATGACTGGTCATTGGAAGAGAATCACCTGGTCTGATGAGTCAAGGTTTCTTCTCATTCATGCTGATGGATGAATCCACATTTTCTGCTGTGTTGGTGAACAGCAGAAACTGGATTGAAAACAGGCTGGTATGGGGATTGTTTTCATGGACACCACTGGGTCCTCTCACCCTCACTGTGTATTCCTTGACCACTAATTCTTATCTGGGGAATTGTTTCAGACCAGGTATTGCCCTATATGGTGACAATGTGGCCTGATGGATATGGTTATGTGTGTCAAAGTTCATATTGTGCAAGAATGGTTCTAAGATCATATCCAAGCATTCTATGTGCTCCCCTGACCATGCAATTCTCCTGATTTGAATCCCATCAAACTTTGTGGGATCATGTGGAACATAGCATCCACTAGTTGATGCCAGTGCCTCATTCGGTCGCTGACGTCTAGGATGTTATTCTGTCTAGCTGGTCCACAATATCTCAGGACAGAGTCAATTTGGAGATGATGTTATCTTGCAAGTATTGCATATCAGCTGCATACCTGATTACTCTGCCTATCTTTGCATCAGCAAATAGTTCGATGTTACATGTCACATCCTTCCCGAAGTCATTAATGCAAAAACTGAATACCAATCGACCAAGGATTGATCCTTGAGGTAGTCACTGGTCATCTTAAATTTTGCAGACTTACATATCCCACACATCACTTTTTGATATGTCAGTTAGCTATCCTCTTATCTAAGCCAGAAGCTTATAATCCAATCCCATATCTCCCAACTTATGCAACAGCCTTCCATGATGCATCCTGTCAAAAGTCTTAGCAAAATCCAAAAGATTTCATGGCATATATCCATTCCCCTTGTCTAAATATGACCTTCCTTATGTAAACCCATACTTTGTTCATAGTAAAAATAGGTGTTCTGTCCACCCACATCTGTATGTGAGCTCTTACCAACTTTTCCAAAATCTTTGCTGCCACTTTGATTGGCCAACTAAATAGGTTGATAGTCAAGCACAGCAGTCTTTGCATCACACTTATGCAATAGGATTTTCATACATTCCTTCTACTTCTGTGGAATCTTCCCTGCGATGAGACTCAAATTATACAGCCAGTTCAGTCTAACTCTTTCAATATCCATGCTGATAACCCATCAGTTCTACAACCTCCTCCTCATACACCGAAGTTTCTTCATCCAATGTAGAGATAGCAGCCAATTCTATGTTTCTTTGCACCAGGTTGATAGCTTTAAGCAATATGGGAACTAAGCTGAACAATCTCTTCTATATCTGCCACCTGCACAATACCTTCATTCATTCAGTAGAGTTAATCTTTCACATTCATTCTTTCTTTTAATTGCAGCATCACATTAGAATTTTTTGGATGTCTTTGGCTTGCAGAGTGAATTTCTTATCATACTCAAGCTTACAGTATAATATACATAACTCTTCTGGCCTGTCCTTATAATTTTTATAACTGAGATCATCCTTTATGCATAACAATATTCCTTCCACATCATGATTTTCTTAAAAGTCTCTTACTTATTACATATCCATTTCACTCCTACTCTATTTATTCTTTGAACTCTAGAGACACAATCTGATATCGCGCCACTGATGCTGCCAATATCCTTCCCATCTAGCAACTGATAACACAGGATTTAACCTAGTATTCTCCTTAGTAAGTCACAGTTTTCTGCTTGCACTTCAGCAAAAAAACTGAATGAAAACATCCATATACTTAACCACTTCCAGGGCTGACCTTGGAAGTGGCTAAGTGATCAGTACAACATGATCACTGTCACAAGTCATGTCTTTAACTGAAACCCCTCTCTGACACTATAATTCAGTCTTTGGCCTCATTATAGTGCCAGAAGGAAGTTTTTAACAGAAGAGTTTCTTCTCTCGCATGCTGCTTAAGGAATCTGTCTCATTACAGTTCAATAAATTCAGCTTCATTTTCTCATGAGATTTCCCAGCTATGCAATCAATGTTTGATTAAATAAAGTAACCTATGATAATCAGTCATTCATACCCATCAGTTTGACTTGCCAACTCATTTCATCATTACTAGCAACTGATCCACTAGGTCTGTAACAACATCTCATCTGGTATTTGATCTTGTTAGGCTCCACCTCACACTAGCTTCAAACTCAGTGCTACATGGAAAACTGTTACTAATATTGCAATCATAGCTTTCTACTCTAACTGGACTCAATGCATCCAATCTCATTAGCATTAGACTCCTATCTTGTTTATCTTTCCTAAAAATACTATATCCTTTATACCACTTCCTCTGAGAGCCATATCTCACTAATACCAACAATCTGAGGCCACGTGGTATTTACCAAGACATCAAACTCAACCCCTTTGTTCCTGATGGCATTTGTGTACAGATAAAATAAGTTATTTCCATGCTTTTTTTTTTTTTTTCGTATACTACTCATGTTTACAGTCTGCATGAGACCCAGTTAGACAACTTTCAGATCTATATTCACATCTAATGCTTTGCTTCCCCTGATGATGCTTGCTCAGTGACTAAGATGAAATATTGGAAGAATTAAGTATTTTTAATCCTTTCTCATTGCTTTTTCGCTCCATTATGCCTCTAACATGGGTAGGTTTCCAATATACACAGGTTGACAAAGTACCATGATGAGCAGAACTTGATACAAGATATATATATGTATATATATATATATATATATACAGGGTGTTCGGGATAAATTTGACATATTTATAATTAATTATATTTTTCCGTAAGTTACATGTATTAACACACACTTCTCTTCATTTAAAAGTTTGGACCCTTCTTCATTCATATACAAGATGTCAGAAAGGATGGATAGCTGGAACCCACCTGAATCATGGAAGAGAATAACTTGTATCATGATGATTCGTGCCGGCCATCAAAATAAGGATATTACGACTGCTGCCCAATGCTCCCTGAATACAGTAAAAACAATCAGGCATGAACTAGAGACTTGCAATGGTGACTACGAGGATGTAGCAAGAAGAAAGATCCCTAGCAGACGATCTGATTGCGTTCGTACAGCAGAATTCCTCGCAAATCTGCAGGAACAGGTGTTGAAGAACCCTGGCATTGGAATTCGGGCTTTGTTCGTGGAGTTGCTAACTGTAGTCAAGCCCTGGATAACAAGGGTAGCCAATGGTAGGCCGTATGTATGGCAGCAGGATTCGGCCCCTTGCCACACCTCTGGGAAAAGTCAAAAATGGTTGTCTGAAAATTTCTACGACTTCACCAGTCCAAATGTTTGGCCTCCAAACTCCCCAGACCTTAACCCCATGGATTATTTTGTATGGGGCGCAGTTGAAAAAGACACCAATCGCACTTCCAGTAATACAAAAGCCCAGTTAATGGATAAAATTAAAACAGTTTTTGCGGCCCTTCCCAGGGAGACTGTAGCATCAGCTTGTTCGAGGTTCCGAAGCAGAATTGAAGCTGTGATCGATGCTAATGGTGGTTATTTTGAGTAAATCTTGTTGATAGTAAATCTTGTTGATAGTATTGTAATTAACTCTGCCTGTAATGTTTTTTTGTCAATTCATTAAATTTAATAGATACAAAGAAGATTTTCTTTTTCCTTACGAAACTGTCAAATTTATCCCGAACACCCTGTATATATATATATATATATATCTTGTATACATACCTATACATATCTGCTAGTAAAGGTAGGTTTATGATATACACTGGTTGTCAAAGTACCACGCAAGTGAGACTCACAAATAATAAATGCAAGTGAGAAGGATGTCCGCGAAAGGTAAACTTTCAGAAATCTCCTTTTCCATGGTGAATTGAACATGCAGATGAAGGCTAGTGATTCAGTGTAGGAAAGTGGTTGGATTGCTTTCCGAATGTGTGTGTTACAAGTCTCATATTGTATTCCCTGACAATGTCTCAGTGACTGAGATGTAATATTGAAAAAAATTAAATAATATTTTTAATCCTTTCTCAGTGCTGTTTCACTTCATTAAGCATCTAACATGAGTTTCTTCCACCACTTAAGCATTAGCATATGGAAACCTACCCCTTTACTGGCAGATATATCAAAGTTCTGCTCATCATTCCTACCAAAAAATCAGGGTTGTCAAATTCTAATTAATGTATATAGTATATAACATCTCCTTCATTATTACAATAAGAGCATCTCACTATCAGAACTTTACTGGAATCAAATGGCTATAATACTTGCTTCACATTCAACTAATAACTGATTCCTACACAACAAGATGTATCAATACAACACATGGCTCTAATTCCATGTATGCTGCTCAAAACAATCTGGAGATATTTTAGTTTCTGTCAGATAATTATAAATTTCTGCAAATAATTATAACTATTGGGTACTTTATACATGAATAAATATTTCTTACTTATGAAATATTAATTAATGAGATATTGTTTAAATAATCGATAATTATTACAAATTTAACAAATTATACATTTTAGCATGAAATAATTTTAACAAGAATAGCCAAAAACGCTTTCATTAATTTTTAATACGGCATCCAAATACATTTGAATGGATTTGGTGTGCGGAGACTTGAAAGGGTGTTGTCGAATATGGTGGAAGTGAAGTTACAGAACCAGGGAAACTAGAGTTATTAGGGGGGGGGATAGATTTGCAGATTTCAGGGAGACAGTTGAGTGGGTGAATGTGTGTAATATGCCCACGTGAGTAGGAAAGACCATGAATCAGAATGGGATAGTTAGTATAAGGCATCAAAATAGGGATGGGACAAATCGGCTTCTTCAATTCATTTATACAAATGCCAGAAGTATTAGGAACAAGAGGGAAGAATTTTTAGCCTTGGTTGGCACTTCCAGACTACAGGTTATTGGCATTAGTGAAACATGGCTGACAGAAGATGACACAGCTAGTGGGATTGAATGTGAGGGGTATGATGTGTTCAGGAGTAACAGGGAGAATAAAATAGGGGGAGGAGTGTTATTGATGATAGCTAATGAGCTACAGCCAAGAAGAATAGAAGTGAAACTGCAGGATAGAGAAAAGAGCACATTTGTGGCTATTTGGTGTGAGATTGAAATTAGCAGAACTAAATATACAGTTGGGTGCTGCTATAGACCAGGTGATGGAATAGATAGTGGAGATAGTATGCATAAGCAAATAGAAGAAATGAGTGGAAGGAGGGTAATTATTATGGGAGATTTCAACTATGGTAACATTGATTGGAAAGAGGAGAGGACACATGGGAGGAAGGAATTGGATTTTATGCGGTTATTAAGGGATAACTATCTGCGACAGCATGTAATGGAAAATACTAGGGGTCAGAGAGTGCTTGACCTGGTAACTGCATCTGAGAATTTGACTGTAACGAATATGACCATGTTGCCACCAATTGATGAGAGTGATCATAGGGTCTTGACTTGGGAGGTGGCTAAAGGTGTGGATTTTACAATTAAGATGGGGTACATGTGGAATTATCTGGCTGGTAAGTATGACAAGCTTAGGAGATTGATTGGTTCAGTGCCATGGCATGTACAATTGCAAGGGCTAGAAGTTGATAGTGCATGGGAGAAGTGTTTGCATGAAGCAATGGCTGACTGTATACCTAGAGTCCGAATAATAAATCAAGTAGGGGTTAAATGGATGAATAACACCATTAAGCTTGAGCTGCAAAAAAAGAAACAACTATGGAGGGAATTCAAGGAGAAAGGTGACCTGCAGGCACATGAACGGTATAAAGCGCAGGCCAGAAGGGTAACGAGTGTGATAAGAAAAGCAAAAAAGGATTATGAAAGAACATTGGCCATGCAGGCTAAAGAGAATCCTAAACAGTTTTTTCAATATGTTGCAAGAAAAAGAAAAAATGTACTGTTAAGGAACCGTTTCTGGTAAAATAGAGATCGGTATGGCCATCTATACTTATTCTAGCCCATACCATCAAACTCCCACCTTGATGTTGGGGTCTTTCACGAACAAACTGTGGATTATTTCTTGTTCCACTTTCATACCATATTAAAATACGTCGGTTAGCTGGTTGCAGACTGAACCTGGACTCATCACTAAAAAGTACATGAGCCCAATCCTCATTTGTCCGATTGCAGCGTTCCTGTGCCCAAATTCTTCGGGCTCTTTAGGGATTTGCAGTAAGTGGAATGCAAACCATTGTTCTTCGAGCATATAAACCTATGGCATGAAGATGATTTTGAACATTTCCCGTCTCCAGAAAGTGATTCCAAAGTTGCGAAATTACGCTTTGAGATACACGACATGCTTGAGCGACAACTTGCTGCATTTGCCCAGCTTCTAATCGACCAATGGCTCTCCAAGCCATGAATTCCAGGATATCATGTTGCTCTGCCATTTTTAACAAAATAATGGGTGGTAGGTGACACAAGTTTACAATTAAAATGATAATTATGCACTGTGGAAGTGAGCGCTACAAGCCATGATTTTATATCCCCCCATATGCTAATACGGCTAAAACACATTTCGACAAGTCTTAAAATGATTTTGTATGCAGTTGCGTGTTCTACACTGTTGTATATTAAGAATATTTTAAAATAAATGTGTCACATTTGTAAATTATTTTTATAACTTGATAATTTATAAGAAAACCAAAATATCCCCTAATTGTTTTGAGCAGTATATTTCTGGTGTATTTGAACCTATACACAAAATATTGAAAAAAATTCACCTCATACTTGTATAAAATAAATATTCACATATATTCTTAGAAGATCACAGAATCTCATAGGCAATAATAAAATATTACAATTTAATAATTTTCTCTGAATTACCAACATTTTCTGAAAACTGCAATTAATTATTTAATATTCTATTTCCTTTATACTACTACAAAACTCCTTAACAGTACAGAAAAAAAAAAAAAAGCCAATGGATTAGTATATGATGTGATAACTAACCTGAAGAAGCTTTACTTGTTCTAAAATGGTAAGATGATCTGAGGAGCTGGCTTTCTCCATATTTGAAAGCTGCTGCTCTTTCCTTTGAAGCCATTTATTAAAGCATGCTTCTTCCTCTTCTAGCTGCTGCCAAGCAGGAGCAACCACTTGCAAAACAGAACCTCGCTCTTCCATCCAGCGGCATATATTTGCCCACCTTTCTCCAAGACAAGATACCTGGTCTTCTAAAAGTGAAAAGGCTAGGTGTTTAAAAAAAAAAAAAAAAAAAAAAAAAAATTACAAGACTGTAATTCAGAATTTAGAATAAAACGGTGAACAATGTTCACTATTTTATTCGAGCACTAATTAAGACAAAAAAAAAAATTAAAACACAAATCACAGCTATTTTTTTTCTTATTTCTTTATTTGCATTTTAACAATCTAATCAAAACATACTTTTTTTTATTATGCTTGAAAAACTGACTTTCTTTGTTATTTTATTTTATTTTTTCAAACACAGAGAAAGGAAGAAAAATCTATAGCACATACAAGCTCTGTGAGAGAGAGAGAGAGAGAGAACAAATTTAAAGAGAAAAAAGGAATCTATCGATACACTTCTTGAGGAAGACAAAGAATAAGGGAGACTGTTCCAATGAACATAAACAGATGACAGGAAACAGAAGTACATGGGTAATATTCCAAGGATGGGAGGATTTTGAATTTATACAATTCAACAGAGAAGCTGATTCGGGAGGTTTGAAACCAGACAATAAATGAACCAGACAATAACCAGCAACCACTCGTGTTCTTAGACTTCAGTGGAAAAATAATGGTGGCTAGTTTGGCAGCATATTGTCCATAAAACCTAAGCAGAAGCTGATCGGATTTCTCACTCTCCTCAGACTGATATTTATCTCCAGTCTCTCCCTCAGCCTCTAAAAAACTAGGCATTCATTTCTACTCAAGATGCTATTTTACATTCACCCATTTACTAACCCTGTATACAAATCTTAAATCTGTCCATCCATGGAATATTGTTCACACATTTGGGGAAATGCACCTAAAACCTTTGTAAAAATGTTTGACGCTATCCAGAGAAGAGCAATTCAGCTCATAGATAATCCTTCCATCCCAGACTTGTTTCAACCTCTCTCTCTCAGGTGCATACTATTACAGCTCTGTGTCTCCACTATTCCAGCAAACTAGCAAATATCATTCCTCTGATTTCTGTTGAACCTGTCAAAACAAGAGCAGCTGCTGCTCAACATCCTTTTTCAGTACAACTGCAAACACATGAAACCTGATTCTCCTCTTCCTCATTTATTCCATCTACTTCTGTCCTCTAGAACAGCCTTCCTCATAATGTGTTTCCCAACAACTACAAGCTCCAGCTCCTCAAGAAAAATAATCTCTTCTTTTCCAATCCTCACCTGCATCCCACACATGGCACTGATGTGCTATGTGTGGTTTAAATTTAAAAAATATAAAATTAAAATAAATAAAAAAACTGAACATCCACGAGAGAGAGCAACTGGAGAAATCTCAGAAGGAATCATCAATCAATGAAACTGACCTTTTCTGGATAGCATCAGTATTGCAGGGAGGTTTTAAGTGCATCACCACAAATGTACAAATGTGGGAGTAGTATTCCAAGGAATGGAGGATTTGGAATTTATACAGTGCCAGTAGTTATACAGTAAGAAGTAATGTCTTGAGCAGCAAAATACACCTAGTAATTTTGGAGGGTGAAGAAGCTATGTCTAAGATGTGGTGCTTGTGCTAGGAAAAGCTGGAGGTAAAAAAAGTCAGCCCAAGAGGAGAAACTAATCATGTTCTGAGATCTTGGTAATATCAAAAGTAAGGAAAAGTGATGTGACAGCTTTCTTATGAGAAATAAGATAAGATCGTATTCTGGTAGCACTAAAGTTTATAAGATTATCCTTGCTTCATTGAGATGATGACTGATTTTTCTAGCATTATATCCCATTTAGTGCAGGGCCCACTGTAATGATATAATGATGTGACTTTGGGAGGCCGAAACTGGCTTGTTGCAGAGTCTGACGTTGGGGAGAACTGTATGAAGGTGAAAGACAATCACCAACATCCATGTTGGTGATTGTCTTTCAGTGATTGTTGGATCATGCCCTAGATGGACTTAAATCCACAGTCTCTTGGCTGGAGAGCAGATATGTTCTGAAACTAATCATGTTCTGAGATCTTGGTAATATCAAAAGTAAGGAAAAGTGAAGTGACAGCTTTCTTGTGAGAAATAAGATAAGATCGTATTCTGGCAGCACTAAAGTTTATAAGATTATCCTTGCTTCATTGAGCCACTTGGCCCTTGTTCCATTGAGAATAACAAGGAAATTAGAGTTTAAGGCACCATTAGGAAAGATTTGAAGATTTGAATGATTGTGCACAACAAGACTTTGTCAAATGAAAAAGAAAATGGAGTGTTCTGTTATCAGCAAAACTACAGGTATCATGTTAGGTCAGTGAGAAGTTATTTATGCGCAGGAGAAAGATGAAAGTGCTGCAAAAACCTGGCATACTCTGGCATTGGTAAAAAACTGAGAGGAAGCCATCAACTGTAACTTACAGCAACCCAGTCTGGACCAGAGCTGATCAAATTCCTCAGGAATGTCAAGTGCAATCACATGAGTTTCTCCACACTTTTCCACATCCCAAAGTGGATGGCTAGGATACTGATTCTTACAAGAATAGTAGAATCCATATTGTTGTTCACTAATTAGCTAGTGAACCTCCAGGTGATCAAGAAAGTTGGACAGTGATGATCTTCTCCATGATTTTTGAAAGAACTGAATTAAGAGCAACTAGACAATAGTTTGATGGTAACTTTTATCACTTTTTTTTGAATGGGCTAAATACTAGCATGTTTACATGCTGAATGAAAGATGCCAGTAAGGTGGGAAAGATCAAAAAGATAATAGAGAATAGGTATTAATTCTGGAGCATACGATTTTAGCACAACAGATGAGAAACATCAGAGTCAGATGACTTGTTGATGTCCCATCTTTTTGGAATTCTTCAAGATGAGACATTAACCAGGACATCTGATTTGTAATGTAGGAAGTAATTTGCCACAATCACCAGTACAAAAACTGGAGGAGAAGGATGATAGAGGTCTGCTGATACTGTGATTGTATCATCAAGATGATTGAGATGTGGGATCAAGAAAGTTGGACAGTGATGATCTTCTCCATGATTTTTGAAAGAACTGAATTAAGAGCAACTAGACAATAGTTTGATGGTAACTTTTATCACTTTTTTTTGAATGGGCTAAATACTAGCATGTTTACATGCTGAATGAAAGATGCCAGTAAGGTGGGAAAGATCAAAAAGATAATAGAGAATAGGTATTAATTCTGGAGCATACGATTTTAGCACAACAGATGAGAAACATCAGAGTCAGATGACTTGTTGATGTCCCATCTTTTTGGAATTCTTCAAGATGAGACATTAACCAGGACATCTGATTTGTAATGTAGGAAGTAATTTGCCACAATCACCAGTACAAAAACTGGAGGAGAAGGATGATAGAGGTCTGCTGATACTGTGATTGTATCATCAAGATGATTGAGATGTGGGAGTATGGGAGGACAAAGTTGCACCCAAAGGCTTGACAAGGAAGGACTAGAGGGCTCAACTGCAATTTGAATAGGAGCCAAGTTTTCTGCATTTGGCTTTTCCAAAGTCAGACTTGGATGCGTCAAGAGTGTTTTTGCATCTGTTGTGAGCTGCAATGTAGGTTGAGTGTGAAGCTGGAGTTTCGGTCTCAAGCCACTTGCAATATGTTGATTTTTATTTCACAAACTGTCTAGGGTCCACTTGGAGAAACTGATGTTTGGATAGTGGTTAGGAATTGTGAACAGAATGGAATTCCAGTTAGAATTATTTCTGTTATTCAGTCTGAGCAGTGTTTGGACCATTGCAATTTGACAATACTGCAATGGCAAAAGGCCATGAGACAAATGATAAAGAAAACATGGATAAGGTTATCATCTGAGTTACCAAAAGAAGAAATGACATCTACAGTATCTGAATTGACATATGCAAGTAGATGTCAGCTCTTCCTGTGGACCTAGAAAGAATAAATATATAGAGAACATGATGTTCTGTAACAAACAGAGATATAGAGCAGACCACAACTATTTTTTGGAAAAACCTTTGTAATGCAGATGGAATAACTATAAAAGCCCTTTGGTTTTAAAGATGGCCTGGGTTTGAATCCTCCATAAAGCAAGAAATATCCATAAGGAATTTTCACTAAAGATGAGTTACTCATATGCATGCAAAAGGAAGTTTCCTTCTATAAACTAGAGTTCCGCTCTCCCTGTAAAACAAACAAACCAGCTAGTGAACAAATGCAATTAATAGACATAATATACTCACCTAATATTGTCTCAGCATAACTTGAACCAATTAATCGACCAATAATTTTGGCAGTTATGACAGCAAAGTGATATAGAGAGTGCACCCCCCCCAACTGTGGGATGGAAGGCAGTCTCTATATCACTTTGCTCTTATAATTACCATCCTGTGAGAGGAAAAAAATGATTATTATCATTCTTCCACTGTACAAATGATGCATCCCAAAAGAACAATATTACCTTTTTAAATGGTTATGGCAACTGATTGCCTTAAATATGTACACATGGTGTTACCCAACCAACTCACTCTGACAATACTTCTATTTTTAAATCATATTCCAAATTAAGAAATATAACTTATACCATTCCTCAATGATTATGCCCTAAGTCCACAATGAAAAGTACATCATTTGGAAGCATGTATTTTCTTTTACAGGAATTTAGGATAAGTATTTAATTTAAGAAATTTCTTAGTTATCTATCATCTAGATATGTAACTAATAAATTCTTATAAATTTTATTCCGACTTTTATTGGGATGTTACTGTCTGCAATGAAATTACAAATCAGTTTGATGAAAAGGTGTCAGCATTTTTTTTTTTTTTGCTTGTAATATTTTAGTAAGCAAGACTCTAGAATCATCATGTGGTGTATATCCTCAAGAAATATTGTACCAGGTATTATGATATATATATCATTTATTTACATCTTTTTTTAATGTCTGTCTTGAAAGATTGCAAGATGTATAACACATCAGTGCAAATGTAAGGCAAGAGGATAAGGAGAAAGGAAAAATCTTTTTTTTTTCTTTTTTTTTTTTTGAGAAAGACGGAGTAAGGAAAGTTGTTCCAATGAACAGAAATAGATAAAATGAAAGAGGAAAAAGAGAAGTTAGTTTGGTAAGTCTAGAGCTGGACTTCAAATGGGTGTTAATTAGAAGTTGCTCATCTTTTTTTACAGTTTTGGAAGAAAGTGGAGGAAGGATAATGATCAGTTAAGCATAGCAGTGTCCATTAAAGTACCTGTAGAATATGGGTGAGGAAGAAATTGAACATTTATGAAAGAGGACTGGAGTGGATCTAGGAAAGTGAGAAAGAGAGAGATCATCAATTAACTGGACTAACCTCTTTTGAATATAATTAAGCAATCTTAAAGAGGATTTGGGTGCATCACCACATATGCAAAAGCAGTATTTCATGGTTGTTCAGATTTGGGATTTATACAGTGTTAGCAGTTGCACAGGTGAGTAGTAGTGCCTTGAGTGGAAAAATACAATGAGGTCTTTGGCAACTGCAGAAGCTATGGGTAAAATGTGTCTGTGCCAGGAAAGACTTAAAGTGTAGGTTACCCTGGAGATCTCATCATTTATGAATATCTTGGGTATTACTGAAAGTTGGGGGAGGTTATGAGGTCTGTCTTGATTATTAGATATCAGTTATTAGCTCTGAAATTTACAAGGCTGTCCATGCCTCAACAAAGTATAACAAGGAGATCAGAGTTTAGGAAATTGGTTATGACAGGTGTTAAAGCTTCTGATAATTCAGCAACTACAGAATTGGTCAAATGAAAATGAGGAATGGAGAGTTGGAGAGTACTGTCATCAGCAAAGCTATGGATAGGATTTCAAGTGTGCAAGCAGGTAATTATTTACAGGACAGAGAGTGAGTGAAAGTATAGAGTCCTTAGGCACTTCAGTATCGGTGGGAAAATATGAAAGGAGGAGACTGGAGACTAAATTGCATAGAAGGTAGACTGGTATGGTGGTCTGCTGAGCAGATCTCTGTGCTAGACCTGATCAAATGCCTTAGAAATACTGAGAGCAACCAAGTTAGTTTCTCCAGCCATATCATAGCTTGAGTCCAAAGGTGGGTGGTGTGTGCTAGATCAAAAGTGACAAAATCCATATTGCTTGTCACTAATTAGCTGGCTAGCATCCAAGTGGTGAAGAAGTTTACTGCTGATGACCTCTTCCATGATTTTTGAGAGAAACGACATGATAGTTTGTTGTCAGTATGAAACTAGATCATTCTCATAATTCATGCCTCAATCTTTGCTTGTTCAACTATGAAGGGAGGTTGAATTAAAACTTCGAGAAAGCAACACACAGTGAAAAATCATCACTGGAATTTAATAAGCACCACAATCATTCATCCTTAACTATCAGTTATTTGCCTTTATCAAACTTTCCTAAGGTTTATAATTTAATATATCATATCCAAAAATAACATCTCTATTCCCAATCATTTTCTATAAAACATAATTGTACAACTTATACTAATCACAAAGTTCATATGTATAGCAGTGACCATGCAAATCATACTGAACAACTGCTGTTAACAGAAGAAACATGTTCCACTCATTTGGTTCCCTCTCAAAACTGATAACTCATATTCAATGAGCTAAGTTGAAGAAGATATTAAGATAGCTTTTAATCTTTGTATCCCAAAATGCAATCAGCCTATTCAAATCATCCTGCATGCTCTCTACAAATAGAGTAGTGAACAAATTAATTCAAACAAGCCAAATTTGCATCAAGTTTTTGGTTTTGGTTTGATTTGATTTTTGTTTCTATTCACTGTTTTGGTTGAGTGCTGTATGTTTTAACTGTCTCTACGATGTTTATTAATAGTGTTGCACATTTTTTAATAGTGTAAACAAGTTGACATTCATAGTTTTTTTCATTTTGTGTGGCTATGAAATGGATTCATTTCCAAGAAAGCATTCAAAAAATATGTACTCTTTCTGAGCACACATTCATGACTCAAAGACAAATTGCCGGTGAGCATGGTGTTGATTTGGATACTGTTAATGTGATTTTAAAGAGGCTAAAGGAGACAGATACCTTTTTCTCCTGACAGAAGAGGAAAATGTGAGTGAAAAATGAAAACTTCACTTACTCAAGATTGTTTGCTTGTTAGGAAAAATAAAATGAATCCAAGATTTTCTGCTGTAGACTTAAATAGAGACTTGGTAGTTAGTGGAATTAATGCTTCTGACATGACAGTCCATCAAAGACTGTTGGAAGTAGGGAGAGCTGCCCACGGACCAAAAAAGAAACAACTGTGGATGAAGGCTATGCAGAAAAAAAAGCTCCAGTGGGCAAAAGTGTATAAAGATATGACTGTTGAGGAAGTGAAAGAAGGTCATATTCTCAGATGAGAGCCATTTCTTTGTCTAAGGAGAGCGAGTACCCTATGTTCTCAAATCAATGGCTGAGAAGACTTCTTCTCAGCCATTGATCAGCCATCTTCAACAAGCTCCAAAACATCCAGCTAAACACCTAGGACCATCAGGTTTTACACATGACAGTCCGGATCACTTGTGCCTGTTGATGGTATGATGAAAAGTGACCAATACATAAAAATATTGAAGAAAAGAGTGATCCCACAGATCCAGAAAGACAAAGAACTCATCTTCCAACAGGATCTCGCTCCATGCCACACTTCAAAAAAAGTGAAAGAGTTCCTCAAAAATCACAACATTCAATTGCTTCAGTGGCCAGATAACTCTCCTGACATTAACCCAATAGAAACTTTGTGGGCCACAGTGGAAAAGAGACTTGGAAAATTAACTTGTGATACAAACGATAACTTAATACAATCTATTATAAAAGTATGGTTTCGAGATGTAGAAATAAGAAAAATGTGTTCTAGTCCACGTTTGAAGTCATTGAGTTCCCTTGACCTACCCATTCTGCTCGTACTTCTTATCACTGAACAACACACAGCTCTTTGCCTCCTTTTATACCAGTAAGTGAGATCATAGTGACATATAGATGTCAGTTTACGAATTACAGAGGGAGTGTCTGAATACTTTTGATCAGATAATGTATAACCAAAAAGCCAGCACATATGTAACAATGGGAAACTGATATAGTAGCCTCCTATGTTTAAATAGGACAGAAGATCACAGTAAAAGGAGGCTGTGAAAAAGAAATTACATGGAGAATTCAACTTAGTATTACCATTCAAGATGGTGGGTGCAGTACTTGGTTGATGAAATTGTTGAATCTAAGTCTCGGCTCTGGCAAGATTTCAAGGGAGTGGAAAGAGGGTAAAATAGCTCCATTGCATAAAGGTGGCTCCAAGACAGAAGTGGCAAATTACAGACCAATTAGTATATCAGGAAAGGTGATTCAAGTATGTGAAAAGTTGGTTAAAGGTAAAATCCAAGAATGGGTAGAAAGGAATATGACACTCTATGATGGGCAGCACAGCTTTAGTAATTTGTCAAATTTTATAGTAGAGTGACAGCAGAATTAGATAAGGGCAGTGGCTATGCTATAATATTGCTGTACTTGGCAAAGGCATTTGACAGAGTACTGCATGGAAAACTATTAATTACAGAAGATGTAGCAAATGGGAATGGATAAGCAGCTAGTGGCATGGATGGGGGTGGGGTGGAGGAGCTGATTATGCTGAAGTGGAATCTAAAAGAAGGAGGGTAACTGGTGGAATGCCTCAAGGATCTGTACTAGGGGCCATTACTCTTTAATTTGTATATTAATGATATAGGGAAAGATTTAAGAGGGGGTATAAATCCCCCCGAATTAAAGGTATTCCTTTAAGACCGATAGTAGATGGAAGAGCCTCTCCGACCTCGAATTTGGCAAAACACCTCACCAACATGATTTTACCATACATAGGAAAAACAACATCTTTCATTAAGAATGCACATTTTATTGAGAAGGTAAAAGATATATGCATAGGACCTTCAGACATCTTAGCAAGTTTGGATATAATCAACCAAATGTACCCAGAAATGAAACAGTGAATCTCCTTGAAGACCTTTTTCCTCTGGACATCGTAGAACTTTATAAACATTGCTTAAAAAATACTTTTTTCATGTATCAAGACAAATTTTGGGAACAAAAAAGGACTGGCTATTGGCTCCCCCCCCCTCTCCCCGGCTTTAGCTAACCTATATATGGAACATTTTGAAAATAATGCTTTAAACAATTATCATAAAAAAGTGAAAATTTGGCTATGGTATGTAGACAATATTTTCATCATATGGTCAGGAACAACAGAAGAACTAACTGCTTTCAAAGATTACCTGAATAATATACACAACAACATAAAATTTACTTTGGAACAAGAAGAACATAAAAAAACTTCCCTTTCTTGATATCCTAATAGAAGTCAATGAAAAAGATAATAAATTATCCTTCTCCATCTATAGAAAACCCACCAACACAGGAAGATTTCTTAATGTGGCCTCACACCACCACTGCTCGCAAAAAATAAGTTTAATTAAAACCAGGGACAGAGCTTATAATATTTCCAGCACAGAAAAACAGAGAAATGAAGAATTTCAATACTTAACACAGATCCTCAAAAAAAAATCGTTATGAATCTAAGACAATAAAAAGAATCCTCAACACACCTCCTACAAGCATTTCACAAAAGCAAGATTTCAAGAACGCAATCACTCTTCCATACATCAAGAATGTTACAGACAAAATGGCCAAATTACTAAACAAACATAACATCAAAGTTGCTTTTCTACCTCTGGAAAAAATCATCCTTTAAAAAAACCAGGTGTTTATAAGATTCATTGTTCCTGTGGCATCTGCTATGTAGGCCAGACGGGAAGATCAGGGGAAATTCACTTGAATGAACACCAAAAAGATGTACAAAAAAGAAGAGAACATAAATCAGGTCTAGCATACCATACAACTTCCACTGGCCATAATATGCTCTGGCAAAAAACAAACATGTCTTACATTGAAAAAAAATTGTTACATAAGAAAATTTAAAGAAGCTGCAAACATGCTTAGAATTCCAACGCAACGCAACAAAAACCATGGCCTAATTCTACACCAAGTTTGGTCAGCATTGATAAAAATATACCCAAGTCAGACCTCGGACAATGTAAACGTGAACAGCAGAACGTGACAGCATCCAGCATTGTACTGAATCTGCATTCGGATATTTAATTTAATGAACAATTAGATGGCCACAACTGCATAGAATGAACTATTTTGAGTAATTTCTCATTTCTTGTGTTTAAACTTTTAGTTACCTTTGACCCCTGAAGATGTAAGTCAAACGACTTATGAAACTTGTCGGTTTTTTTTATTATTTTTCTTAAACATGTGGTCCAATTACCGGAATCTTTCTTATGAACTGCTAAACCACAGAAACCTACACCTACAAAAAGTAATGTAGGTATCCTGCAGGATGATTAAAATAATTTGGCATAATGGGTGAAGGATAATGATTCTCAATTTAATGCTGCAAAATATAACATTAGGCACTTCAGGTTGAAAAGGTTAGAAATTGTGTATCATATTGATAGTACTAGAAATTAATGATGCTAAGGACTTGTGGATAATTGTGGACAGACAGTTGAAGTTCAGAGGTCATATAAAAAATTGGCAAATGAGCCCATTGGATTACTAGGATGTTGAAAAAACGCACTAACAAGTAAAGATAGGGAGGTTATTATTCCTCTTTATAAGACTATGACACAGCCACATCTTTTGACTACTATGCACAAATTTAATAGCTCTGGATTCTTGGGGAGATCATGAGGTGATAGAGTGGATACAAAGATGATAAAAGTGGTAGGTTTATGGAATGCTTCCTATGAGGATAGATTACAGGTGTGTGGGATGCAAAGTTTAGTGAAAAGGCAAGAAAAAAGAAGACATCTGAAACTTATAAATTACTAAAGTTTCTATAAGATTGACAGAAAAAGAATTTTTCAATATATGTAAATAGAGAAAGAACTGGGGGGAGGTCACTACTAGAAGTTATATAAAAGTGTGGTTAGTAAAGGTGTACAGACTAGATTATTTGCTTGGAGAGTGCTGAATGAATGAATGGAATGGACTGCCAGGAGTAGTTGTGAGTGCCCTAATAGTAAATGAGTTTAAGGAGAGGTACGACAGGTATTGTATGTATAAAAATTGGTGTGCGTCTATCACGAGTGATACCTGACTCCATGGAGATATCTAAATAATAATAATGATGTTCTCATTCTGTCATTCATTCCACAATAAGTTTTTCTAGTCATTTTAATCTTTCATGTTTTTAACCATTTACTTTTTAATGTATATTCTTTTATATTGATGATTTGCATTTCTTTCCAAATTTTAAATATGCATATTCTTTTATTTGGTTATCAGCACGATTTAATCTACTGTCGGTACAATAAGTTTTTAGCTAATGACAATAAAATAGATGACATCTTACCTTCAGTATAGCCCCAAGATATGATTTTACTGCTACCTAAAAATATAATATTGCTATTTTCAATTTTTTACTTTTCGATTCATATTAGCACATATTTTATAATTTTTATGCCTTAATTATTAAATTACAGGATTCCAGCCAAAGAGCTTAACTAAATAGGGTTTCCTACATATTTTTCTTCTCAATATGGTATTCGTTTTTATCCTGCTTAAAACTGGTGTTCAATTCCTATATCAAATCTCTTAAAGTGATAACAGGATAGGAAAGTTAATAACAGTTTTCTGATTAATCAAAAACACATTTGCTCATTACAACTTATAACCTTACTGAAAAACCATTCCCTAGATTTGAAGTGTTCAATAGTAGCTCACTATCATTTTGGAAATGCATCTCAAGCAAATCTTGGCATTCTTACATATCTAAGAAATATAATCCTGTTTTCATTAATTCCTTTTGATGTGTTACTTGCTTTTATCCTTCTCAAAATTTAAATAGTAATCATCTCTATTTCAAATCAACATTGACTTGTATCCGGAGATAATGCCGACCACAATAACCTAATCAATATGCTCAATGTTCTGCTGCTATGTTGTGTTAATAATGATAATAGTAATCAGTACTTTGAATAGAAAATTAGCAGGATTTTATCATTATGTTAGGGTTTTTTTTTTAACCTAGTCAGCTACCCTTTGTTTGAAAAGCCCTAGGAGAGAATTTATTTAGGACATGAAGAAGCTTTATAATGGCATTTAAACTAGATAGTCTGATATAATCTAGAAGGTTTTTCTTCTAAAGAAACTTGGGGTTTCATCCTGTAAAGCAAAAATGATCAGAAGAGCATGCAATTAACAGAAATAATACACTGACCTTTTAAACTTTAGCAAATCAAAACTAAAACAACCTTAAAAAGAATAAATAAATAACTTTTTCAATGATCGTGACAAATCTCCCACATGATACTCTCCTGTTTATAATCAATTTATAATTTTATGGGCTTTGCACTGCTCAAGAAAACAAAATTTCAAGAATAATGACCAGCTGCACTTGAAATAACAAATGATTTTCCAACCCATTTAACCTACCAACTATTTTTAATGTATTATTATTATTATACAGGTATTTCCATGGAGTCAGAACTCATTGCAGGAGATCTATTATTCACACACCACTAGCCATTATACACACAATACCTATCATACCTCTCCTTAAACTCATTCACTGATGAAGCACTCACGACCATCTCTGGAAATGCATTCTACCCCATTCACCACCCTCCAAGCAAAAAATCTAGTCCTAACACCCTTGCTAATCACACTCTTACACAATTTCCACTGGTGACCCTTTGTTCTCTCCCTTCCTGCCATCCTAAAAAAAAAAAAAGTCTTCTGTATCAATCCTATAAAACCCCTTTAAAAACTTATATGATTTTATCAGGTCTCTCCTTTTTTGTCAGCTAGTTTTTGAAGCCCACAGACCATCAACCTATTCTTATAAGGAGCATTTCATAGACCTCCTACAATTTTTGTCATTCAGCTCTGAATCCTCTCCACCACTTGATCATACCCACAGAATCTGGGTGTCCAAATCTGTGCCCAGTAGTCCAGATGCAGCCTTATTAAAGCCTTATATAATGGTAACAATAACCTCTCTATCCCAACTTGTTAGTGCATTCTTCAACAACTACGTAACGTGATGTTTTGGTTACTTCTGGAACCTCTAAACTTCAACGCCATGTCCACAATTACTGCCATGTCCTCATCAGTTTCCTACAATTCAGTTCCATCAACATAGTACATAGCTTGTGATTTCTTCTCAATGTGCATCACCTTACACTTGAGCACATTAAACTGGCAACCATTTATCTTTACCCATACTACTAATCCATTTAAATCTTCCTGCAGGATTTTTACATCATCTTCATTTAACACTGCTTCTAAGTTTAGTATCATCAGCAAACAACTGAATATTTCCTGTAAAATCATTGATATACAAATTAAACAACAGAGGACCACTGGTCATCTGCTTTCTCCTGGAGACTCAACTCCTCCATAAATCATTCTTTGATATCTGTCCATCAGCCACCCTCTAATCCAAATCACCAGATTCATATCCATTTGCATTTTGCTCCAATTTTTGCAATAGAGTTCCATGTGGAATCTTGTCAAATGCCTTTGCAAAGTCTAATATTAATGAGTAGCTTTCCCTTATCTAACTTCATCATCACTTTATTATAAAAAGTAAGCAAATTAATAAGGTAAGACCTGCTCTTCACAAAATCATGTTGTCCCTTATAGGGTATCATATTCCTATCTACTCAGTCCTGAATTCTGCCTTTCACCAATTTATCCAATGCCTTAACCACCACTCTGGAAATGCTGATTGACCTATAATTAGCTACTTCTGTCTTAGAGCATCCTCTATGCAGTGGGCCTATTTTGTCCTCTTTCTACTCCACTGGCACCTTATTAGTACTGAGGCTTAAATTAAACAGCTTGGTCAGATGAGCTGATAATTCCCTTGCACATTCTCATAATACACAGACCAGTATACCATCTAATCCCATGGCTGTGTTTGCATTGAAGTTCTGCAATATTTTAAGCACTTTCATTTCTTCAATCTCTATTCACCAATCAACCAATGTTACATCTGGCATTACAACTACACCACTTGGATGGTATACCCTGCAAAAATGCTGACTCAGTAATTCAACTATTTGGTTTGCTTCTGTTACCTCTCTACTATCAGTACTTTTTAAAAGTCATCCCTCCTTTTACCTGCCACACAGCAAAAGAACTCTTTAGGATTTCTTTTGGCCCAGCTAGCTTTCTATCATAATTAGCTCTCATCTTCCTTACCATACATGTCACCCTTCTTTGCTTGTGCCTTGTACTGCTCATAGGCATGCTGATCATCTTTTTGTTTATCACAATCTTTTCACAATCCACAATCTTTTCTTTGTATGGAACTCCTGCTTACTGAAGCTATTCATTCATCTAACTCCTACCTGATTTATCCTTTTGACTCTGGATATACATTCTTATACTGCTTTCTTCAAATACCCCTTGATCATCTCCCACAAACATCTCTCCCCTCCAAATTCTTATGTCTTGGCACTGCTGAAAGCTGACTTCTCAGTTTGTCATAATCAACTGCTTTGTAATTCTACATATATCCCATCTTAAGAGAAAATTCTGTATGTCTGGCAATCTCCTGGATCACTTCATAATCACTTTCTTCAAGCTGAGACAGCATAGTTAGACTGGTTAGTGTTATGTTCACTGATGCTATAATCAGATCCAGCATGCTCAAACCTCATGTCCCCTCCATTAAATGTGGCCTCAGGTAATTATCTCTCAGCAGCTGTATAAATTCCATTTCCTTCCCTGCCTGTAACCACTCCTCCAAATACTCATAGTTGAAATCCCTATAATAATTACTCAACCTGTACTCATCATGCTAACTTGCCAATGAATATCATCAACATTCTCCCTTATACTCCCCCTGGATTATAGCAGAAACCAATTACATATTTCATCCTGTTGGCCTCTATCTCACACCAGATAGCCTCAAATGAACTGCCCTATCAATCCCTGTTCCCCCCCCCCACACACACACACCCCAATGTACTTCTACTCTTTTTAGCTTCAATTCTTTTGCTATCATTAGCAAAATCCCTCTCTCAATCCTGTTCCCTCTGTCTTCTCTGAAGACAACATATTCCTTGCATTCTATTCCTGTGACCATATCATCCTCAGTCAACAAAGTCTCACTAATGCCCATAACATTTGGCCAAGTGGAGCTAACTAACCACTAACAAATGACAAAAACTCCTCACCCTTATTTTGAATACTTCTGGCATTAGTATGCATAAATTACAATACCCCACCCCTTTCATTTATTGCTACATTCAAATCATGTGATCAGTCTCTCACTTACTAACCTCTAGGTTGTCTGGACAGGTGCTCACCTGAACCTCCCCACCCACAAACATTCTAGTTTCCCTGACTCTGCACTATAATCATATTTCATTTCTTACATAATATATAAACTATGCCTTTACCAATTACTCAAATATATATATAAAAGTAAGAAACTTAGAAGAAAAACATAAACCATTCCAAATATATAATAGCAGTGAAATTAGTTTTCTATTCTACTTTACCATTGTCTGAACTATTGTCATCCAAAACTACCACCATTTTTGAAAGGGAATTCACTACTCCTTGTTGCTCTTCAATCTGATCTTGGAGTTTCTGAAATAATTAATTTTTTAAATAATAATTTTCATTAACTGAAGCATGTAGACATTTTAATCTAATTAAGAACAGTGGGAAAAGGAAGAGAGATTTTGATATGCTTATTTAAATGAAATAGGTATTCCCCCCCCACCACCACATATTTATGCAAACTGTGTCTCTTATTTGAATTTAAATAAGTATCATCATGCATTGATTACATTCCTTCCAATTATTATAAACCAATATGTTGTTTTTTAATTTTTATTTCTACATCCAATATACACTACAATTCAACATCACATTCATTCTTAACAATAAACTAATAATTAATCAATTTATTTTAAATTTAATTGGATTTTAAAAAATTAGCTTTTTTTTTTACTTTCACTCATGCCTCTACATTTAAAGCTGGTAATTTATTATTATTATGATTATTACATGACACCTCCAAGGAGTCCAGACTCCTCAAGGGAGGGCATCTACTCTACAACTCTCTGTCTCCACCACTCAATCCACCAACTACAGCTACATAATTTAGTTCCCACCTTGCTTTATTATTTATGTAATTATTAAATAATGGTTACTGTCCTTTTGCATTTTAATATAAGAATTCCTACCAATTTGAGAAATCAGAAATTCTTGCCGGCCTGGTTGGCTGAGTGGATAGTGTGTCTGTTCTCCAGCCAAAAGGCTGCGGGTTCGAATCCCACCGTGGGCATGGAGGTGCCCTCCCTCGATGAGTCCTTGGACTCCCTGGAGTTGTCAATTTTTTTTTTTTTTTTTTTACATTTTTTACACTCCATATATACAATAACAATAGATATAATTACTCTATTTAATAATTTTTTTTAATAAAAATATTTTTTTCTATTATCATCACACAGAGTATTTACATATGTACAATTAAGACATGTTACATTTTCTGCTCTGTACAAAATTCTGTACGCAGTTTAAAGTACCTTATTTCTTTTTAATATTTTTTTTCTTTACATATAAATACATAATTTTTTTCATATTAGAATCGTCATTTATTATTACACACGGTACTGACATATACAGGGTGTTCGGGATAAATTTGACATATTTATAATTAATTATATTTTTCCGTAAGTTACATGTATTAACACACACTTCTCTTCATTTAAAAGTTTGGACCCTTCTTCATTCACATACAAGATGTCAGAAAGGATGGATAGCTGGAACCCACCTGAATCATGGAAGAGAATAACTTGTATCATGATGATTCGTGCCCGCCATCAAAATAAGGATATTACGACTGCTGCCCAATGCTCCCTGAATACAGTAAAAACAATCAGGCATGAACTAGAGACTTGCAATGGTGACTACGAGGATGTAGCAAGAAGAAAGATCCCTAGCAGACGATCTGATTGCGTTCGTACAGCAGAATTCCTCGCAAATCTGCAGGAACAGGTGTTGAAGAACCCTGGCATTGGAATTCGGGCTTTGTTCGTGGAGTTGCTAACTGTAGTCAAGCCCTGGATAACAAGGGTAGCCAATGGTAGGCCGTATGTATGGCAGAAGGATTCGGCCCCTTGCCACACCTCTGGGAAAAGTCAAAAATGGTTGTCTGAAAATTTCTACGACTTCACCAGTCCAAATGTTTGGCCTCCAAACTCCCCAGACCTTAACCCCATGGATTATTTTGTATGGGGCGCAGTTGAAAAAGACACCAATCGCACTTCCAGTAATACAAAAGCCCAGTTAATGGATAAAATTAAAACAGTTTTTGCGGCCCTTCCCAGGGAGACTGTAGCATCAGCTTGTTCGAGGTTCCGAAGCAGAATTGAAGCTGTGATCGATGCTAATGGTGGTTATTTTGAGTAAATCTTGTTGATAGTATTGTAATTAACTCTGCCTGTAATGTTTTTTTGTCAATTCATTAAATTTAATAGATACAAAGAAGATTTTCTTTTTCCTTACGAAACTGTCAAATTTATCCCGAACACCCTGTACATTACAATAATTTGCAGTCTGTGATTATGAGGATTAGTTGAATGAGGCAGGCTAATCCCCCCTACATCGAAACTAGAGAGTAGGATTAGCCTTCACTATTTATGTTGTTTGGTACTGTATATGGATGGAATGTAGAAGTTGGATGCTGGTGATTTGTCATGTGTACATATGTGTTAATGCTATATATTAACTGTGTTGGTATAGTTTCCAGAGTTCCTGTTTTAATGTTCTGTAGTTGTCTATGTGTTTTAAATTTCTTGGTAGGTTGTTGAGTAGCGTGGGTATCAGATGCAATCTCACAAAAGAACTGTGCGAGTTGTTGAAGGATCTAGGGATGTAAAGAGTTGCTGTGGGTCATGTTATGTGATATGTGTCTCTTGTTACAATAGGTGATGTTGAAGTAATTTCTTAGTAACATTATGTAGTGTTTCATATTTTTAATGCTCAGGATTCTGTGTGTCGCCATAAGTCATCATCATCATCAAATTCCTGCCATGTACTCTCAAGGGGTGTACAGGATATGACAGTACTACATGAAAAAATTACATCATTACTAACTTCCTATCTACAATTTTCCTCCAAATCAGTCTGTTACTTGTCAAGACTTCAACATTATCAGATCTTATATTTCTATCGTCTAAGGCACTTTGTACCGTATCAATCCACCTATATCTTGGTCTTCCTCTGGGTCGTTTTCCTGCCAACCTGGCAGAGAACACTTGTTTTGCTAATCTTTCCTCTCCCATTCTATTTAAGTGACCGTACCACCTGAGATTAGCTCTGCTAACGCATTCCTGGATGCTGACAATGTCAAGTTCTTTCCTAATATCCTCGTTTTTAATATGATATTGCCATTGATGCCATCTGTTCACGCCTCTAATCTTTCTCAGGACTCTCATATCTGCGGTCTCTAGTCTTTGGTCAAGTGTTTTACTTCTGACCCAGCTCTCAGATCCATAAGTTAAAACTGGTTTGAACACTGTCTTGTATACAGCTAATTTAGTGTTCCGACTAATTTCTTTCTTATTCCATATGAATTTATTCAATTGACTTCCCACACTACCAGCTTTGCTGATTCTGTTGTCTATTTCTATATTTAATTTACCATCTTCAGTAAAAATCGTGCCTAAGTAGCTGAAATGTTTTACTTGTTCCACAGGTTCTCCATTCACAACACGGTTGACATTTTCAATGATTCTGCCTATTTTCATTGTCTTTGTCTTTTTATTGCTGACCTTCATACCATATCTATTACAACAGCTATTCAAATTAGTAAGAGAATCTTGCAGACTTGTAGCGGATTTATTTAGAAGTATAACATCATCCGCATAAAGCAAAGAGCTGACATTAACATCTCCAATTTTGATATCAGGTTTAATATCAAATTCCTTCATAATGTGATCCATATAGATAATGAATAACAGAGGGGATAATGTACATCCTTGTCTCACACCAGATTTAACATTAAACCATCTTCCTGTACTTCCTTCAATTCTAACTGCTGACTTACAACTCAAATAAAGACTAAGTATTGCTTGATATAATGCCCCATTGACACCATATAACTGCAGCGTATTGAATAGCTTCTCTCTTGGCACCTTGTCATATGCCTTTTCCAAATCGACAAAATTTAAATACAGATCTTTGTTGTATTCCCCTGCTTTCTCGACTATTTGTCGTAAAGTGAAGATCTGATCCTGACAGCCTCTATTTGGCCTGAATCCAGCTTGTTCTTCACCAAGCTTTTCTTCCACAATTCTTCTCAACTGTTTCTCAAGTATACTTGCACTAGATCTTGCCAGGAACACTCAGTAGGGAAATACCTCTGTAATTCTCACATGCAGTTTTATTTCCCTTTTTATATATGGGTACTATGAGAGCTATACTCCAATCATCGGGAATTCGTCCCTCTGTCCAGGCTTTCTGAACCATGCAGTGCAGCCACTGTAAGACTTTTATACCACCATACTTCAGCATTTCTGGTCGAATATCATCTACTCCTGCTGCCTTTCCACATTTCAAGCTTTTGATGGCTTTTTCTACTTCAAGTATGGATATGTATTCCTGACTGCATGCCTGGTGAGTGTTTTTTATCACTGTGCTGTCATCACTGCTTGTTTCATTTAGAAGTTTTTCAAAGTAATTACTCCATACTTCAAGGATATCTTTTTCTCCTGTTTTCATGTCATCTTTATCATCTCTAACTCCTTTTACAGCACTCTTTCCTAACCATTTTAAACCATTCCTAAGCTTCTTCAACAACCTCCAGAAAGTTTTGCCACCTTCTTGATATTTATTTTCTATATTCTTGCCAAAGTCCTCCCATGACTTTTGTTTAGCTAGTTTTACACACTGTTTAGCTTTCTTACATTTGTCTCTGTATTCTGTAAGAGTAAAAGTTGACTTATTTGCCAGGAACTTTTGATATGCTTTCTTCTTTTCCTTCACTGCCTCTTTAACTTCTTGTGTCCACCAGGGAGTTCTGATTTTTTTATCCTTGCACAAAACCTCACCACATGCCTCTCTGGCAGAATCAATCAATGTTTTCTTCAGAGTTTGCCACTGAATCTCCAAGGTGTGATTCCTGTTCTCAACCTCTTTCATTTTCTTTTCAATAATCTTTCTGTATTTTATAATACAGTTCACATCTGAGAGCTGCTCAACTTTTATTCGCTTTAAAACTTTCTTACATGTTATTCTTTTCAATATGAAATTCAATTTTATCCTGCTCAAGACTAAATAGTGATCACTTCCAATTTCAAATCCTCTGTACACTCTGGTGTCCTGCACCAGGGAGAAAACATCACTATCAACAATAACATAGTCAATGAGACTTTTCTTATTCCTAGCCTCTTCTCTCCATGTGAATTTGTGCACATTTTTATGTTGGAACATGGTGTTAGTAATAACCAGTCCATGTCCTGAGCAGAAATCCAACAGATATTTGCCATTATTATTAGCTTTGCTCTTTTCTCCAAATTTTCCCAAAATATTTTTGTATCTCTCACAATCATTTCCTACTCTGCTATTTAGATCCCCAACAAGGACCAACTTTTCCTTTTTCATTGTGTCAGTTGCTTTTTCTAAACCCCCAAAAAATTCTTCCACTTCTACCTTAGTAGAACCTTCTGTGGGACCATAGGCACAAATAGGTCTCATCGTCCAGTTCCCCATTCTCATATTTGCCCACATTACTCTACTTGAGACTGACTGCCATTCAAGAAAATTAGCCTCGTATTTTGTGTTGAATACTATGGCTACTCCTTCTTTTCCTTGATTGTCATTGCCTGAATATAACATTTTGTATTTATTGATCAGAAAGATCTCACCAGTTCACCCCTATTATGTTGATCTGGTACTTATCTAATTCCTCAGCTAGCTCCATTTCTTTGCCATTCAGGCTTCTTACGTTGATAGTACCGATCTTTAACTCTGGTGATGTTGAGTTGGGGTTTGTTTTCAGATTTGTTCCAGTAGCTGACTTTTTGCTGTTCGCCCTGGTTCCCTGGCGAAAACAACGGGGGCCTTGTTTAACCGGGCGATGCCCCAGCCGGCATGAAATTTTGTCATGTTGTACCATCATTTTTTTATTTTGCCATAAGTGGTTTCAGATATTGACTGTTGTGTATAAGGTCTCCAAATCACTGTTGACAAGATTTTCCTATGTAATAGTTCTAATTTTGTTAGGTGGCTGTTTGATGTGTTTGCGTAGACTGTTATACCGTACCTGAGTAGAGATTCACAGATACCATGATATAGGAGTTTTTTTATGTTAGATGGAATCGTGTTTTACTTGGAAGAGTCTTGCTGTAATGATGTGGAGTTTAGTATGTAGGTAATCTATATATTTTGTCCATTTAAGGTGGCAATCTATGTAAAGGCCAAGGTATTTTGCATGTGTTATGGGTTTGATTTCAGGGCACTGGCAGGTATTTTTGTTGTTAATGCAGTGGTATGTGTGACAGTGTAGCGATAGTGGTGCGGGGAGCATGATTCTTGGATTATGTATTATTAACATCTGTGTCTTGGTGCTGTTGATTACAATTGAGTTTTGGTAGAAGTATGTTGTGATTTCATTTAGGTCTTCTTGTGCTTTGGCAAGAGCCGTACTGATGTCTGCGTGAACTGCTAGTAGTGCGGTGTCATCTGCGTACTGAAATATTTGACTTCGTGTGGCCAGGTTATGAACATCATTAATATATATGTTGAATAGAGTAGGTGATAATATGGTGCCTTGTGAGACACCGTGTTTTAATTGTATACTCCGGCTGTAACATGAGCCTATTTTTGTTACTTTTGTTCTGTTTAAGAGATAGTTCCTAAACCAGGTATGCAGTGTTCCTCTTATCTTGATTGAGTATAGTTTAGTCACTAGTATGTCATGTTCAAGTATATCAAAAGCTTTGGTTAAGTCGAGAGTATAAGGACAGCATACTTGTTTTTATCGAGGGCTTTGTTTATGGCGTTGCCGATGTTTTCTAATAAAGTGATGGTGCTTTTTGTTTCCTGAAAAATGTATTAGTTTTTAGTTTTTGATTGTTATGGAATAATGCCAGTGTCAAATATTATGTTCACAAGTGTCTCAAAAGTATTGGATTTATTTGTTCAAAGTGTGTTAAAAGGTCTGAGTCTTATTTTGTCTATTCCTGGAATCATCTTTGGTTTTAGTTGTAAGAGTGCTTCCTTCAGTTCCTGTTTTGTTACAGGTGGAAAATACATAGTTTGCTGTTCACTTTGTGTTGGTAATTTTTTGTTTATCGTTGGTAGATTATCTTTTTTGAGTTGAGTGATATCGTTTGTGAATGATTGGTTGAATGAGTCTGCTAGTTCCTCTTGGTTTATATCCTGACTGAAGCTTTTTGCAATAAAATCTTGTGCTGTAGTTTTCTTTTTTCAAGTCAATAATTCGTTAAGTATAGCCCACGTTTGCTTCATATTGCGATTATATGCTGTATATTTTTGGAAGGAGTAGTGTCTTTTTGCCCTACGAATTTTTGTTGTTAGTTGATTTCTTGTGTTTTTGTATAATCTTTGTAGTGGAGTGTTAGGGTGACTTTTTTAGTCTTTTCCATAGATTTTCCTTTACAGTAATACTATTTAGAATGTCACCATTTATCCATGGATTAATGTCTGTTTGTCGCCTCATTTGTGTAGGCTTTGTTGCTTTTTTGTATATTTTCGTGAACATTAGTGTTCGAAGTTCTCATATAAAGTTACAGGATCATTTATTTTAAGTAGACAATTCCAGTCTGTATTTTTTACAAGGTTGTCGACAATGCTCTTTAATAATAATAATATGTAGAGAAGCTTCCAAGGATGACCTCTGAGTCCATGGAGGTGTCATATAATAATAATATATTAATATTATATAATAATAATAATGATGATGATGATAATAATATATTATTATACTCAATAAGTAACATTCAAAGTCAAAGAGTAACAAGAAACAAAAAACAGAATAATGTAATCTTCGGCAAATGAGTTCAATTTCGGGCCTATCCAAAGGACTAGAAATTGATTAGATATCATCATAAAATGTGAGATGCCCCTAAAAGTGCCATTTTTCTGGAGTTGAAATGGCATTATATCAGGGAGGCTCAACTTTTCCAGATGTTTCATAAATACTCTTGATATCATATGATGACTGAACCTACTGTTGTTTTCTTGTTCCAAAGTCATTGAATTTCAATCTCCAGATCCCTATACTTGGTCAGTTTTGAATGCACTTTTTCTTCTACTCTACTATCCCCTGGTATTGTCTATTTGAACATAATCTGTTAGACATCACTGTTTGGCTACAGTGATGTAAGGCATATTATGTTCAAAATGTCTATTTGTCTGAATTTTAAAGTCCCTTAATATCTTGGCATTTTCATTTTTATTATTATTGCTATTATTATATGCTGGGACCATTGCTGTTTAATTTATATATAAATGATATAGGAAATAACCTGCAAGGAAATATTCAGTTGTTTGCTGATGATGCGAAATTAGGTAGAGTAATAATTAATCAAGGCGATGTGGAGAGTTTACAGGATGATTTAAATAGGCTGTCAGTATGGGCAAAAAATAATGAGTATCAGTTTAATGTCAAGAAATGTAAAGTTATGCACCTTGGAATAAATAGATTACAAGCCGTTTATCACATTGATGCCACTGTACTCCAGGAAATAGATGAAGCTAGAGATTTAGAGGTGATGGTGGTAGACAGAGAATTCAAGTTTAGAAGACATATTGCTAAGGTAGCACATAAAATTACTTGGCAATTTTTTTGAAGAACACATTAACAAGTAGAGATAAGGATGTTGTAATTTCTCTTTATAAGGCCTTGATATGCCCATATGTGGATTACTGTGCTCAAGTCTGGTCCACTGTGTTTCTTGGGGATGTGGAAGTCATGGAGAAGATTCAGAGGTGAGTGACCAAGAGGGTGAGTGGCCTGTGAAATGTGCCCTATAAGGATAGATTGAAGGTGTGTGGATTGCAGAATTGCAATCCACAAAATTGCAAAAGAGGGGATATGACAGAAACATTTAAGTTGCTTAAAGGATTTTATACGATAGATGCAGGGGAAATGTTTCAGCATTTGGCTAAAGAGACCAGAACAAGGGGTCATCCCTGGAAGTTGAATAAAGGTGTAGTCAGTAGAGGTGCAAGGACTAGATTTTTTGCTTGGAGAGTGGTGAATGAGTGGAATGGGTTGCCAGAGTCAGTTATGAGTGCTTTTTCTGTTAATGGGTTCAAGGAGAGGTATGATAGATTATGTAAAAAGATTCGGTCTCCTGCAATGAGTCTTCGGACTCCATGGAGGTGACTGTACAATGATAATAATAATAATAACTGATACTAAAAACATTTGGAATTGTCTTATGGTAGTGTAAAAGAAGTGATGGTTAAGAAAAACAGTCCCAGTATTGTAAACATACAGAAAATACAATAATATTTTTTTTAGTACGATGTTTTTGTACTATATTTCCTTTAAAACAACACTGGCCTCTGAAATTTTTCTATCGTTTGCTATAGTGATTTCAGTCTGTCACAACAGTGTTTCTACAATGAGAGTTAACTGTACATGTAAAGAATTAAATGACATTTCATCAGGATGTTATCATTATTAGAAAATTGTTAATCACAGAAATTCAGCAAGAAACAGTCATGAAAATCAACAAACGATATGAATATGCTATATTATTAATACAATTCATTAAGAGCAAAATCACTTTTCTTTAAAGTTATCATTCTTGTTTATATTAGTCTATGCTGTGAGCTTTGATCAGATGCTTCAGCTTAAATTTTGACTAATATAAAACCAAAATCTCTTCATACTGAATACAATGATCTGTTCTGATAGTATATCTTCTAGCTTGGATTTCAATGATAATGGTATCAATAATAATAATAATATATATATATATGTAATAAATTTTTTAACTTGGGGATATTGTATATTAGGATAACCAAGTAATTTTATAAACTTGGTTATTTTAACTCCTAATCCCAAGTATGCAAACAATTAAGTTTGCGCCTGAAACAAAGTTCAAGTCTAAAGATGGTACAACACCAGGGCAACTCATTGCAAAGGTGGGTAAAGCTCTGATCACTATTCTTAGTATTTTCCCATAATGTAAAGCACATCTCACTAGAAGATGTATACTGCAATGCATTATGGGTGGGGTCACTACCCAGACCGGTTTCAACCTTTTTTGAGGTCTCCTCAGTGAGTAGCTAGACCCTAAATACCAAGGTTTTAGTAATACGGAGCCTTATCACCTTTACCTATAGAAGTTGCAACAAGGTGTTTTTATTTTTAATAAAAATCTCTGGAGGAGATATAGATGTAATAAATTTTTTAACTTGGGGATATTGTATATTAGGATAACCAAGTAATTTTATAAACTTGGTTATTTTAACTCCTAATCCCAAGTATGCAAACAATTAAGTTTGCACCTGAAACAAAGTTCAAGTCTGAAGATAGTACAACACCAGGGCAACTCATTGTAAAGGTGGGTAAAGCTCTGATCACTATTCTTAGTATTTTCCCATAATGTAAAGCACAGGGTATACTCATAGAGACCTGAAAAAAGGTTGAAACCGGTCTGGGTAGTGACCCCACCCATAATGCATTGCAGTATACATCTTCTAGTGAGATGTGCTTTACATTATGGGAAAATACTAAGAATAGTGATCAGAGCTTTACCCACCTTTACAATGAGTTGCCCTGGTGTTGTACTATCTTTAGACTTGAACTTTGTTTCAGGCGCAAACTTAATTGTTTGCATACTTGGGATTAGGAGTTAAAATAACCAAGTTTATAAAATTACTTGGTTATCCTAATATATATATATATATATATATATATATATATATATATATATATATTATATATATATATATATAATATATATATAATATATATATAATATATATATAATTCATTATTTGGAAT
Source organism: Typopeltis vanoorti (assembly GCF_054136105.1). NCBI lineage: Eukaryota > Metazoa > Arthropoda > Arachnida > Uropygi > Thelyphonidae > Typopeltis > Typopeltis vanoorti. Next base: position 50,483,307 of record NC_143567.1, read on the forward strand.
CACGGGCACACAGCTCTCACAGATTTTCTTCGTCATCTAAACATCCAACATCCTAATATAAAATTTACTGCTGATATAGAAAATAATAACTCTTTACCTTTTTTGGATGTTATGCTTACACGATACTCTGAAAGATTAAAAATCTCTATGTACAGAAAACCTACGCATACCAATAGATATCTGCATAATCTTTCTCATCATTTTCCACCACAAAAACTTGGAATTATATCTACCTTAGGACACAGAGCACGTTCTCTCTTAAATGAACAAGATGAACTACAAAAAGAAATGAATCACCTCACTCTTATTTTTAAACAAAATGGATACTCTGAAAAAACAATTAAGAAACTTCTTCTGAACCCTCCTAAGCAGTGCACAACAGAGACTATTAATTTTAAAGGTAGCATCTCTATTCCATACATTAGCACAGTCTCTAAGAAAATAGCTAAAGTCCTTAAAAAATATAATATCAGGACCTTCTTCACCACACTTCCAAAAATCCGCTCTCTAATCAGCCATCCAAAACCTACTCATCACAACCTTAAGTACCCTGGAGTATATAAATTGTGGTGTGATTGCAATATCCCATACTTTGGTCAAACTAACAAATCTATTGAACAACGCATAGAAGAGCATAAGAGAGACATCTCATACAAAAGATCTCATGCAACTGCTTTATCCAGTCATGTTCTTTTTTCAAATAATCCTAATGATGACCAACAAAGCCACTCTGTATGCTGGAATAGATCAGAAAATATTTTTCGCTGTGAAGATGAGTTTGAAAGAAAAATCGTAGAATCACGGGAAATCCTACTGAATCCGGTCCACTTAAATAATAATTTAAGTTATAACATCCCAGATAGCCATGCTGCAGTTATTCAATATTGGCGTTCACGTGAACTTGCACGCACAATTGCAACAAACAATGGCACGCCAGTTGGAACAACTTGAAAAATACAACGTTTTTATGTATCGATTATGTGAGGCAATTTGTACCTGTAATTTCCAGTTTGTTTATTTAAATAATTCAATGTTTATTAGTATTCCTTTCCTTTATAAATACCTGAAGAAGGCTGCTATATGCCGAAACTAGTAGTATTTATCATTAAAATCTTTATATGTTATCTCGGTCTTGGAGTCATTAAATCTATTTTTTGAAATGTATAACAACCGAGTAAAAACTAATCGCCACATATATATATATATATATATATATATATATAATCATCTCCATTCCTTAAAAAAACACCAGCTGCAAATAATCATGAAGCATTCATATTGAATAATGGTTCATCTTTAATGCAATAATAAAAAAATATTCAAAATTATATTCATGTGGATTGGTATGAAAGTCTACATACTGCATTATACTTCAAACATTCCAATTTAAAAAAAAAAAAAAAATAGAGAGAGAAACTTTTTTAAATATGCATGTTTATTTCTTCTGTAAAAGATAAATAGAAATCATACATGGATTTCTTTGAAATTTTTTGATTTCAAATGAGAAATGAACTTACACCTTTTTTTTTTTTTTTTGGTATAATGAAAAAAAAATCGGATTCCTGATATTGTATAAATGCTCACATTATCTGCTTACATACAGATAAACAAATATTTTAAGCATTTATCTGCTTGTCTTGTATTTGCCATAGATTTGCCAGCCTACTGGCTCAAGAGATAGCATCCCAAATCCTCAACTTGTAGGTGATGAGTTCAAATCCCACTGTGGTATGAATTTTTGTGGATGGTCTCACACCTGTGATGGAATTTATCAACAGGGTGTGAGACCATCATCTTGCATTGTAATAAAATCAGCTCTCTCCCCACTTACAAAATCTAATCAGATTTGAAATTATTATTATTATTATTATTATATGACATCTCCAGGGAGTCCAAAGACTTATTGAGAAATCATATTCAATATTCAATTCAATTCAATATTCTTGTCCATTCAGCAGTCACATTTGAAAACGAAATTATGTAGTCTTAGAAAGTAGTCCATAGAATTTCTAACTTTATAATGCATCATGGTCCAACTTTATGAGAGTGGGGATGGAAAATATATTTATATATATATTTCTTATTTCAGTCTTTATTCCATTTACCAAACCACATTTCATGAATTCTTTGCAATTAGCATTTCACGATCTTACAGAGAGTTCCAGTCGGTATAGAAGAAGCCCTTTGGTCAGAAAAACCTAAGTTTGATTCCCATCCAAGATGTGAGGAACCTTTATCTGGTCTCTTTCAACTAAAGGTGAGTTAGCCAGTCTCACCCTGAGGTAGGGGGTTTTGTCACCCAGAAACTCGGGTTTTTCATCGCCCAGAACAAGCAAACCAGTCCTGTGAACACAGACATAGTACACACCAGGAGGCATAGGGCTAACCACCTTAGCCTTAAAGCAGTCGCGGTTTCAAATCATAAAAGGCCATGCCTAATATGAACATAACAGATCGCTAGGCCTAATACAGGAAAGGCGGAGGAGGAGGATATACAGATAAAATCTCCACAGGGATATGGAGTAGGAATATTGTCCTCACATCCAATCTTCACTTTCATGAGCATCTAGAATGAGATACACACTTGGGTTCTGAACAAATGAGAAAAAGCTAGTAATCTGGAATTTGATGACCAAAATGTGTTCTGTTCACTGAAACTAGAACTACATACACATTATTATTATTATTATTATTATTATTATTATTGAATAGGCACCTCCATGGAGTCCAAAGACTCATCATTGGAGACCCAAGCTATCAACACAATATCTATCACACCTCTCCTTGAAGCCATTAACAAAGCACTCAAATTGACTCTGCAACCCATTTTGTTCATTCATCTTTCCAAGTGAAAAATCTAGTCCTCACACACTAGCTAACCACATTCTTACCCAACTTCCTGGAATTACCTCTTGTCCTGCTCCTAGTAAAGTGATAAACTATTTCCTTTATATTAATCCAATAAAATTCTTTAAGTAATTTAAATGTTTCTATCATATCACCCCTTTTTTGCCTATCAACCAACTCTTGCGATCCTCAATCTATCTTCATAGGGAGTATCCACAGACCACTCACCATTTTCATCACTTGCCTCTGAATCCTCACCACCACTTCCTCATTCCCAAGGAACCCAGGTGACCAGACCTGAGCACAGTAATCCAGATGTGGTTGTATCATGGCCTTATAAAGAGCAAGAATAACTCCTTTATCTCTGATTGTTAGTGTGTTCTTCAATAACCAAGTAATTCTGTGAGTTACCCTGGCTACTAGAAATATGCCCTCTAAACTTTAACTGTCTATCTACTATTACTGCTCCAAATCCCTGGCTTCATCAATTTCCTGGAGTACAGTTGAATATTCTCAATGTGGTACACGGCTTGTAATCTTTTTATCCAAAAATGCTGAACTTGACACTTTTCCACATTAAATTGATATCTGTTATGTTTTTCCCACTCTATCAGCTTATTTAAATCATCCTGCAAGTTCTCTACATCACCTATTTTAACTATTATCCTACCCAACTGCACCATCTGTAAACAACTTAATATCTTCCTTGGAATTATTTCCAATATCATTTATGTACAAATTAAATAGTAGTAGCATCTGCCTTCTCCTGGATTCTCCTCCATATACTTTTCAGTTAAGAGGGACAAGTTACCAGCCCTGTAATGTGTCAAATTAGAGGGCTGGTAATATGACAAACTTAGGAGATTGCTTGGATTAGTGCCATGGCATGTGAAACTGTAAGGGCTTGATATTGATAGTGCTTGAGAAGTAATAAAGGAATGGTTGAGAGAAGTAATAGCAGACTGCAAACCTAGAGTCAGGAGAATGAATCAAGTGGGAGTTAAATGGATGAACCCCATCACTAAGCTGGAGCTACAAAAAAAAAGAAAAATTTGTGGATACAAAACACAGGCCAAAAAGGTAACCAGCATGGTAAGAAAGGCAAAAGCAGAGTATGAAAGTAAGTTAGCAGTACAGACCAAAGATAATCCCAAAGAGTTCTTTCAGTATGTTGCATGTCAAAGGAAGAAAGTTTATGGCAGAATGATTTTAATGAATGCTGATGGTAAGGTAGTAACTGAATTATGCAAAATAGTAGAATTACTAAGTGAACACTTTGCAAAAATATATCATCCAGGTGGAGATATTGCAGCAACAAAAGAGAGACAAAGGCTTATAATACAGTTATGGGATTAGATGGTATACCAGCTCGAGTTTTACAAGAAGATGCAAGGGAATTGGCAGTGCCTTTGACCACATTGTTTAATCTAAGTCTTGGCTCTGGGTTGGTCCCAAGAGGATGGTAAAAATAGTCCCATTACATAAAGGAGGTGCCAAGACTAATGTAGCAAATTACTGACCGATTAACATATCAGGAGTCGTAGTCAAGGTGCTAGAAGATGGTCAAGAGCAAAATAAAGGAATAGACAGACAGAAAGGGAATACTATATGAGGGGGAGCATGGTTTTGTGAAGGGTACGTCATGCCTCAGTAACTTGTTCATGGTTTATAATACAATGACAGCTGAGCTGGATAAAGGTAATGCTTTTACAGTGATACTGCTGGACTTTGCAAAGGCATCTGACAGGATACTGCATGGAATTCTAATTAATAAATTGCAGGTCATGGGGATGAATATAAAGTTGGTGAAGTGGATAAGAGCATAGTTGATGGAGAAATATCAGAGTGTAGTTTATTCAGGAGTAGAGTCCAGTAGAAGGCATGTGACTTGTGGTATCCCACGGGGCTCTGTTCTTGGGCTGCTACTGTTTAATTTAAGCATTAATGATATCCATTCCAAAAATACTACTGTTACCACTGAACTCAACCATCTTTGCCACTTTTTTTAGCCAATGGCTATAATCCCCAAAATGTAGATTAAAAACTAAATGCCCTTTCCACAGGATCACAGCAAAATTGTTACTATCCCACATATTCAGGGCACATCTGAAATGATATCCAATATCCAGAGTGCTTAATTAGTATAAGCCCCACACTACATTCAAACACTGAAGGACAAACTCTATCTTTTATTACATCCAGATGTACTGCAGAAACAATATTTATGAGAAAGTAACTGGAGAGAGTCTATGAGATGGGGTTCATCTATTAGGCGGACTGCCTTCTTCTAAATTTATACAATCAAGATTTCTTAGAAATTTTGGATACACCTCTACAAATGTAAGAACAAGATTTGGGTTTATAAAGTGGTAGGAGTTAAATTTTCTAAATTTTTGTCTAATGTGATATGTTCTCTGACTGGTCACTCTATCTACTTTGGTAAAAAAATTTCACTGAATTTCTCTCAAAAACAAAAGGCATAAAACTTAAATATTCAGATATTATGGTCAGCTTCAAAAATCCATATCTCTTTTTACAAATATTTCTTATAGTGAGAATTACATTTTTTTATCTTTTAAAAATCAAGGCGTAAGAGGAAGAATTCATCATAAAATATTATTACCAGAATCACTCACATTTAATTTAAATGTCTTTATTTGTAAAATTTTCTGCTAAGTTTCATAGCCATTTTCAATACAATTATAGGAAAACACAAAAAAGAAACCAATTCAATTGAAAGCACATAATGTCGTGTGCACTATCGACTGCAGGAGAACTGCTCCATCTGCATTAATAGATATATATCTATTCATTTTATTGAATAATTTTTTCAAGAAATTCATAAAGATCAGACAACGAAGAATTCCATACAGCAAACACATCATCAACACATCTGTACCAAACTAATGGTTTAGGTGAAAAATTTCCCATTAATGACTTCATGAAGTGGACACCAATTATGACCTGCATGCTTTGTTATAAAGAGGTTACAATAGAAATTGATCAGGATAACAGCAATAATGTGATTTATCTGTATTTCTAGTCTTCAGAGATATCATTTCCACATAAGATCCTGTTGATTAAAATGCACCAATAAGAGGTAAGACATACCAAGGGAGACATGCAAAAACTGATTGACAGGTAGATGAGAAAGTGGTATTTGGAAATAAGTTTTTTAAGAGTAGGTAGTTAGACCATTGTAACCACAGATTTGTCCGTGTGGTTAGCCGAGTGGTTTCACACTCCGCAACCATATACCTTGGGAAGGAGTGTCCTGCATTCGATTCTCGTCGCTGACGTGAGGAGCTTAAGGATCTTTCTCAGACATAGCCAAGTTAGCCGGTCCTGGGCGTGGACAGCATGGTTTTTCTCCCCAGTTTATCTGGGGTTTTTCCTCCTGCAAAGCAGGCAAACCGGTCTTAAGAACACAATGCTTCACAGACAATTGCACATGGTTGAGCATGGGGGTAATGACCCCACCTCATAGTGAGTTATGAAACCCAAAAATGGGAGACCAAGGCCCTACGTGGGGCTGTAGTGCCAAAGAAGAAGAAGAAACCACAGATTTGGTATTAGGATCCTTGTTGTTTGATATAATCATAAATCATTTTTGTTCAAATATTAAGAGCAATTTCTCTCTTTGTTAGTGACACAAAGCTATGTAATGAAGTCTAAAATTTAATGTAGACAAATGCAAGTAAGTATATTTAGCTTGGAAAGATAATAATATTAGCTGGATATGTAATTATTGTTATTATTATTATTATTGCAGGCATAGACTTCTGTGGCTAATTGGTTCAAAAGATATATTTTGGTGATTACACCACATATAATTATTCAATTATACAATATACTGAAATAATAGTTCCCGACAAGTTTCGTAAATCGTAGGATTTACATCTTCAGGGGTAAATAGTATAACTTAAAGTTTAAACAAGAGAAATTAATAAATACAAATCATAACCATCTGGCTATTCATAAACTCAAATAACAGAATGCAGATATAAAACGTTATTGACGTTGAACAATACTGGACGACGTCGCGTGTTCTTGTTCATATAGTCCGAGCTCAGATTGAGGTAGATTTTTTATTAGAGTTGACCACACTTGATGGAGAATTAAACCTTGATTTTTATTGCATTGGATTGGGTTTTACAGCATATTAGCAGCTTCTTTAAATTTTCTTATGTAGCTGTTGTTTTCTATGTATGACATTATCGTTTTTTGCCAGAGTACATCGTGCCCAGTGGAGGTGGTATGGAAAGCATAACCCGTTTTTTGTTCTCTTTTGTATTGTACATCTTTTTGGTGTTCAGCCAAGCGTATTTCTCCAGATCTCCCTGTCTGTCCTACGTAGCAAATCCTGCAAGAGCAATAGATTTTGTAGATTCCTGGTTTTTTAAGAGGATGATGAGGTGGTTTTGGTGGATGTAGGAATCTTGAGATTTTTTCCATAGGAAGGAAGGCTACTTTTACATTGTGTTTGTTCATTAATTTTCCTAGCTTATCTGTAACATAAAGAGGAACAACAGCTTTCCCATTCCCACTTTTCAGCATATTATTCAACATCCAAACATTATTATTATTATCCAAGCATTTCCAAGGAGTTCAAAGACAAAATGTACATTCTAACCATTATTCACACAATGCCAATACTTACCTCTCCTTGAATTCATTCACTTAAAACGAGCTCTGGAATCCAACTTTATTCATTTATTAATCTCCAAGGAAAAAAAATTTAGTCCTCAAACACACTCTTAACCTCAATCGCCAGGGATGATTTCCCCAATCTCTCTCTCTCTTCCCTCCTATTATATACCAAAAAGTTCTCCCACAACAAATGAATAAAATCCTTTTAGTAATCCATATGTCTCCATAATACCCCTCCATTCCATCTATCAACAAAATTTCATAACCTACAAACCATCAGGATCCCAAGGTCCTGTCACCATTCCATCCACTCAACCCTGGTTCACCTCAACCTCTCCATCTCAAGAAAATCAGGTATCAGGTGCCTAAATCTGAGCACAGAGTCTATATAAGATCACATAAGCCCTATAAAGAGGAAGAACAGCTTTCTCATTCCCACTTTTCAGCATATTTTCAACATCCAAACAATTTTCTGTGGTATTTTGCCACTAACACTCACATAGTGTATTATGAACTGCAACTACTTATCTACCATCGTTGCCCCAAATTCTCAGTTTTGCCTTCCACAATACACTCATCAATGTAACACACAGTCTACAATCCCTCCAGCCCAAAATGCACAAGCTGACACTTTGCCACACTGAAGTAGCAATCATCTACTGCTAGTTATCTTTCTCCTGATAATTCAATGACTGTCTCCTTTCCTTTAGTGTTACACGGTGATCAGCATTCATTTTAGACAAATTATGGACTCTACAACCGTGTTATAAATAACTATTTTAATTTCCCGACATTTTAACCTTCATATTAAGGTCATCATGAGTATACACACATATACAAAGACAAGCTACATTACATTTCACACAGTACGCTACAGATACAATGATTTGATCAACGGTTATTCTACTGGCATGACCTCTAGTGAAAAAATAAAAATAAATACAAAAAAAAAAATAAATAAATAAAATAAAATAAATAACGAAATAAAATAACTACATCAAAGCTATATTCTATTTTAAGATAACAACAAAGAAACATTCTTTCATATAGATCGTATTACCTTGATGGACCTGTGTTTCACTCAGGATTTCTCCATGAGTGCAGGTCACAAAGATGCCTCCAACGACCTCCATCTTGAGCCTTTCTCTTCCATGTTATACCGATAGATTTCACTAGTGGATCTTCCCATCTCGTAGGTGGTCTTCCTGCTTTTCTCTTTATTCTTGGTTGCCAGATGAATATTCTATATGTCCATCTGTTATCCCTGAGTCTGGCGATGTGACCTGCCTATTTCATCTTTCTTTCATATACCAGTTAACACATCTTTTATGCCTGATCTCTTTCTTAGTTCCATGTTTCTAACATGTTCCATTTTACAAATCCTGCGTTCTACTGCATGCTGAGTTATTCTGAGAGTTTCTTCTTCTTTTCTTGTCGAGTTCCATGTTTCTGATCCATATGTAAGTGATGGAAGAATGTCACTATTAAATAGTTTTGCCTTCGCAGAGATGTCAAGATTTGGATCAGTAAGTGTTTCTTTTAGTCTGTTGAATGATAGTCATGCAGCTTTCTTTCTTTTTGCTAGTTCTTCAGATAAATCATTATTCATTTTTATGGTTTGTCCTAAGTAATTGTAGGAGTCAACTTGTTCTATAGGGATGTTATTAATACATAGGTGACTGTCACTTGTGTAAATGTTTTTGATCCATTTTGTTTTTTCTAGGTTCATTTCTAAGCCTATCTTACTGCTGTTTGTGTATATTTTTCACCCATTTCTTCTAGGCCTTTTGGGTTGTGGGATATCAGTACCAGATCGTCGGCAAACATAAGGATTTGTAGTTTTTCACCATCTATGCTTATTCCTCCGTTTAGGTCTATTTTTTTCAGAATGTATTCTAAAGTGATGGTAAATAGATTTGGGGAGATCACATTGCCTTGACGGACCCCTCTCTTTATATCTATATTTAAAGGTTGATCAAATAGGGTTATTTGTGTGGTCTGATTTTTATTAATTTCTTTTATCATGTGGATATAAGTAGGATCCACATTTATTTCCAATAAGGCAATGATGACTGCATTGTGTTCTATGGTATCAAATGCTTTTTTAAAATCAATAAAGAGGAAACATAGAGGGATTTGGTATTCTCTGTATTTTTCTGTTAGTTATGAAATGACCTGGATATGATCGTATTGTTACAGTAAAATCTGACATGAGTGAAATCTGACATTTTATGCTTTTGTAAGTGGAATTTTTATCTCTTAATGTATTCTCTTAATCCCTATTCTTTTTAATGGCTATTTCTTTAAATGTATGATTTTAATTATTTATATGTATGCTCTTATGTTTTCTGTAGTTCACACAGAAAAGGAGTTGGTAGGTCATTCCCACTTTATATTAAAAAACACACAATACTTTGTAAACAAAATCAAAGACATCACACTGGAAAAAAGATATGTCATCGACATATCTGAACCAGAACTTCTCCCAGACCTACTCATTGGTTCAGATATGTCGATGACATTTTTGCTGTATGGAATGGCTCTTCGGATGAACTTCAACAACTTCTCACTAAGTTAAACGCACTTCATCCTAGGATCAAGTTTACCCTAGAAGTAGAATCAAATAAGCAGTTAGCCTTTTAAGATCTTCTAATTCTTTGCCAACCAGATGGTAACCTACATTTCTCAGTTTATAGAAAGAATACTCATACAGGCCATTATATCCATGCGGAATCTCATCACCATCCCAGTCAAAAGGCAGGAACTATCAAAATACTGGTTCATCAGGCCCGCTCCTTTTGTTCTTCAGACGATCTTTTACAGAAAGAACTACAATATATAACTTCTTCCTTTCTATCTAATGGTTATAAGAATTTCTTCATTAAAAGAACTTTGAGTAATTTTAACATCTCTTCCTCTTCAAACACAGAAGAAATAACGTGCATTCCTATCCCTTATGTACAAGGCATCAGTGAATGTATAGCAAAAGTTTTAAAACCACTGAATATTTTTGTTGCCTTTCGACTGTTTAGAAAAATCTCAACCTTTCTCACTTCTCCTAAGGACAAGATTCCACATCTTAATCATCCAGGTGTCTACCAGATTCCGTGCTCTTGTGGATTATCTTATTTCGAACAAACAGGAAGATCTGCCTCTATTTGGCTAGAAGAACACCAATCTTATACTGAATACTTTAAACGTGAAAAGTCTGGACTTGCAGAACAGAACATGCCATCTTCACCAGACATAGAGTTCATTGGAGAAAGACAAGAGTTCTTCACAAAAGTCAGTTCCTCATGGAACGCCTTTATAAAGAAACATGTGAAACTCTACTTCATTCTCCTAACTTAAACAGATCCGATGGCTTACGTCTATCCTCTTTATGGGAGATAGTACTTTACAAATCAGCTAATCTTCATAACTTTTTATTGTATTAATTAATTAATTATTATTTTTTTTTTTTTTTAGGAAATTTATTGACCTTTTTAGTTATCTTACACCAGCTACTTAGGTGGCGCTTTTTGTTATTGTGTAATTTGAGCTTAATATGTACCGAAGATGCATGTGACACACAGACGAAAATTATACTATTAAATAATCTTGTATGCAAGTTTTTTCCGTTATTAATTTTGTATCGATATGTCTACTCACGGTATACCTCTTTTAAAACTTATAGCTTGTCTTTATATGTGTGTATATTCCAGATGATGACCTTAATACGAACATCAGGAAATTAAAATAGTTATTTATAACACGGTTGCAGAGTCCATAATTTGTCTAAAATCAATGTCTCTCTCTCTCTCTTTATGTCATACTGCAGGAGCTATACATTACCAAATTTTCTACAAGAAAGGAAAAAAAAAAGTGACAAAACAAATAAAAAACTGTATGACCCAAAAATATTTACCAACAAAACAAAATATTACATCAAGTCTTAATTATTAATATTTCGTTTGCATGAAACACAAATCAGGTACCTTCCTTTCTTACCTTTAGCATATCCATTTGATTTTTCACTGCAGACAAATCAGGTCCAATAGTTCCTATTCGGCTTATTTTATCTTCCATATCTGTGAGCCATCTCCTTAGACCATCTAATTGTTGTTGTTGTAACCTCATCAGCAATTCATGAAGCCTTCAAAATGTTTTATTTCTTTAGATTTCAGTACCATTTTAATTTAAAACATTTTATTTGAAAAAGCAATGTTCTATTAATTTCCTGATAATTTACTGATATTAAAAGAAACTGAAACAAATTTCTCATGATAGCAAACATTCACTATAACTCACTTACTTACTATTCAACTACTCAAAAAAAAAAGTCTTGACCAAGGTTCCATAACATAACAAAGTAATGACATTACACAAAGGGAAATGTTGGTTCAAGGGATGTTGAAACGTATGTACAGTGGAACCTCAGTTGTTGAACGACTCTCATCTCGAACAAATCGGTTCCCAAACATATTTTCCTAACAAAAAAACGCACCGGTTTCTGAACAGAATCTGGGTTCCCAAACAAGCAAACCAGCAACCACATGCTCTGCGAGCCAAGATAATGGCAGGAGAGCATCAGTTATGCCGTTGCCTCCCTCAGTGCAGACACCTGCTAGAATTTCTGGAGAATTAATTTAAAACACCTATTGTATATTATTATAAGTTGCCTCCATGGAGTCAAAAGACTCATCGATTGATGAGTCTTTTGACGGAAGTATGACAGGTATTTAATGGTTAGTCAAAAGACTAACCATTAAATACCTGTCATACTTCCCCTTTAACTCATTCACATTCTTGAATTTGCAGTGCCTTTTCTTGATTTTATTTATATATATATATATATTTATATATATATATATATATATATATATATTTTTTTTTTTTTTTTTTTTTAAATTATCAAATAAGCCACCGTGGGGCCGAAGAAGGATAGCGATAACAGCAAAGCAAAAAGAAAAGTTTTTACAACCACGATAGAAGTGAAAAAAGAAATCATATCCAAATAAGAAAATGGCCGTGTCTCGGATCTTGCTATGCAGTTCAGTATGGCGAAATCAATGATCTGTACAATACTCAAAAATAAGGACGCGATCAATTTTCATCTATATTTTATCTATTTATTGTGTTTATCCTTTTTGTGTAAGATGGTATGCATTTTCATTGTTTTTGTATACGATTTTATGCATGAAGTACTGTTATAAAGATTTAAATAAGCAATCATCTGGGGTTCAGAAACAGATTAATCCATTGTGCATTAATTCTTAGGGGAAAATGGCTTCAGTTTTCAAACAAATTGGTTTCCAAACAGCCTTTAGGAACAAATTATGTTCGACAACCGAGATTCCACTGTACATGAATGCCAGAAGTATTAGAAATAAAGGGGAGGAGTTTTGGACATTGGTCAGTGTGACTTGGCCAAAATTATTGGCATCAGTGAGACCTGGTTGACAGAAAATGACGTAGCTACTGGGATAGGATGTAATAGTATTTTTAATATTTAATATGGTTGTTAATAGTGCATGGGAGGTAAAGGAGTATTTGAGAGAAGTAATAGCAGACCACATACCTAGAGTCAGGAGGATAAATCAAGTGGGAATGAAATGGATGAATACCATCATTAAGCAGAAGCTACAAAAAATAAAATAAAATTTGTGAAGGGAATTCAAAGAGAAAAGTGACCAGCAGGTACCTGAGCAGTATAAGACATAGGTCAGAAGGGTGACCAATATGGTAAAAAAGGCAAAATCAATTATGCTGGAGAAGATTGAGGGAATGAGAAGAAAAAGAAGAAGACTGCAAAAGAGTTGGGTGGATAATATAAAAGAACTTATCAACTTACAATTGCTGAAAGAAAGGACAAGAGACAGAGTGGGATAGAGAGCTTTTGTTTCTAAGATCACCAAGAGTCAAAAATAACTAGATCACACACACACACACACACACACACACACACACACACACACACACACACACACAACAACAACAACAACAACAAAACAAGAGATGCTCAGCATATTGAAAAAAATCAACTTGAATACAGCAGTGGGACTGGATGCATGTCAACCTGTGTGCTATGTGAATATACAAGAGAACTTGCAGTGCCTCTGATGAAGTTGTTCAATCTAAGTCTCATTGGTCATCTTAAATTTTGCACTCACATACACCATTTTTTGATATTTATCAGTCAGCCATCCTCTTATCTAAGGTAACAGTTTATAATCCATCATATCATTTAACTCATGTAATAGCCTTCCATACTGTATTCTATCAAAAGCCTTAGCAAAGTATCCAAAGGTATATATATATCATTAAAATAAATTTAATAACTAGAATCTGAGAGATACCAATGTTTGCTAGAAATATGTTTGTCAACTCAGGCTACTTCAGATTCGAAGACAAGGTCTACAAACAAAACACCGGTCCAGCCATGAGTGGTCCGCTTTCCCTGGTGCTAGCAAACATATTTCTCGAAGACGGGGCACCTCTGAAAAGTTAACCAAAATCTTCAAAAATGACCTGACTTCTTGTTACAAACCATATAGGAAATTCATCATCATCATCATCAAATTCCTTCCATGTACCCTCAAGGGGTGTACAGGATATGACAGTACTATATGAAAAAATTACATCATTACTAACTTCCTATCTACAATTTTCCTCCAAATCAGTCTGTTACTTGTCAAGACTCCAACATTATCAGATCTTATATTTCTATCATCTAAGACACTTTGTACCGTATCAATCCACCTATATCTTGGTCTTCCTCTGGGTCGTTTTCCTGCCAACCTGGCAGAGAACACTTGTTTTGCTAATCTTTCCTCTCCCATTCTATTTAAGTGACCATACCATCTGAGATTAGCTCAGCTAACGCATTCCTGGATGCTGACAATGTCAAGTTCTTTCCTAATATCCTCATTTTTAATATGATATTGCCATTGATGCAATCTGTTCACGCCTCTAATCTTTCTCAGGACTCTCATATCTGCGGTCTCTAGTCTTTGGTCAAGTGTTTTACTTCTGACCCATCTCTCAGATCCATAAGTTAAAATTGGTTTGAACACTGTCTTGTATACAGCTAATTTAGTGTTCCGACTAATTTCTTTCTTATTCCATATGAATTTATTCAATTGACTTCCCACCATACCAGCTTTGCTGATTCTGTAGTCTATTTCTATATTTAATTTACCATCTTCAGTAAAAATTGTGCCTAAGTAGCTGAAATGTTTTACTTGTTCCACAGGTTCTCCATTCACAGCACAGTTGACATTTTCAATGATTCTGCCTATTTTCATTGTCTTTGTCTTTTTATTACTGACCTTCATACCATATCTATTACAACAGCTATTCAATTTAGTCAGAGAATCTTGCAGACTTGTAGTGGATTTATTTAGAAGTATAACATCATCCGCATAAAGCAAAGAGCTGACATTAACATCTCCAATTTTGATATCAGGTTTAATACCACATTCCTTCATAATGTGATCCATATAGATAATGAAAAACAGAGGTGATAATGTACATCCTTGTCTCACACCAGATTTAACATTAAACCATCTTCCTGTACTTCCTTCAATTCTAACTGCTGACTCACAACTCAAATAAAGACTAAGTATTGCTTGATATAATGCCCCATTGACACCATATAACTGCAGCGTATTGAATAGCTTCTCTCTTGGCACCTTGTCATATGCCTTTTCCAAATCGACAAAACTTAAATACAGATCTTTGTTATATTCCCATGCTTTCTCGACTATTTGTCGTAAAGTGAAGATCTGATCCTGACAGCTTCTATTTTGGCCTGAATCCAGCTTGTTCTTCACCAAGCTTTTCTTCAACAATTCTTCTCAACCGTTTCTCAAGTACACTTGCATAGATCTTGCAAGGAACACTCAGTAGGGAAATACCTCTGTAATTCTCACATTCAGTTTTATTTCCCTTTTTATATATGGGTACTATGAGAGCTCTACTCCAATCATCGGGAATTCGTCCCTCTCTCCAGGCCTTCTGAATTATGCAGTAAAGCCAATGTAAGACTCTCACACCACCATTCTTCAGCATTTCTGTTCGAATATCATCTACTCCTGCTGCCTTTCCACATTTCAAGCCTTTGTTTTTTGTCTTTCTTTTTCTACTTCAAGTATGGATATGTATTCCTGACTGCATGCCTGGTCAGTGTTTTTTACCACTGTGCTGTCATCACTGCTTGTTTCATTTAGCAGTTTTTCAAAGTAATTACTCCATACTTCAAGGATATCTTTTTCTCCTGTTTTCATTTCACCTTTATCATTTCTAATTCCTTTTACAGCACTCTTTCCTCCATTCCTAAGCTTCTTCAACAACCTCCAGAATATTTTGCCACCTTCTTGATATTTATTTTCTATATTCTTGCCAAAGTCCTCCCATGACTTTTGTTTAGCTAGTTTTACACACTGTTTAGCTTTCTTACATTTGTCTCTGTATTCTGTAAGAGTAAAAGCTGACTTATTTGCCAGGAACTTTTGATATGCTTTCTTCTTTTCCTTCACTGCCTCTTTAACTTCCTGTGTCCACCAGGGAGTTCTGATTTTTTTATCCTTGCACACAACCTCACCACATGCCTCTCTGGCAGAATCAATCAATGTTTCCTTCAGAGTTTGCCACTGAATCTCCAAGGTTTGATTCCTGTTCTCAAACACTTTCATTTTCTTTTCAATAATATTTCTGTATTTTAGTCTACAGTTCACATCTGAGAGCTGCTCAACTTTTATTCGCTTTAAAACTTTCTTACATGTTATTCTTTTCAATATGAAATTCAATTTTATCCTGCTCAAGACTAAATAGTGATCACTTCCAATTTCAAATCCTCTGTACACTCTGGTGTCCTGCACCAGGGAGAAAACATCACTATCAACAATAACATAGTCAATGAGACTTTTCTTATTCCTAGCCTCTTCTCTCCATGTGAATTTGTGCACATTTTTATGTTGGAACATGGTGTTAGTAATAACCAGTCCATGTCCTGAGCAGAAATCCAACAGATATTTGCCATTATTATTAGCTTTGCTCTTTTCTCCAAATTTTCCCAAAATATTTTTGTATCTCTCACAATCATTTCCTACTCTGCTATTTAGATCCCCAACAAGGACCAACTTTTCCTTTTTCATTGTGTCAGTTGCTTTTTCTAAAGCCTCAAAAAATTCCTCCACTTCTACCTTAGTAGAACCTTCTGTGGGACCATAGGCACAAATAAGTCTCATTGTCCAGTTCCCCATTCTCATATTTGCCCACATTACTCTACTTGAGACTGACTGCCATTCAAGAAGATTAGCCTCGTATTTTGTGTTGAATACTATGGCTACTCCTTCTTTTCCTTGATTGTCATTGCCTGAATATAACATTTTGTATTTATTGCTCAGAAAGATCTCACCAGTTTTGGTCTTTTTTGTTTCAGTCACCCCTATTATGTCGATCTGGTACTTATCTAATTCCTCAGCTAGCTCCATTTCTTTG
The DNA here is from genome assembly GCF_054136105.1 of Typopeltis vanoorti. Taxonomy (NCBI): domain Eukaryota; kingdom Metazoa; phylum Arthropoda; class Arachnida; order Uropygi; family Thelyphonidae; genus Typopeltis; species Typopeltis vanoorti. The sequence continues at coordinate 50,500,287 of NC_143567.1, forward strand.
CCATTCAGGCTTCTTACGTTGATAGTACCGATCTTTAACTCTGGTGATGTTGAGTTGGGGTTTGTTTTCAGATTTGTTCCAGTAGCTGACTTTTCGCTGTTCGCCCTGGTTCCCTGGCGAAAACAACGGGGGTCTTGTTTAACCGGGCGACGCCCCAGCCGGCATGAAATTTTGTCATGTTGTACCATCATATTTTATTTTGGTTTAACCAATAAGAATACAATTTGGTCGGCTAAATCCCAAATTGCCAGCCCATCCTCGTTCATTCAGTATCAAAGTAGATACCCAACAGGGTGCACCACGAGAAGGTGAGGATTGGACATTAGGTCAGAAGCCCTGGTCGGTTCTCCGCATTCCTTTAAAGGCTATGTGGAGGTCTCCTCTCAGTTATACAGCTTTGACCGCACCCCCATATAGGAATATTAGGAAATATTCCTATATGGGGGTGCTTATAGGAAATTAGCATCCCTTATCTGCTCCACCAAAGAGACTGCATGAGACTGCCCCAAATTTGGGAAGCTTGAGAACTTCAGCCCAACCAAGACAACCCAATATAACCCACTAAGGGACACCTCTAGGAACAACAGTAGTTTTCTCTCTTCTGCCTCATTTGTTTTTTGTAGTACCTGCATGCATGTGTCATAGTTTATGTTCCAATGAAGATGGCAATGTGACATTGCCGAAATATAGGAGGTATTATTAAAGTTTCTTTTAATTAATATTCCATTATATGTTGTAAATTCCTTAAATAATTTAATAGTCATGTGTATATTACCAAAATATAAGCCTATCTACAAGAATTGCATTCCAAACATTTTCTTCACACATAAACATACTTCAGTTCTAACTTCTTTTCTTACATACACATTTCATAGAATCCTGACCTGGATCAGTTGACTGCAGATCAATTGACTGCACATACTGTTCAAAGAGATATTTTTTCTTTAGTACTTCTTAAGGGAAAATAAATTTTTCATCACAAACATCAAACTTTCTGTTTAATTCTATGACCTTCTGTGTAATTCTTTTATAATTCTGTATGTTTAGATTTTCTACAGACAATGAAAGCCAAGGAGCCATTTAGTCACATTACACAATGACCAGATGAATCCTTGGCTTTCACTGTCTACAGAAAACTGAAACATGTAGGTAAATACATCTACCAACACTCATGCCACCCCAGCAGTATGGCCTTATAAAAAACCTGGTCAAATGGATAAAGTTGGTTTGTGCTGATGACAGTACATTCACTTCTGAACTCAACAACATACACAATACCTTTTAGCCAATGGCTACAACCTGCCATCAGATAAAAAATAAATAAATATATATATATTAACCTATATTACACATCCATCCTCCATACATACACACATAGGCTACAATAAATACATCAAAATCCCATACATCTGGAGCACCTCTGAAAAGGGAAAATATTCCCAATGAAATACAATCTTGTGATTGTATTTCATTGAGAACAAGAAATTAGCATCCCTTATCTGCACTCCTAAAGACCAGCTACAACTTGGTGTCTACCAAGTTCTGCAGCTACAACCTTATTATGGGCAAACAAGCAGAACAGCCAACATCAGGATCTTGGAGTAATGAGAGTACATACAACTCCACCACTGTGCCAACTCAGGATTATGAGACCATGCCTTGGATACTGACCACAGATTCCATTGGAAAAAGGCAGCCTTACTCCACTGGGGAAAAAAAAAAAAAAGTGAGACTTTTCCTTGAATTTGCATATGCTCTCACAAACTATCCTAACCTCAACAAAATATGGTGGCATTAAATTGCTTTGCATCTGGGACACTTTCATCTGCAGCCAATCAACCTAACACCAAAAACACTTAATCAAGCCAAATAGGAGATGCAATTTAGGACTAAAGGCCTCCCCTCTCTTTATTTCAGAAGACTCCCACATATACATATCATTACTAGTGTATTGTTTCTCTGATGATGCCAATTTAGCTTTTGTCAAAATAATTGGAAGACATAATTAAATCTATTTACTTATCATATCTGCTACATTGTAATGTCCTAAAACAACAAAACATTCCACTCATTCACTACTCCCAAGTAAAAAGTCTAGTCCTCATGCCCTTGCTAACTAAATTCTTACACAACTTACAAGAGTGAAATTGTTCTCATCATGTACTGAAAAATTTCTTCTCCATCTATCCTATAAAATCCATTAGCAACTTGTATGTTTCTATCATATCTCTCTCTTTTCTGCTTATCAACCAAACTTTGTAAGCCACAAACATTTCATCTATTTTCATAGGGTACAGATCTGTTACTATCATGATCACTTGTCTCTAAATCCTCTCCACCATTTCTTCATCACCAAGAAACCAAAAAGTCTATGATAAATGATCTATGATCTAAGTCTATGATAAATGATCAGATGTGGTCATATCCAAGCATAATAAAAAAAAAGATAACTTTCTCTTCTCTATTTGTCAATATCATCTTCAACATTCAAGTAATCCTAAGAACTTATGAGCTATTTGTCTTGCTTCTGCAATATATCTTCTGAACTTCAACTACCTCTCCATCATTATTCCAAATCCCTAGCCTCATCAATTTCTTGCACTTCAGTTTCATTAATGTAATAAGCAGCTTGTAATCGTGTATGCTCCACTGATGATAGGTCATACTTATTATCAGTGGAAGAAAGATGCTCAGCAATAATGCTTAAGTATAGATATAAATGCCATACTTTTTTTTTTTTTTTTTGTCAAAGGAACTACAGGTTTCTAGAGAAGCTGCAATGAAATGTCTAGAAATCAAAATCTTTCCTATGATAGGCACTGTGTGAAAGGCTACTGTGGGCCACCTGCAATGACTCTTAGAACTATGTGGAAATGCCTGGATGATAATAATAATTATAATCAGTTGAATAATGTAGCATCATTCATTTTAAACAATTCAGTATAACAGTTTCACAGATTTTGGGAGTAAATTTAACAGAGTAAATTTTTGTGGTTAAAATTAGATTGGTGCAACAAGGGCTCTGAGTACGCTTTGAAAAAATGCTAATATTTAAATACCCATCTGTGCATATGATTAGTTGTGCAAGGTCAGATTTACATGACATGATGTAATACTGATTATGTAATCATCTATGACCAACCAGTCTGGCCAAAATAGGATGAATGGCACAAACAGGAAAATTGGTACACTCCATTTGGAGAAAGTAGCTTTGAGGGATTTGACCAATTTCATTAATAGCATAAATGTAGTTACTAAACTGATTTTTTTTCTTTAAAAACATAATCAAGCACATTAAAAAATGTGTTTGTTGCATTTTAAGAAAGTTTTTTGGTTGTGTTTCTTAAATTTTTTAAGAAAAAATTTAAGAAATTCAACTTCCAGTTGAAGCAAACTATCAGAGAAATGAATGTTACAGGCTCACGTTAGTAAAGCCCTTGTGACATACACTAGTGGCCAAAATTGTGGAAACCTTTTGGAAAAAGTGTATTTTTGAGGTTTGATGGCTCATGACACCACTTTTTTTTGTGTAATATCATAAAATTATATATCAGTGGAAAGTAATTTAATCAAGAATATAAAGCAACAAAGTTTGTTCAATTATCTGTATTCTATGAAAAGTTATAGCCAAATAACCAGAAAAAAGCACAACTTGCTTCGGTTGATATGAAGTAGCTTTCCTTCATTTGAATGTAGCCAACATGAGTGTTTAGAAAGCCTATCAGGTGTCATCTTGTTTTGGCAATGAGCCAATAAGGTCACAGTAGGATTCAGCTATTGATGTCATGTATTGGAGCTGAGAGGAGGACATTTGTCAGTGTGTTATGTGATTGCTATCAAGTTGGTTGGGTTTTTTTTGTGTTCTTTCATTTAGTGAGCTTGTAAAACGCAATTAAAATTAAAGAAATGGTGCAAAGAGTTGACTGGTCACCTAGAAAGCGATGTAAAATAGTACTATTAAGTGAACAAGGCTACAGTTTTGAAGAAATTAGAAGAAAAATTGGTGGAAATTTAACCAAAGGTGGCATTTCTAAATTTTTGAAGAGGTATAAGGAGACTCGGTCACTACAAAACCAGACTGGTAAAGGCAGGAAAAGGTGCACAACAGCAAGTAATGATAGAATTGAGAGATTGTGTCTACGTGACAGAAGAAAATCATCTGGGTGTATACAAGATGAAATGGCGCAATACAATGTGAAGTTGAGTGCAAGGACTGTTTGGCGCAGACTGCAAGAATTTGGTCTATATGCTAGAATTCGACGAAAAAAACCATTTTTATCTCTCAAACAAAGGTTGAAAAGATTAAACTGGGGCTAAAACCCATGTTAACTGGACAGTGAAACAATGGGACAGTGTTATTTGGAGTGATGAGACCAAAATCTCCCTGTCTGGTAGTGATGGCATAAAATACATAAAGAGAAGAATTAGAGAAGATTTGCATCCTGATTGCATTACACCTACCATGAAACACCCACTTAGTGTTATGATCTGGGGTTGTATGACATCAAAAGGTGTGGGCAGAATTTGCATGATTAATGGGAATATAAATGCCCAAAAATACATAAATGAAATACTTGAGCCCAAACTGAAGCCTTCCACATGTGATCGTTTCCAAGATAATGAAGCATTTATATTTCAACAGGATTCAGCTCCATGTCATGCTGTTGCTGTGTGCAAAAAGTGGTTTCAAGATAATCATATTCCACTGCTGGAATGGCCTGGGAATAGCCCAGACCTTAACCCAATCAAAAAGCTATGGAGCAGACTAAAGAAACTTGTTAGTCAGAAGCAACCCACCAATAAAACCCAATTCATAGAAGCAATAATTCAATCTTGGTTTCACATCATAACAGCTGTAGAACTAAAAAACTTGGTTCACTCCGTGGGAAGGCGTTGTAAGGCCGTAATTAATGCTAAAGGTTACCCAACTAAATATTAACTCACATTGTGAGAATTTTTGTATATCTCATTTTTTCTATGTGTTTCACTTTTCTTCTTTATAACTGCTGTTCTAATAAAAAAATCCTTCATAAAAGTTATTGCATTACATTCTTGATTAAATCATCTTTAAATTGATAAATAATGTTATGGTATTATTCCAAAAAAAAGTGGTGTCATGAGCCACCAAAAGGTTTCCACAATTTTTGCCACTAGTGTACTTTTAAAAACGATAATGTGTGGAGAAATAATAAATATACTGATCTGTAAACAGAAGCTTTTGAGTGATGGAAGCAGAAAGCAAGCAATCAGTTTTATTCTACATCAATACATATTGAAAAAATTCAGACGGCAAATGGGTCCTCGAATTTTTGTTTTGTGTAAATTCCATTAAAAACATTTTAAAAAATAAACAAAGGAAAAATAAGAAGCATGTTAAGATAAAATGACTTCAAAAGAAAAATTCAGTTGTAGTTGCAAATTAATTAAAAATAAATAAACAATGCCATGTTGTCTGCTTATGCTGTTATGATGTCAGTATGCAACTAACATGATAATTACAAACTTCTAGGAAAGTGAACATAAAACAGCATATCTTAACTAACAAAAGGTCACCAAATGAAACATACTCGCTTTGTCGCTCTAAAGCCTTTACTCGCAGCTCTTTCCATTGTCCATTCAAAAGCTCAACTTGAACTTGGATTGTCTGCTCCTCCTCACTATTAAGTTTTCCTTGATTGACAAGATGGTTTCCTTCCTGAAGTATATCTGTGATACTGTTTTGGTGATGCGTCAACTGTAACATAAATTCCTGCAAAAGAAACAGCATCCCTGCATTGTTAACAATCTCTTACAAATAACTGTTGAAATCTATCAATTACTATTATTATTATTATTTGGTAGCCTCTAATTATTTATTACATGAGGTCCCACTGACTTATAACAATACCTATCATTATTAATAAGAATTTTTCTATAGGGACAGCTGGAATATCAGCCTGTTTGCTAACGGAACGTTCAGCTGAATTGGCTAAGCCTTTCACATGTTTGTATAACTTGAGTCACAGCTCAGGAATGATACCACAAGAATGGAAGGAATGTATGACAATTCCATTGTACAAGGGTGGTGCAAAAACAGATGTGTCTAACTACCGACCTATCAACATCTCTGGTGTGGTAGTGAAGATTTTAGAGAGGTTGGTAAGCACTTCCATACAGAAATGAGTAGATAAACATGCTATACTCTGCAAGGAACAGCATGAGTTAACTAAAGGAAGGTCACGTTTTAGCAATTTGCTCATATTTTATGAACAAATTGCTTAATAATATTATATATAATATGACAGTCTGTAACTATTTTTCAAAATATCAGGTACTCCAATAATCAAATTATTAAAAATTTTACAGGCCAGAAAGTGAAAATTTAATTATACCTCATGAGAATTAAAAAGTTGCCTGGCTTGTTCAACATCATCTGTAAGAAGATTCTGTTCAGAAAGTTTTTCTTTTGCACCTAGTATCCAGGCAAGGAACTCCTCTAGGGTAGACTGATAGGAACTCATATCACCTGATGACACCTGCCCACTTTCACTGGGATCCTGCAAATAATACAAATAATATATGAATGTAAAGATTAAAAATGTTTTGTTTCCTTAGTTGAATTGAGGAAGTTTGTTCCTTAATTGAATAAATTGCTATGCAGAGTATCATCATCATCAAATTCCTGCCATGTACCCTCAAGGGGTGTACAGGATATGATAGTACTACATGAAAAAAAAAATTACATCATTATTAATTTCCTATCTACAATTTTCCTCCAAATCAGCCTGTTACTTGTCATCACTCCAACATTATCAGATCTTATATTTCTATCGTCTAAGGCACTTTGTACCGTATCAATCCACCTATAACTTGGTCTTCCTCTGGGTCGTTTTGCTGCCAACCTGGCAGAGAACACTTGTTTTGCTAATCTTTCCTCGCCCATTCTGTTTAAGTGACCATACCACCTGAGATTAGCTCTGCTAACGCATTCCTGGATGCTGACAATGCCAAGTTCTTTCCTAATATACTCGTTTTTAATATGATACTGCCATTGATGCCATCTGTTCACGCCTACAATCTTTCTCAGGACTCTCATATCTGTGGTCTCTAGTCTTTGGTCAAGTGTTTTACTTCTGACCCAGCTCTCGGATCCATAAGTTAAAGCTGGTTTGAACACTGTCTTGTATACAGCTAATTTAGTGTTCCGACTAATTTCTTTCTTATTCCATATGAATTTATTCAAATGACTTCACACCATACCAGCTTTGCTGATTCTGTTGTCTATTTCTATATTTAATTTACCATCTTCACTAAAAATCGTGCCTAAATAGCTGAAATGTTTTACTTGTTCCACAGGTTCTCCATTCACAACACAGTTGACATTTTCAATGATTCTGCCTATTTTCATTGTCTTTGTCTTTTTATTGCTGACCTTCATACCATATCTATTACAACAGCTGTTCAATTTAGTCAGAGAATCTTGCAGACTTGTAGCGGATTTATTTAGAAGTATAACATCATCTGCATAAAGCAAAGAGCTGACATTAACATCTCCAATTTTGATATCATGTTTAATACCACTTTCCTTCATAATGTGATCCATATAGATAATGAATAACAGAGGTGATAATGTACATCCTTGTCTCACACCAGATTTAACATTAAACCATTTTCCTGTACTTCCTTCAATTCTAACTGCTGACTTACCACTCAAATAAAGACTAAGTATTGCTTGATATAATGCCCCATTGACACCATATAACTGCAGCATATTGAATAGCTTCTCTCTTGGCACCTTGTCATATGCCTTTTCCAGATCGACAAAACTTAAATACAGATCTTTGTTATATTCCCATGCTTTCTCGACTATTTGTCGTAAAGTGAAGATCTGATCCTGACAGCCTCTATTTGGCCTGAATCCAGCTTGTTCTTCACCAAGCTTTTCTTCCACAATTCTTCTCAACCATTTCTCAAGTATACTTGCATAGATCTTGCCAGGAACACTCAGTAGGGAAATACCTCTGTAATTCTCACATTAAGTTTTATTTCCCTTTTTATATATGGGTACTATGAGAGCTCTACTCCAATCATCGGGAATTCGTCCCTCTGTCCAGGCTTTCTGAACTATGCAGTGCAGCCACTGTAAGAATCTTATACCACCATACTTCAGCATTTCTGGTCGAATATCATCTACTCCTGCTGCCTTTCCACATTTCAAGCCTTTGATGGCTTTTTCTACTTCAAGTATGGATATGTATTCCTGACTGCATGCCTGGTCAATGTCTTTTACCACTGTGCTGACATCACTGCTTGTTTCATTTAGCAGTTTTTCAAAGTAATTACTCCATACTTCAAGGATATCTTTTTCTCCCATTTTCATGTCACCTTTATCATCTCTAATTCCTTTTATAGCACTCTTTCCTCCATTCTTAAGCTTCTTCAACAACCTCCAGAATATTTTGCCACCTTCTTGATATTTATTTTCTATATTCTTGCCAAAGTCCTCCCATGACTTTTGTTTAGCTAGTTTTACACAGTGTTTAGCATTCTTGCATTTGTCTCTATATTCTCTAAGAGCACACGCTGACTTATTTGACAGGAACTTTTGGTATGCTTTCTTCTTTTCCTTCACTGCCTCTTTAACTTCCTGTGTCCACCAGGGAGTTCTGATTTTTTTATCCTTACAGACAACTTCACCACATGCCTCTCTGGCTGAATCGATCAATGTTTTCTTCAGAGTTTGCCACTGAATCTCCAAGGTTTGATTCCTGTTCTCAAACTCTTTCATTTTTTCTTCAATAATCTTTGTGTATTTTAGTCTACAGCTCACATCTGAGAGCTGCTCAACTTTTATTCGCTTTAAAACTTTCTTACACGTTATTCTTTTCAATATGAAATTCAGTTTTATCCTGCTCAAGACTAAATAGTGATCACTTCCAATTTCAAATCCTGTGTACACTCTGGTGTCCTGCAGCAGGGAGAAAACATCACTATCAACAATAACATAGTCAATGAGACTTTTCTTATTCCTTGCCTCTTCTCTCCATGTGAATTTGTGCACATTTTTATGTTGGAACATGGTGTTAGTAATAACCAGTCCATGTCCTGAGCAGAAATCCAACAGATATTTGCCATTATTGCAGAGTAATTAATAATAATTAACTGTTTCTGCTTGTTCCACTCAGAACTACTTTGTATGTATTTAGAAATTTAGTATTTAGTTGTGTATGTTGAAGTAAGGATGATGACCTCACTGTTTGTATATTTAAACTACAGAAAAACATCTCTTGCAAAATGTGATGGCAAACAAATCATAAAAATACATCAATAATACAAAAGAAAAACCATAAAGAAGCACAAAAAAATAACATTAATCATAATCTTAACATGAATGAAATTATGTGCATCACTACTTATGCATCTATATCAGACTGTTATTTCTCACAAAACATCAATCAGCATTCCACAAGGATTCTAGGTTTGCCAAGAGAATAGCAAACCTAGAATGTTTTGTTTTCTGTAGTTTAAATATGCAAACATTGAGGTCATCATCCTTACTTCAATGTACACAACTTAAACTGCCTAATTCCAATGATCAAGTTGGATGAAGAAGAGATCATTCAACTAACGAGTGCCCATTTTGCTAAAGCTATCAACCTAGTGTATGCAACACTGAGCTCAATACTATCTCTACGTTGAAGGAAGAAACTCATGTATATAAGGAGGAACTAGAGTTGTTGAACACTGAATATGAATTCGGCAATAGGGACTGATGGAATATTAGCATGAATGCTAAAAGGGTGTTCAATTTAGTGAACTGGCTGTATAATTTAAGTCTCACCACAGGAATGGAAAGAATGTATGATAATCCCATTGCACAAGAATGGCATAAAGGTTGATGTGTCTAAACTACTGAGCTATCATTACCTCTGGAGTGGTGGCAAAGATGGCAAAGAAAATACTTTTGAACTTAGCTAAAGCTTTTGACAAGATTCAACGTGGAAGGCTGTTGCACAAACTGGAAGATGTAGGATTGGATTATAAATTACAAGTTCAGATAAAAGAATGGCTGAGTGACAGATATCAAAAAAGTGGTGTGAGAAATGCATGATTAATTGCTTGTTTTTATATGTGTGTATCTAGTTGTGCATTATTTACATATTACGTTTAAGTGTAGTATTAACATTTTATGAATTGAATGTAGTAGAATTGCTTGTTGTTGTTTACTGTATTCAAAATAAGTATTATAATTTAATTGAACTATGTTTAAAGTTAGAAAGGTTTACTTAGTCGAATGAAAATGTGAATGTTTACTACTTTTGAAGCAAAATGCCATGAAAATAGCATGTAGTGGCCATTGTTTCCATGACTTCATGGCTGAAGCAGAACCAGAGGTATCATGCACAAGTGAAAAGAATGCAGTAAAAAAACCCAGCTGGATTGATATGTATGTTATGTATGTGTGTGCACGCACATACACAAGAGAGAGAGAGATACAGATATGTTGAGATATGGAAGAGTTTTTGGAAAGAGTGAGAAAAAGTTCCACGCGTAGCAGATTTTTGAGAAAAAAAGATGCTTTAAATGTTAGTTAGCTGTTGTGTTACAAAATAAACTGGAATAACAGTTGTGGAAGAAATTTATAGGAACTTGGGAACTTGATAAATGAAGATTCTCATTTATGTAGAGAAAAGTTTATCGAATATTAAAGATTCCATTAGTACAATTTAATGGCTGTTTCAGGAAAACTAGTTAATTTTTAAGTGTTCGATAATTTTTCCTTGTAAATCCTTTGTACAGCAAGAGTAAAGTTATGCACTTTGGTGTAATGAGATATACAATACTATATTATATTGGTAGATTATGCTAGAAGAAACTGACAGGCTATGGATCTTAGAGTTTTAGTAGATAAGAAGTTGAAGTTCAGGGATCATATACTAAAAACTGTGAATACAATTCAGAGGATAACTGCAATGACAAAACAAAAATGAACATGTAAGAATAAGGAAGTCATTTTGCCTTTTTACAAGGCTTTGACACGACCTCATCTGGACTATTGTATACAGATCAGGTCTCCATGTTTCTGAGGTTATTCAACAGCTCTGAAGGAACTGAAGGAAAAATGCTTTGGTAAACTGAGCAGAGGCATGTTGCTTTTGCAGGACAATGCACTGCACCAGCTCACGAAACCCAACAGACAATAACACAACTTGAGCTTTCGATGTCTGCCTCACACACACCCTATTCACCAGATTGGGCCCCATCTGACTATTTCCTATTCTCAAATTTAAAGAAACACTTGAAAGGAACCAAATTTACCATAGATGATGAAGTCATATCCGCAATGGAGGACTACTTTGTGCAACAAGGAAAATACGTTTTTCTTAGAGGAATACAAATGATGCAGCAGCATTGTAACAAGTGTATAACACTTTGTGGGGAATATGTAAAATAATGTGCAAGTTACATAGTTCTACCTCAATTCCTTCATGGTGATTATCACAAGTTTTCAGCACACCCTCCTACAGTTGAAAAGGAACAAAGGAGAATGTGCTAATGATGATATTGGCACTATGGAATACAGATTATGAAAAGAAATTAGGAATTTGTGGACTACACGTTAGCAAACAGGAGAAAGTGTGAGTGATATACTAGAGACTTACAGACCTACAAACTTTGGAAAGGATCATGCAGGATATCAATAGATAGAATTTTTCATTTTATAGAGGGTGGGGAGAGGACGAGAGGCATCTATGGAAATTGAGAATGAATGTAGTTAAGAAAGGGGTGAGGGCTAGATTTTTCTCTCATACTTGGAACGTCTGCCACAAGAAATTCTGGAAAAGGCCACCTTACTTCAACATAGCAAATACAAATATGAGACTATTCTTGGAAATATCTGACTCTGCCTTAAGAAATTATCAAAACCTCAATAAATTGGATGCATGATATTGTCTGAAATCTGAGAAATGCCATTCTCAGACCATTAGGCCAAAAACACACTCAATCTCATCTACTAGGTGGCACTATTTAGAACTTTTATGCCTACTGTTTGCTCACTTACATAATGTAATGCCTGCATGTATTTATCTGTACACTGTTCCTGATGATACCAATTTGATTTTGGCAAAATACTGCAGGTCTTAATCAAATTATTTTAATAGTATCTTCTATGTCATAATATCCTTCCTAAAAATATGAGCATAACCTTGTCCATGTTTTCTTTTCCACAGTATGTCCTTCACTCAGCCTTTCTCAGTGTCATATCCTTTAAGACCACAATGGTAACAAACAAGATGACTTCCACAGTATCTACTGCTCCTCTCCATGGTCTGACACTGTTTCACATCCTGCTCCACACAAACAACTGAAATAATTCTTTCTGTACTTGACCTCACCCAAAACCTACAACCACTATACAGCCTTGATTCACCAACAAGTTTACAAAAACAATCCAAGTTTAAAATCCAGCATATATCAAGTCACTCAAGTTTAAAAAAATTGAGCTTTGCACTCAATCCTACACTGCAGATTGCAACATCTGAAAATAAATGCTCTATCATGTTTACAATCTTTTATATCTACCTGGCATCTACTTGAACAGGAAAACAAGCCTGTATTCACAGCATCCAAAAAAGGAGATAAATTTTGCAACCAGCCTTTTCTAACACATGGTATTCATAGTTTTCTCAGCATTCTCAGTGGTACTTCTGAGAAACTACTCACCTTCTATAAATTCCAAATCTGTTCTTTGATAGAATACTATTTCTATGTTTGGGGTAAAGCATCAAAAACCTCTCTAAATTCTTGGCTCTAACTGCCATGGGTATGGATGCTTATAAATGTCTTTAGACGAGAAATGAATTTCATATGCTCATATGAATCTACCTGCTTACTTACTGGAAGCCTGAAAATTTTCCCTGTCTGGTGTCTAGAGCAAGGTTTCTTCAAGTAAAAATAAATTAATAAAAAATCTCAGTCCACCCACAACTAATGTGCTAGTGTACTTTAGGTTTACAACCATTTGTGAAATGAGAATTGCATTAAAAAATGTATATTCATAGTCTAAAATCAATCTTATGTATTCCTTAAGTTTAAATTAAAAAAAAAAAAATTACTTACATCAGACAAATCTACAGATTCTAGCCTTCTAAGTGGAATGTTTTGATGAGGTAAGGCTTGGAAAAAGCACATCACATACATCATCACAGATTTCTTGTCTGGACGACTAGTATTTACATCTATGGAATAAGAAAAATCAAGTATTAAAGTATAAGGTTTTGACTGTAAATTGTGAAGGGGAAAAATTATAAATTGTTGGTATAATCTGAAATACACACAGATAATGTAAAAAAATAAAATAAAATAAAATAAAATAAAAAAGATGTATTACATCAAAATATTAATCAAAAGAATAATTTTAAAAAAATACTTTATGGAAAAGAAATGCATTTAACATTTTTTTAATGACTGTATCTGAAAATTAAAAATTTGTAACCTTAATAGAAATAAGGGATATTATGGATGCATACTCATTTCACAGCTAATTAACTGAAATTGAAACTTAAAAGTTTCAAAATTCACTAGAGAAAACAGCCTACAGCATCAGAGTTACCTTTGTATTGCACTACTTAAAACTTTGTCCAGCAGCTATATAGTTCCCTTTTATTAGTGCTCTGATTAAGGTTTTGTTGGCCTGACAGCTGTTTCAAACTGTTTTCAAACTTATTTCTGCCAGGCAAAAATAAGTTTGTTTATATTTCCTGGGAGTTCCAAAACAAGTTTGTATTTTGTATTTTTTGTAAGTGACCTCCCAGTCAGTGAGTAATCAAAATAATCAATAATAAGCCTAAAGGCTTCAATTTGGCATGGCTAATTATAGAATAAGTGATATTATGGATACATCCTCATTTCACAACCAAATAACTGAATTTGAAACTTAAAAGTTTCAAAATTGACTAGAGAGCTTCTGAGACAGCCCTTCGACACTATAGTTGCCTTTGTAGATCATTAAAATTTCCTTGATCAGAGAGTCATTTTGAACTGTTGATTCTGACCGGAGACTAGGCAGAAACCCTAAGAGGACAAGAATCCTCTTCAATATTGTAGCAATTCCATGTCAGAAAGTTGTATTTTTCATAAGTGAACTCTCAGATGGGTCATCTCTCTCTCTCTCTCTCTCTTTCTGATGAGAAGCAATGGTTTGAAACAGCTATCAGACCAATAAAATCTTAAAGCACTAATAAAAGGCTAACATACAGGCTTCAAGACATACTTTGTAACTTTTGTAACAATGGAGTTCCCTTTGCAATACAAAGGGAACTCCAATGCTGAATGCTATATTATCAAAAGCTCTCTGTTCAATTTTTAATCTGATTTGGCTGTGAAATGAGGATATATCCATAATAACTCTTATTTCTATAATTAACCATACCAAATTGAAGCATTTAGGCTCTTTATTGAATTACTATATTAACTTAATTTTATGAATTAAAAATATCTGCTATATCAGGGTGATAATGTGACTTGCATTATGTTTTGAAAGCTGAAAACTGCACAAAGAGGAGATGAAAAATCCAGAGGCTTTTGACCACAACTACTCTTTTTTGAAGTAACTTATCATGAGGATAACTAACAGACTGCAAATACTTAGTCTTTTTTTTTTTTTTTTTTTTTTGCAGGCAGCTATTAGGATATCTGTATAGCAAAAACTAGAAATGAAAAAATATCTAAAATGATTAAAAAGAACCAATTGCATGTTTTTTAAACCAAATTACTCCTCTTAAGAGCAGTTATTAATATGAAGCATCTATCAGACCTGTACTTACTTCACTGTTTCTAAATATGTTAGAGGTGGTCTATGACACTGTTTATGTCAACTACATCTGCAAAGCCAGATGAGACATTGCTAAATATCATGGCAATGCTAGAGTACCTAATTCTGTTTGGGCCATTGTGTGAGTGAACTATTCCTTGAAATGATGGGACAGATAATTACTGTTGAGATAAGGTAACAAAACCATAAATCAATCCATTTCGTGATTGTTTGTTTGGTGGATGTGCAGTGAGACCTTCTTGTCTGTGAGCAACAAAAAAAAGTGCACTGTGAAAATTTTAATAAAGATCCTAAACCTCTTTGAAGTTTCCAGTCTATTTCACATTATCTATAATAATTGCAAACATGTACATGGAAGAAATTTGAAGAAGCAGTCTTATTTGAAAGTCCTCTGAGACTATCATGTTATGGTATTATATGGACAATGTCTTTTACTGTTTGGCAATATAGCTTGGAATATCTCTTGAATTTTCTTAATGGTCACAACCACATTCAGTATTGAATTATAAAGGAACAAACCAATTTATTAATCAACAAATCAACAACAACAACAAAAAAGGCATATCACTGAAGTTTATACAAAATTCATGCCTGCAAATATCTTTAGGTGAATTTTTTATCATTACTCCTTAACAAAAGTTTGGGATTGTTACTACTAGAAAACAGAACACTTCATATTTTAGAAAACAAAGAAAACATGAAGAAAGAATTTGACATTAACAGTTATCCAAACTACTACATCCTATTACAGAATTAAGATATAAGGATTCTATTCCTCTATCATACTTGATGACTTCGACAAACACTGCTTCTATACTAGAAGTGTTTATAAAATTTACTGTTCATGAAGCAATACTTACATGAGACAGCATGGAAGAGGTTACCAAATTCTGGCTGGGTCAAGCTATCACACACTCCTCCATCATCACTCATAATCAACAAGAAATGTGGCCTCACTACACATGTCAATACAAACAACCATGAAATGAATGGGCTGGTTCACAGCTTGAATGCCTTGTTTCAATAATAATTTCCTGTCTTATCTCTTTAAGGAAGAGTACACTTCTGAAATAGACTGAACATAAACTAGAGACTAATTTTGCATGATATTTGGAAATCTCATACAAATTTATAGCATAGTTGAACTAAACCAAACCTACAGGTACAATAGAGAGATTGTTTTAAATGTGAGAGCTGTATCTATCACGTGTTGCTCTTAGACCTGAATTGTTATTTGGTTTAAAAATGCAGCTTATTCTTTTTAGTTAATCCAAATACATTATTCTTGTATTTTGCTGTACAACCTCCCCTGATGATGCTGTCAGAAAAACCACAGGTAATGAAACATGTAAGCATTTGTTCAAATAAATGCAACAGGATCACTATGTGAGACCACATGGTTTGGTCACATGAAGTAGATTGAAAAGGAAGTAGAGTATTTATCTGGTCTGTAGGATTTTGCTATCCTTTAATGCCAACATACAATACTAATGAGCTCACCTACCTAAAAAAATACAATTAAATAAAATGAAAAAAAAATAACCTTGAGCTATTTTTGGCTAAACACAGAATTCTAGTTTTGCCTAATTTTGGTTTCAATCAGACTATTTTCATAAAAATGATCTGCTTGAAACCAAACTAAAATGATGCAACAGAGTTTAGTTCAGATCCTAAATACCAAATTTCATTAAATTCCATCCAGCTAGACAGCCAAAATGGAGTTATTACTATCAATTCAAATCATTTGCCAAATTTTGAATAAAAACAGTCCATCTGTAACCAATATTAAGCTAACAGGGCACATGTCAGTACATCATTAATATCAAATTTTATTTAATTCCATCCAGCTATTACTGCACTGCATTGAATTATTTCAAAATTTTTTGCCAAATTTTGCACATGCAAAAGATGCAATCAGCAGTTTTTGGAGTCAGTATACTGTCAAGGAGAGTACTAGATATCATGATAGTCTAACACCACAGGGACTGGGAAGAGGGGGGATTTAATTATCAGATGTGTCCCTCTGGATGACAGAAAACCCCTGAGATAGAACTTCTTCCATTAGAGTTGCTCCAAATATACCGAATAAGGAACCGTGGACCATGTAGACCAATGCTTGGGGGGGGGGGGGCTACAGCTGGGCCACCCTATTTCTAGGGGATATAAATACAGAAATCTGATCCTCCAGGTTGTGTTTTGAGCAATGGGCTGACAACTAATTCTTACAAAAACTAGTAATTTGTCAAGGAACCTAGAAAGAACTGGAGAGACAAATGGATATGAGTAATTAAGAGAGATGACTCAAGAAACAACTACTGGATTATGATTTGTGGATATGGAACACAAGAACATTATATAAGACAGGAGCACTTAAAGCACACATATCAGAAAGTTATTGATATAAATTAAAATTGATAGAAGTACAAGAAAAAACAAGACTGACTGGAACAGAAATCCAAAATTTTGGAAAATTCACAATTTTTTCAAGTGGGATAAAATCAGGAAAACACAAATTTGGAATAGCATTTACAGGAGACGGGCATTAAAAATAATATTTTAGACCTGTGAATGAAAGATGATGTGCAATAAGAATTGGAATTTTTTTTTTTTTTTTTATTTCTGGATTATAAATGCCCATACAACATCAGAAGAAAAGGATGATATAGAAAAAAGGGAATTTTTTCTGTAAAATGAAGAGGCTATATGATTCAGCACCATATAATGACATAAAAAAGATTATTAGAGATTTCAATACCAAGGGTGGACAGGAAGATATGTATAAAGGAACAACAGGAAAATATAATCTACATACTCACTCTAATGATAATGGAGAAAA
Organism: Typopeltis vanoorti; assembly: GCF_054136105.1. NCBI lineage: Eukaryota > Metazoa > Arthropoda > Arachnida > Uropygi > Thelyphonidae > Typopeltis > Typopeltis vanoorti. The sequence continues at coordinate 50,517,938 of NC_143567.1, forward strand.
ACTGATAGGTAAAAATATGATTATATCATCCACGTTTCCCTCATAAAGACATCCATAAAAGAACATATCCCCAGATGGTACATTTAGATTGATCATGTATTTATTATTATTATTATGTGACACCTCTAGGGAGTCCAAAGACTCATCAAGGGAAGGCACTTACTCTACAACACAATTCTCCAATTGCAATCATCATTTACACCAACGCCATCTACTGCTCACCACTAGTATAGACAATCACAAACATCCTTGTCGATGGCAGGATTTGAACCCGCAGCCTCTTTTGGCTGGAGAGTAGATACACTAACCACTCGGCCAACCAGGCTGGCAAGGCCTGGTTGGCTGTGTGGTTATAGATAAAAGACTGGCATCAAGTATTATGGATGTAAGATCATACAGAGGAGCTTGCTGTGATTCAGATCATTATCTGTCAAAATTAAATATAGGTGCAGAATCCCAGTGAAGAAACAAGGAAGAAATGAAAGAGCACTAAAGTTTAAATTCCAGAAACTGAAGTTAAAATCAATTTCCAACACACAATTAGAGAAAAAATAGAGGCTGAAAATATAGCACAAAATATAGAAAGAAGCTGGGCATATATTAAACAAAAGGGTTCTGAATATTGCAGAAGAAACTCTAGTATATGAAAATAAGCAAAAGAAGAGAGATTGGACCAATAAAAGGCGAATATATAGATGTCTGGGCAACCTATGTCTTCTATATGATCCATACTAAGGCAACTCGTGAATGCCAGGGAATGTATTCCCATAAGCTCTCTAGTCAACTTACCTTACGAATAGTTTCTACATTCGGCTTTGAAATAATGTTGGATCTAATATCCATTTGACTCATATAATTTTACATTGCCAAACTGAAGCCTTTTGGCTCTTTATTTTAGTAATTAAGAGAGATGGTTTGATGAAAAATGTGTTCAAGCAATAATAAAAAGCATACTAAGATCAACTAGGATTAAAGAAGGAAAATCTAAAGAACTGATATGAGAGGCAAATCAGTGTCGAAGGAAGAAAAGAGTAGCTCTTAATGAAGAAATAATATACTCAAAAGAACAAGAAATGAAAGGCGAGGGTAATCTCCAATAATGACATAAAAAAGATTATTGGAGATTTCAATACCAAGGCTGGACAGGAAGATATGTAAAAAGAAACAACAGGAAAATATAATCTACATACCCACTCTAATGGTAAGCATATAACATAATTAAATTAAACATAATAATTAAACAAAATTAAATGAGGATATAAGTCAGGACTATATGCAGAGATGTACAATGAACATGTCAACAAAGAAAAAATAAAAATCAGATAGAGAGAATATATCCATGAATTATTGAATATGAGCATTACTTCTGCAACTCAAAATTATATATGAACTACTCCTATAGAAGAAAAAGCATCTGTAGATCTACCATCAAGTCAAGATCTTAGCAATAAAGTGCAATCATTCAGGAACAATGAATCCCCAGGAAGAGATAAAATTCCTGCAGAGCTGATGAAAATAGGAAGTAAGAAACCAGAAGACAAAATATATAAATTTATTTGAATTATGTAGAAGAAAGCGCAAATGCCAAAAGAATGGTGAAAGAGTCTAATATGCCCAAATAAATAAGAGAATGACAAACTATTTGTTTGTAAAAATTATACAGGTATTTCTCTGTTATGTACAACATAGAAAGTGTTTCTTCTATTTTGAAGAAGAAATTAAAACTATTTATAAAGAAGATAATTGGTGTCTATCAAGCAGGTTTCAAGAAAGGTAAATGTACAACTGATCAGATATATTAGCTAAACAATTATTAGGAAAAATTTTGGGAATTTGATATAAATATCATTCATGCGGTTAGCCTAGTGGCTTTGCGCTTCGCAACCATATGACTGGGGAAGGAGTGTCCCAAGTTCGATTCCCGTTGTAGACGTGAGGAATTTGAGGATCTTCCTCAGGCATAGCCAAGTTAGCCGGTCTTAGGCGCGGTCAGTAGGGTTTTTTCCGCCAGTTTATCTGGCGTTTTTCATCCCGCAAACAGGCAAACCGGCCCCGTGAACATACACCTCTACAGTCAAAAATATATCCCCCCCCCCCCAGCGGCAGACCAGGCGACGGGTCGGTTGGGAGTAGTACTAACAAGTAGTCGCATCTAAGTAACACGCGGACCCTGCATAGGAAGCGGGAATAACGCGAAGAAGAAAAAGAAGAAGATATAAATATCATTCATTGATGTATGTATGATGTATGTGACTTATGATGGTCATCCATTAACACATTCATTGAATACCACCTCATTACTGCAACACGTGGTAAGGATTTCTCACCCTTACAGTACAGGCAGTTGCTTGACAAAAGTCAAGCAACTGCCTGTACTGTAAGGGTGAGAAATCCTCAGACTTTAGGAAGGAATACTTTTTTTTGGAAGGAATAAATATTGTATTAATATTTTGCATTATACAAAGAATGTATGTACAGTACGTAAGAGTGAAGTGACAGAAAAGGATATGAATGAGGTTTGGAAGAAGCTGCTAAAAATACTAACTCATACATCAATAGGATTCAACAAAGACAAAGCCTTACAAGAGATTAGTGACAAGATGATGCTGCTAGATGAAAGAGTTGAAGTCGGAGGTTGACAATGAAGAAGTAGAGCAGTTAAATGGAAGCCGTGGAATATGAAGAGCTCTCAATTAAAGACCTGATAGAGTTAGAAGCACAGAAGGTTGCAGAAAAACAAGCTGAGTACCCCCCCCCCCCCAAAAAAAAAAACTGGCAGAGGCATTTGCTTCTATTAATAAGACATTTGGTTGTTTGAGAAATTAGACCTAAAATGGATTGACTTAACAAAGTAATCAGAATGATACAAGCTGCAATTGCTTGCTACAGAGAAATTTATTCAGAAAAGAAAATGCAAACTGTGCAAACTAATGTACTGGATGTAACAGACATATTTTTAAAGAACCCTCACTGCTGCTGAAGATGAGCCCAAACCTTCCACAAGTTACAAATATGGTAAACTATAATCAGAATGGTTTGCTACAATTCCTGAATTTCAAGAGTTTGTCATTAATGACCTAGTTTCTCCTGCCTACTCTTATGAACTTTTTTATTTTTTTATTTTTTTTTATCCCATGGTATTATTACACCAGATCATAGAGGTCAAGTTCCTGTATTTTATACCTTTTCTGGGTTGTTATAGAGTTCACATTTGGAAATATTCATACAGTTTAGCAAATGCATTGGTGATGCTTCCTCAATGTTACAGATTTTGCAGGTGGGGAAGACTTTTATGCCATTGCTAAACTTGATTGGTCTTGTGTGGCTGGTCTTGAGGTGAGAGATCATGGTAGTGGCACTGCGATTAAACTTGGAGTTGATGGTATTGGATTTTCTGCTGAGTACCAGTGGCGAGTCATGTCCTGAAGTATTGTTCTTTTTATGTTATCTTTTTGGGTGGTTTTAAAAAGATCGAAATCTGTGGTATCACTTGATATTGAGGCCATTTTTGCTACTTCATCTGCAGTTTCGTTTCCCTTTAATCCCACATGGGAAGGGATCCATTGGAAGATTATTTTGGAATCCTTATGTAGTTTGTTTATGTTTTTTTTTTGCTATGTCTCTAAGTATTTCTTGATGGCTAGTGTAGCAGTTCTTAATAGCTTGAAGGGCTGCTAAGGAACCTGTGAAAAATATAAATGCCTTCAGGTTTTGTTTGTCCAAATATTGCAGTGCTGTGTTAATGGCTATTAATTCTGCATGGTATGAGTTGCATCCAATACTGTTAGTTGTTTTTAGTTCTATATTATGAGAGCCATAGATGAGTACACCACTCACAGAATTGCCATTTGGATTTTTGGAGCCATCTATGTAGATCTTTATTGAGTCAGGTCCATATTCCATTATTTTTGATAGGGCTAATGATCTCAAGATTTCAGGGTTTTCTAGGCTTTTTTTCTCATGTTTCCTTATCTCAGAGTTGATAACTATATTTTTCCTGTCTTGATTTGGAGGAAATGCTGGTAAGTCGGTTATTTTTTTGGGCAATCCAAGGGAATTTTATTTTCTATGATTTCATGCATTGTTGATTTTTTCTTTATTCTGGTTGTTGGTTTCCAGTTTTTAAAAAGTTCACTTGTTCTATGATGTGCAAGGTTGGCTCTTTTTCCTACAAATTTGGTTAGATTTTCTTGCCACCTACTTTTTAAAGGAACAAGGTTGGATTCGAATTCTGCTATTTTTCCAGTAGTTGTATTACTTAGTCCACATATGATTTTAGCTGCATTTTTCTGAATTTTTATAAGCTTGTCTAAACTGGTTAATGATGTTTGCATCCAGATAGGCGAAGCATATTCCATTATGGGATGGATAATAGAGGTATATATGACTTTTAAGGTTTTAGCATTGGCTCCCCACTCTTTACCTGAGATACTTTTCATGATATTTAGTCTTCTTTTTGCTCTGACTGCAACATTGTTGATATGTTTATTGAAGCTTAGCGATGGATCCAGAGTAACTCCAAGGTATTTGGGGTTTTCATTAAATGTAAATTAGTTGACTGTTTAGCTTAATCTTTGGTCTCCACTTTCTGAGGTGGTTATTAATAATAAAAACACAGATTTCTGATTTAGTAGGGTTAATTTTGATTTTTTGGTTTTCACAATATGTAGCTAAACTTTCAATGGCTTTGTTTAAGTGACCTTCTGCTGTTTCTAGGTTGTTGTGAGCTGAGAACAGGACCAAATCATCAGCAAACATAGCTATTTTTGTTTCTTTATTTATATTTTTATCTAAGTCATTTAAGTAGATGGAAAAAAGGAGTGGGTTCAAAATGCTACCTTGAGGGAGTCCCTGTCTTATTTTCACTTTCTTGGAAAAGGTATTATTTATTTGAACTCGAATTGTTCTATTTCTTAGAAAAGAAAGTCATAGATCCAGTTAAGAACTTTCTCTTCTATTCCAATATGACAAAGTTTGGAAAAGAGTTTCTGCCTCCACACCTTGTCAAAGGATTTTAGCATTGCTAAAATCTATAAAAGCTGCAATGGTGGATTTGGTAGGTTTGGTCTGGAAGTTATCTTGAATTGTCTGGGTTAAGTAGAAAAGTTATTAGTTGTTGAGTGATTTCTTCTAAAGGCAGCCTGAAAATTTGGTAGCATACTATTTTTTTTTTAGATAGTAATTCAAACGGAGTATCATTTTTTCCATTAATTTGCCTGGAATTGAAGTCAGTGAAATTGGTCTATAACTTCCTAGTTGGTCTTGCGGTTTGTTAGGCTTTAAGATTGGTATAATTGTGGCTGTCTTCCAGTCTTTCGGAACTTTTCCTTGTTTTAGGCTATTGTTGTATAGGTGAAGTAGCCAATCTAGGGCTAGGGAAGGAAGATGTTTGATCATAATTCCTTGTATGTTATCTGGTCCACATGATTTATTTATATCTAGTCTTTCCAAGGCATCTTCCAATTCAGAGATTGTAAATGGATCCCAGAAAAGTTTGTTTTGATATTTTGGGGAGTTTGCAGCATTTTTATGCTGTCGAGCCTGTTTTGATATTTGATGGTCTTTTTTAGTATTCATCTCTAGTTTGCTTATATTTTGAAAATGAAAGGCCAAGGTATTTGCGATCTCCCTATCTCCAATTTTGATATTTCCATCTGGATCTTTTAGCATGTTAGTCTCGCCTTTGGTAGGTCTCTTTGTAAATTAGCAGTCAGTTTCCAAAGTTTGGTATCTAAGTTGTGGCAAAATTCTTGCCACCTAGTTCTTTGTAATATTCTGGTTTCTGGAGAGCTTCCAATTTTTAAGATGTTAAAGAATTCATTTTCTGTTTAGTTATTTTACTGGCAAGTTCCTGGTGAACCTTTGTGTAGTTTGAAATAACTTTTCTTATGAACTATTCAATTAATAAAGCAGCAACTTAGTAGTACTCTTACTCTGGGTGTTTCCAGTTGATTTTTTTCTGATAATTGCAGAAAAGCACTGCACTTATGTTGCATCATTTATCACAGTGTAGTAGTCTAAACTGTATTATTTCACTCTAAACAAAGAATAAAAGTAGTTAAAAATATAACAAAAACAGAGCTACATATTTTAGCATTCAGGCAAGTTAACTGTTAATATGAAGCATTCATAATTCAATCGGTTTTGATGACGTCCTTTGGTTGGAAAGATCTGGGTTTGAATCCTACCTATAATGCAAAAAACCTTTAACGGGACTTTTCAATTGAAGGTGAGTTAGCTGGTCTCTTATGGAGGTGGTAGAATTTTTCCTCCAAAAAGACTCAAGTTTCTCATACCACAACCAGGTAAATCAACCAGAAGAACACATGTAACTGGCAGACTCATATAACCATTAGATTTACACTGGTTTCAAAAGATGGTGTCATACCTGCTCGTGGGGCCTCATGGCCATTGAGTCATCGTACGCTACTATGACAGCATTTATAGTCTTCAGAAGCACATATTTGAATTTGAATATTTGAAGCACAGGTGATCCCTTTAGAATAATCCAAGTTTTAAAACAAGGAGATAATCTAGCTCCAATACTTTTTTTGTTGCAGCTCTGAAATATGACAGCATTAATAGAAAAAAAAATGATATGAGATGATGACACATGGAATACCAAATAATTTAGCAAGAATTAAAAGATTAGCAATGGAAAATTGAGAAGCACAGGTTAAAATACAAAATGATTTAATAGATCCCTTTTGAATAATCCAAGTTTTAAAACAATGAGATAATCTAGCTCCAATACTTTTTTGTTGCAGCTCTGGAATATATTATCCTGATCATTAATAGAAGATATTAAAAGAACTTTAATAAATAAATCATTGCAGACTGCAGCATATGCAAATGACATTAACATCAAGAACCAAACAGAAAGCAGAAGAAACATATTTGGAACTGGATAAATTAGTACATGAGATAGGGTTAAAAATTAATCAACAACAAAACCAGAATAATGATTAATATAGTTCGCCCACAGATTAGACTCTTCGACACTTCTGCACATGTCCCAAAAAGGAGAATCCATTCCAATAATAGGGCAATCAATCCATCTTCTGGGATGAGTTTGTTTATTATTACAGGTTGGAAAATTTAGCTTTTCTTTTACGAACAGTAGTTTTTAAAGTGTAACTATTTTGCTTGTATAACAGTTGGAAAAATGTACGTAGAGTATTAACAAAATTAAAAAAAGGTATAGCATAAAACAAAAATTTAACGAAATTTATTTTTAAGAAAGTTTTCCATAAAATAAAAATAATTATACAGAAAAACAGAATTTTTTTTCAAATGAACTTAGATATTCTAAACTTACAGTTGAGAGAACTGAGACCCTTTAATGCCCTAAACCGATTAATTATTTATGACTTGTTGTGACTCTTTTAACAAACCCATGCAAAAAAAAAGTTGGAAAAAAATACCATTATCAAATCCTTTAAATCTTCATAGTCATCTGAATCTATGTCCGAATTGCCATCACTTTCACTTAAACTGATCACCAATTTCCCATAATTCTTCTATAATTCCGTCTCTGTCCCAATACATATTTTTCAATGAAGTGATATGAGAGCAATATTTTCCCCAGTTTTGAACTGTAATACTTTCATCACCTGTTCTGAAAGCTTAAAAAGTTTCGACATGTCAATATCCCCAGTTACGTTGCGATGGCGAATGAAACATTTCACTTCTGCCCAAACATACTCAATAGCATTAAAACAAAATCCGATTTCATGAAGTATTTTCCTTAAAGTTTCTCTTTTCCAAGGAAAATTAATTTTTTCTTTAAGCACAGGAATCAATTTTGGAACAGTTGGCACTCTTTTCTCGACCATGTAAAATTCGTGAATAGTTCTTATAATGTCTACATCAAAATCATTCAAAGCTAAGGTTTAGATGGTTTTCTTTCCGTGGCGCTTTTTTTTTTAAGATTTAAATTTTGGCTTACCGGGGGTGCTTAAGGGTCAAAGCTGTATAACTGAGAGGAGACCTCCACATAGCCTTTAAAGGAATGCGGAGAACCGACCAGGGCTTCTGACCTAATGTCCAATCCTCACCTTCTCGTGGTGCACCCTGTTGGGTATCTACTTTGATACTGAACGAACGAGGATGGGCTGGCAATTTGGGATTTAGCCGACCAAATTGTATTCTTATTGGTTAAACCAAAATAAAAAATGATGGTACAACATGACAAAATTTCATGCCGGCTGGGGCGTCGCCCGGTTAAACAAGGCCCCCGTTGTTTTCGCCAGGGAACCAGGGCGAACAGCGAAAAGTCAGCTACTGGAACAAATCTGAAAACAAACCCCAACTCAACATCACCAGAGTTAAAGATCGGTACTATCAACGTAAGAAGCCTGAATGGCAAAGAAATGGAGCTAGCTGAGGAATTAGATAAGTACCAGATCGACATAATAGGGGTGACTGAAACAAAAAAGACCAAAACTGGTGAGATCTTTCTGAGCAATAAATACAAAATGTTATATTCAGGCAATAACAATCAAGGAAAAGAAGGAGTAGCCATAGTATTCAACACAAAATACGAGGCTAATCTTCTTGAATGGCAGTCAGTCTCAAGTAGAGTAATGTGGGCAAATATGAGAATGGGGAACTGGACAATGAGACTTATTTGTGCCTATGGTCCCACAGAAGGTTCTACTAAGGTAGAAGTGGAGGAATTTTTTGAGGCTTTAGAAAAAGCAACTGACACAATGAAAAAGGAAAAGTTGGTCCTTGTTGGGGATCTAAATAGTAGAGTAGGAAATGATTGTGAGACATACAAAAATATTTTGGGAAAATTTGGAGAAAAGAGCAAAGCTAATAATAATGGCAAATATCTGTTGGATTTCTGCTCAGGACATGGACTGGTTATTACTAACACCATGTTCCAACATAAAAATGTGCACAAATTCACATGGAGAGAAGAGGCTAGGAATAAGAAAAGTCTCATTGACTATGTTATTGTTGATAGTGATGTTTTCTCCCTGGTGCAGGACACCAGAGTGTACAGAGGATTTGAAATTGGAAGTGATCACTATTTAGTCTTGAGCAGGATAAAATTGAATTTCATATTGAAAAGAATAACATGTAAGAAAGTTTTAAAGCGAATAAAAGTTGAGCAGCTCTCAGATGTAAACTGTAGACTAAAATACAGAAATATTATTGAAAAGAAAATGAAAGAGTTTGAGAACAGGAATCAAACCTTGGAGATTCAGTGGCAAACTCTGAAGGAAACATTGATTGATTCTGCCAGAGAGGCATGTGGTGAGGTTGTGTGCAAAGATAAAAAAATCAGAACTCCCTGGTGGACACAGGAAGTTAAAGAGGCAGTGAAGGAAAAGAAGAAAGCATATCAAAAGTTCCTGGCAAATAAGTCAGCTTTTACTCTTACAGAATACAGAGACAAATGTAAGAAAGCTAAACAGTGTGTAAAACTAGCTAAACAAAAGTCATGGGAGGACTTTGGCAAGAATATAGAAAATAAATATCAAGAAGGTGGCAAAATATTCTGGAGGTTGTTGAAGAAGCTTAGGAATGGAGGAAAGAGTGCTGTAAAAGGAATTAGAGATGATAAAGGTGACATGAAAATGGGAGAAAAAGATATCCTTGAAGTATGGAGTAATTACTTTGAAAAACTGCTAAATGAAACAAGCAGTGATGACAGCACAGTGATAAAAAATACTGACCAGGCATGCAGTCAGGAATACATATCCATACTTGAAGTAGAAAAAGCCATCAAAGGCTTGAAATGTGGAAAGGCAGCAGGAGTAGATGATATTAGACCAGAAATGCTGAAGTATGGTGGTATAAGAGTCTTACAGTGGCTGCACTGCATAGTTCAGAAAGCCTGGACAGAGGGACGAATTCCCGATGATTGGAGTAGAGCTCTCATAGTACCCATATATAAAAAGGGAAATAAAACTGAATGTGAGAATTACAGAGGTAGTTCCCTACTGAGTGTTCCTGGCAAGATCTATGCAAGTATACTTGAGAAACGGTTGAGAAGAATTGTGGAAGAAAAGCTTGGTGAAGAACAAGCTGGATTCAGGCCAAATAGAGGCTGTCAGGATCAGATCTTCACTTTACGACAAATAGTCGAGAAAGCATGGGAATATAACAAAGATCTGTATTTAAGTTTTGTCGATTTGGAAAAGGCATATGACAAGGTGCCAAGAGAGAAGCTATTCAATACGCTGCAGTTATATGGTGTCAATGGGGCATTATATCAAGCAATACTTAGTCTTTATTTGAGTTGTGAGTCAGCAGTTAGAATTGAAGGAAGTACAGGAAGATGGTTTAATGTTAAATCTGGTGTGAGACAAGGATGTACATTATCCCCTCTGTTATTCATTATCTATATGGATCACATTATGAAGGAATGTGGTATTAAACCTGATATCAAAATTGGAGATGTTAATGTCAGCTCTTTGCTTTATGCGGATGATGTTATACTTCTAAATAAATCCGCTACAAGTCTGCAAGATTCTCTGACTAAATTGAATAGCTGTTGTAATAGATATGGTATGAAGGTCAGCAATAAAAAGACAAAGACAATGAAAATAGGCAGAATCATTGAAAATGTCAACTGTGTTGTGAATGGAGAACCTGTGGAACAAGTAAAACATTTCAGCTACTTAGGCACAATTTTTACTGAAGATGGTAAACTAAATATAGAAATAGACAACAGAATCAGCAAAGCTGGTATCGTGGGAAGTCAATTGAATAAATTCATATGGAATAAGAAAGAAATTAGTCGGAACACTAAATTAGCTGTATACAAGACTGTGTTCAAACCAATTTTAACTTATGGATCTGAGAGCTGGGTCAGAAGTAAAACACTTGACCAAAGACTAGAGACCGCAGATATGAGAGTCCTGAGAAAAATTAGAGGCGTGAACAGATGGCATCAATGGCAATATCATATTAAAAATGAGGATATTAGGAAAGAACTTGACATTGTCAGCATCCAGGAATGCGTTAGTAGAGCTAATCTCAGATGGTATGGTCACTTAAATAGAATGGGAGAGGAAAGATTAGCAAAACAAGTGTTCTCTGCCAGGTTGGCAGGAAAACGACCCAGAGGAAGACCAAGATATAGGTGGATTGATATGGTACAAAGTGCCTTAGACGATAGAAATATAAGATCTGATAATGTTGGAGTCTTGACAAGTAACAGACTGATTTGGAGGAAAATTGTAGATAGGAAGTTAGTAATGATGTAATTTTTTCATGTAGTACTGTCATATCCTGTACACCCCTTGAGGGTACATGGCAGGAATTTGATGATGATGATGATGATGATGATGATTTTGGCTTACCTTCATCTTTTGATTCCCTGTGAATTCTTTTAACAGTCGACCCCGATATGCCCGCAATTGCACTTGCACGTTTTATGACTTGAGATAGGGGAACAAGGAGACTGCCTTTTAACAATTCAGAATGTCAGCACATTATTCAATATTCTTTTGCAAGAGCTACTGAAATGTTTAACAACAGAACTTGTTGACTGCACTGGATCCATCATATAAATTAATAATAAAAAAAAATGCAAAAAAGCAAACAAAAATCAAGCTACTACTAGTACAGCGACAGACAAGAAAGCACTGATTTCACATGTTGGCGACCAATTCGTACATCCTTCATTTCTTTCACCCCTTCAGCATGAATAGACTATTCTTGGCAAAATGCCAAGCAGAGATCTACAAACAGTGGACGTACTACACCAAGCAGAAATGGTTAAATGATAAGTATAAAATTGGAAACTTTGAAACAGAGAAAGTGGAACAATTGAAATATTTAGGTGTAACAATACAAGCCAACCAAATGAGGTAGTAGAAGTGTAGAACTGAACAGAGCAGAGGTAATCAGGCCTTTTATTCTCTTGTGTGTATTCATGTCTAAAATATCCATTGGAAGACTAAAATACAAATATATAAAAAGATAATTTGTCCAAATGTTACATACGGATTTAAAATCTGGATATTTATGGAGAGGGTGGAGATTTTGATTTCAGCTTCTGAAAGAAAATTCTTAGAAAAACATTTGGCTCACTGAATGAGAATGGTCCCTGGAGGATCAGATACAACTATGAGTTATATCAATTATACAAAGAACCTACACTATCTAGTTTCATCAAGTTCTCAAAAAGTTGCAGTAGTGAGTAGGAACATGTTTTTTGAATGGAAAAATGATATTCCTAAGAAGACTATAAATAATAAAATTTTTGTAAATGACTAAAGGAAAAATCAAGAACAAGATGAACAAATACCATTAGTCAAGTTAACAACATCATATTGCAATGTCCAAAATGGAAAATTAATGTTTTGGATAAACAGGATTTTATCAATAAATCCATGAGGCCAAGGCTCAATTTGGGCTGTAAAGCTATAGGAAGAAGAAGAAGAAACATCATAGGGCAGGACTTGACAAATTATGCAAAATCCTTTCACAACACAAAAAAAACGCACTCATCAAAGACCATCCTCCATTTTTAAATATGTCCCTATGCCCCAATAAGTCAATAGGAGTCCCATAAAGCGATTAGTGGTAATGCATTTGTGTTCTCATAAAGTTAAAAAGATTTTGTTTATAAAGTTATATTTTATTAAATAAAAAATATCCTATTTTGTCAAGTCTGTAGCTACTCACCAGCTGTCAAAATCTACTTGCCACAGGCAAGTGGGTGAGCATGTTTGGCAAGCCCTGCCATAAGGGGATGTAAAGAGTGTGCCCAGATACACTCTAATGTATCAAAAAGTAGCTTTGCATATGATGTAATAATGGATATTATTTCTGGGAAAACTCCCATGTTACTCCTCTTAACTATTACATTTATGAATATTTTTGCCTGCTTCTGTTTAGGAGTGCCCCTGTTTAAATGTCATTGGCTTTTTACTCACGGATTCTTAGGACATTGTAGATGTATATTTACCAATAAATAATGTAGCATAAAGGAAGAGAAATTTGCACATACCTTTTTTTGGGTGCTGTGGCTTTTCTTCTTTCAGCGATGTCCAAACTACTGTGTGTGGGGAAAGGGAGGGGGAGATTAGGCAATGTGGGAGAATTCAAATAGAAATGAAAAAACCCGGGTTTTTTTGAATAATATATATATATATATATATATATATATATATATATACATATACACATATATATATTATAAGGGATGGGCAAAGCGTTTTTTTATATTTATATTGGATGGGAAAGGGTGAAAGGGGTTGAAAACAGCAACTGATTTTTAGAGGGGGGGGGGAAGAGGTTGACGGGGTGCGGTCCGTTTCGACTATTCTTGGTCGTTGTCTGAACACATGGAGGAAGTGGATGCTATCGCATGATGTAATAATTTACTAATAAATAATATTTAATACTAAATGAATACAAATTAATAATTTAATAATTTATACATAATTTAACGATACAGCCATTTAGTTTTAAAGCATAGACTGTTGTATTATACAATAAGTGGCAAACTGCAAATACAGAATGATACAGAAAATTATTATTATTATTATTATTATTAATATAATAAGTATCTCAGGAGTGGCGGTAAAGATTTTGGAAAAGTTGGTTAGGGCTCACATTCAGAAATGGGTTGACAGAGAATCTCTACTTTGCAATAAACAGAATGGGCTATTAAGGAAAGGTCATGTTTTAGCAAGTTGCTTACATTCTATAATAATGTTACCATTGAGTTGGACAAGGAGAATGGATACACCATGATACTTTTGGATTGTGGAAAGGCTTTTGACAGAATGCAGCATGGAAGACTGCTGCATAAACTGGAGAATATGAGATTGAATTATAAACTATTGACATGGATAAGAGGAAGGCTGACTGACAGATATCAAAAAATGGTATATGGGGGAACGTTAGTCTGCAAGATTTAAGGTAACCAATAGTGTACCACGAGGATCAGTCCTTGGGCCAGTGTTATTCAATCTGTAAATTAATGTACAGATTGAATAACATAGAATTAGGAAAGATTTGACAGGTGACATACTGCTATCTGCTGATGATGCAAACATCAGTAGGGTAATCAGGAATCTGGCTAATATGGAATATGATGCAGCATTGCAGAATGATTTGAATAGGCTGGAATTATGACCATGGGAAAATGGATGTCAATTCAATGTCAGTAAATGTAAAGTCATGAACTGTGGCATGATTAGATATCCAATATCATATTATATTGGTATGATTATGCTAGAAGAAACTCATCAGGCTAGGGATCTTGGAGTGTTAGTAGGCAGGAATTTGAAGTTCAAGGGTCATATAGCAAAAATTGTAAATACAACTCAGAGAATAATTGCAATGATAAAGGGTCAAAGCTGTATAACTGAGAGGAGACCTCCACATAGCCTTTAAAGGAATGCGGAGAACCGACCAGGGCTTCTGACCTAATATCCAATCCTCACCTTCTCGTGGTGCACCCTGTTGGGTATCTACTTTGATACTGAACGAACGAGGATGGGCTGGCAATTTGGAATTTAGCCGACCAAATTGTATTCTTATTGGTTAAACCAAAATAAAAAAATGATGGTACAACATGACAAAATTTCATGCCGGCTGGGGTGTCGCCCGGTTAAACAAGGCCCCCGTTGTTTTCGCCAGGGAACCAGGGCGAACAGCAAAAAGTCAGCTACTAGAACAAATCTGAAAACAAACCCCAACTCAACATCACCAGAGTTAAAGATCGGTACTATCAACGTAAGAAGCTTGAATGAAAAAGAAATGGAGATAGCTGAGGAATTAGATAAGTACCAGATTGACATAATAGGGATTACTGAAACAAAAAAGATCAAAACTGGTGAGATCTTTCTGAGCAATAAATACAGAATGTTATATTCAGGCAATGACAATCAAGGAAAAGAAGGAGTAGCCATAATATTCAACACAAAATACGAGGCTAATCTTCTTGAATGGCAGTCAGTCTCAAGTAGAGTAATGTGGGCAAATATGAGAATGGGGAACTGGACGATGAGACCTATTTGTGCCTATGGTCCCACAGAAGGTTCTACTAAGGTAGAAGTGGAGGAATTTTTTGGGGGTTTAGAAAAAGCAACTGACACAATGAAAAAGGAAAAGTTGGTCCTTGTTGGGGATCTAAATAGCAGAGTAGGAAATGATTGTGAGACATACAAATATATTTTGGGAAAATTTGGAGAAAAGAGCAAAGCTAATAATAATGGCAAATATCTGTTGGATTTCTGCTCAGGACATGGACTGGTTATTACTAACACCATGTTCCAACATAAAAATGTGCACAAATTCACATGGAGAGAAGAGGCAAGGAATAAGAAAAGTCTCATTGACTATGTTATTGTTGATAGTGATGTTTTCTCCCTGGTGCAGGACACCAGAGTGTACAGAGGATTTGAAATTGGAGGTGATCACTATTTAGTCTTGAGCAGGATAAAATTGAATGTCATATTGAAAAGAATAACATGTAAAAAAGTTTTAAAGCGAATAAAAGTTGAGCAGCTCTCAGATGTGAACTGTAGACTAAAATACAAGAGTTTGAGAACAGGAATCAAACCTTGGAGATTCAGTGGCAAACTCTGAAGAAAACATTGATTGATTCTGCCAGAGAGGCATGTGGTGAGGTTGTGTGCAAGGATAAAAAAAATCAAAACTCCCTGGTGGACACAGGAAGTTAAAGAGGCAGTGAAGGAAAAGAAGAAAGCATATCAAAAGTTCCTGGCAAATAAGTCAGCTTTTACTCTTACAGAATACAGAGACAAATGTAAGAAAGCTAAACAGTGTGTAAAACTAGCTAAACAAAAGTCATGGGAGGACTTTGGCAAGAATATAGAAAATAAATATCAAGAAGGTGGCAAAATATTCTGGAGGTTGTTGAAGAAGCTTAGGAATGGAGGAAAGAGTGCTGTAAAAGGAATTAGAAATGATAAAGGTGAAATGAAAACAGGAGAAAAAGATATCCTTGAAGTATGGAGTAATTACTTTGAAAAACTGCTAAATGAAACAAGCAGTGATGACAGCACAGTGATAAAAAACACTGACCAGGCATGCAGTCAGGAATACATATCCATACTTGAAGTAGAAAAAGCCATCAAAGGCTTGAAATGTGGAAAGGCAGCAGGAGTAGATGATATTCGAACAGAAATGCTGAAGTATGGTGGTATAAAAGTCTTACAGTGGCTGCACTGCATAGTTCAGAAAGCCTGGACAGAGGGACGAATTCCCGATAATTGGAGTAGAGCTCTCATAGTACCCATATATAAAAAGGGAAATAAAACTGAATGTGAGAATTACAGAGGTATTTCCCTACTGAGTGTTCCTGGCAAGATCTATGCAAGTGTACTTGAGAAACGGTTGAGAAGAATTGTGGAAGAAAAGCTTGGTGAAGAACAAGCTGGATTCAGGCCAAATAGAAGCTGTCAGGATCAGATCTTCACTTTACGACAAATAGTCGAGAAAGCATGGGAATATAACAGAGATCTGTATTTAAGTTTTATCGATTTGGAAAAGGAATATGACAAGGTGCCAAGACAGAAGCTATTCAATACGCTGCAATTAAATGGTGTCAATGGGGCATTATATCAAGCAATACTTCGTCTTTATTGAGTTTTAAGTCAGCAGTTAGAATTGAAGGAAGTACAGGAAGATGGTTTAATGTTAAATCTGGTGTGAGACAAGGATGTACATTATCCCCTCTGTTATTCATTATCTATATGGATCACATTATGAAGGAAAGTGGTATTAAACCTGATATCAAAATTGGAGATGTTAATGTCAGCTCTTTGCTTTATGCGGATGATGTTATACTTCTAAATAAATCCACTACAAGTCTGCAAGATTCTCTGACTAAATTGAATAGCTGTTGTAATAGATATGGTATGAAGGTCAGCAATAAAAAGACAAAGACAATGAAAATTGGCAGAATCATTGAAAATGTCAACTGTGTTGTGATTGGAGAACCTGTGGAACAAGTAAAACATTTCAGCTACTTAGGCACGATTTTTACTGAAGATGATAAATTAAATATAGAAATAGACAACAGAATCAGCAAAGCTGGTATGGTGGGAAGTCAATTGAATAAATTCATATGGAATAAGAGAGAAATTAGTCGGAACACTAAATTAGATGTATACAAGACAGTGTTCAAACCAGTTTTAACTTATGGATCTGAGAACTGGGTCAGAAGTAAAACACTTGACCAAAGACTACAGACCGCAGATATGAGAGTCCTGAGAAAGATTAGAGGCGTGAACAGATGGCATCAATGGCAATATCATATTAAAAATGAGGATATTAGGAAAGAATTTGACATTGTCAGCATCCAGGAATGCATCAGCAGAGCTAATCTCAGGTGGTGTGGTCACTTAAATAGAATGGGAGAGGAAAGATTAGTAAAACAAGTGTTCTCTGCCAGGTTGGCAGCAAAACGACCCAGAGGAAGACCAGATATAGGTGGATTGATACGGGTCAAAGTGCCTTAGACGATAGAAATATAAGATCTGATAATGTTGGAGTCTTGACAAGTAACAGACTGATTTGGAGGAAAATTGTAGATAGGAAGTTAGTAATGATGTAATTTTTTCATGTAGTACTGTCATATCCTGTACACCCCTTAAGGGTACATGGCAGGAATTTGATGATGATGATAAAATGAACCTTGACATGTAAAGCTGGTGGAAAGGTTTAGACGTTGGTTATGCATTTTTTTACTAAGTAATTTAAGGAAATTACAATGTCAACTAGTATATACATTAAAATAAAATTTTAATATACTTCAATATTTCAGCAACGTCACGTTGCCATTTTCAAGAAACTTGAGAACAAGGCACGTGCACGCAGGCACAACAAACAGTAAGTGAGAAAGAAGCGA
Source organism: Typopeltis vanoorti (assembly GCF_054136105.1). Taxonomy (NCBI): domain Eukaryota; kingdom Metazoa; phylum Arthropoda; class Arachnida; order Uropygi; family Thelyphonidae; genus Typopeltis; species Typopeltis vanoorti. The sequence continues at coordinate 50,535,789 of NC_143567.1, forward strand.
GAAGCTATTATTTCTCCTAAAGTCCTGATGGTGCCCCCTAGCGGGCAATGTTAGTATTCTTGGGCGATTGGGCTGAAGGTCTTCTGATGTAGGTTTCCCAAAAACCTACATCAGAATGGGAAACCTACATTAGAAGACCTTCAGCCCAATCGCCCAAAAATACCAACATTGCCCACTAGGGGGCACCATCAGAACTTTAGGAGAAATAATAGCTTCTTGCTTCTTCCTCACTTACTGTTTGTTGTGCCTGCGTGCATGTGTCTTGTCCTTAAGTTTCTTGAAAATGGCAACGTGATGTTGCTGAAATATTGAAGTATATTAAAATTTTATTTTAATGTATATACTAGTTGACGTTGTAATTTCCTTAAATTACTTAGTAAAAAATGACATGTAAAGATAAGGAAGTCATTTTGCCTCTTTACAAGGCCTCACCTGGACTATTGCATGCAGGTCTGGTTTCCATTGTGATTCTGATACAGTGGAGAGAGTGCAAAGGAGAGTGTTAAAAATGTCAACAATCCTGATTAAATTATCAGGATTGTTGAATAATGATTATGAAAATGTCTGCAGTCTACAAATTGAGAATTTGTAGACTGTAAACAGGAGAAAGAGGGGAAATATGATTCAGACTTACAAACTTCTGAAACAATCACACAGGATTTCAGTTGATGGAATTTTTCATTTCATGGAGGGAGGGGAAAGGATGGAAGGGCATCCTTCGAAATAGAGAATGAATGTCATCAAGAAGGGATGAGAGCTAGATTTTTTTCTCATAGAGCGGTGCATGATTGGAATGGACTGCCATTGGATTTTGTGTATGCAAGCAGTGTAAATAAAATCAAGAACAAGTAAGACAGCAGGTATGTGTAGTATGTTGCTTCTTTCAATGAGTCCCTGACTCCCTGGAATTCTCACTTAATAATAATAACAATAATAATATTGCACAGGAACCTCCATGGAGTCTGGAGACTCATTCTACAATCTATTGTATTGTAACAGACCCACATCTATTGTCTCTTTCTTGAATGCAATGACCGACAAAGCATTCATTCTGGCTCATTCGCCACTCTCCAAGTAAACATCTAGTCCTCATATCATTGCTAACTGTACTCTTACTCTATTTCCAGGTACGATTCCCCCCTCCCCCTTGGTTTCCCTTTCTGGAAAAGTGCTGAAAATGTTCTCCCAACTCCAGAAAAGTACTGAAAAAATTCCTCTGTATAAATCCTATAATCTCTTTTCCATCTATCAACGAAATTCTGCAACTCACAAATCTTCACCATCATCACAAGGAGAATTCCACAGGCCACTCACAATCTTGGTTACTTGCTTCCTGATCCCCAAGAAATCCAGATGACTAGACCTGAGCACAGCAATCCAGATGTGGATAGATATATATCAAGGTCTTATAAAGAGGAATGATCATTTCCTTATCTCTACTTGTTAGTGTGCTCAATAACCAAGTAATCCAATGAGCTACCTTGACCACCTTTGCAATATGCCAGGAGGCAGCCAAGTTTCCTAAACCCAAGAACTGCATTGGACATTTTTCAAACAGTTGCAAACCTCAAGATATTTTCTAAAAAATTTAATTATTAAAATTAAATAAAAAAGATTTTTAACAATCTTTTTTTAATGCATTCCCTATAGAGAGTAAGTGAGATGCCTGTGAAAAATATATACCTATCATAAATTTTTGTCTTTTATGGTAAACACAATAAAAACAAATTGTCCTCGAGAGCGGCAGTGAAGAACCTTGCAAGAAGTGCTTGAAAGGTTCTTCAACGCCGCTCACAAGTAGCATTTGGCTACTACTGCAATATGCCCTCTGAACTTCAACTCTCTTTCTACCAACACCCTGAATCCCTAGCTTCATCAATTTCCTGGAATGCAGTTCTTTCAGTGTGGTGCATAGCTTATAATTTTTTAACCCTAAATGCATAACTATATGCTTTTCCACATTAAACTAATGTCCATTATCTTTTCATACTTTTCCACATTAAATTAATGTTTGTTGTGGAAAAGTAATAATAAAAAAGTAATAAATCATCCTGGAAGCTCTCTACATAGCTTTAATTAATAGAATTTGAAGCTATGAGTCAGTGAATATTAAATGAATCACAGATACTATCTATTGCTCAAGTGCAATGATTTTATACATTTTTCTGCTCAGTAAGTGAAAGTATATACATAAATTACATAAGTAAAAAAATGAAAACATATTATGACCAGTAATTGAGGACAGTTATTGGTCATAACTGTCATAAAAGCAAAATTTTATGCTTTTAAAAATTAGAAATATAAAAATATTACTTACCTTCGGGATCTAATAATTTTTCTATCCCAAGATATTTATATGCTACAGAAAAGGCATGGTCTAAACGTGTATTGGTATCCTTTCGTAACAAGGTGTCATAATCAAAATGAGGCCTGAGAGGGGAAAAAAGTGAGTAATTGTGAAAAAGTTCACACCATCCTATGACACAAAATATTTCAAAACAAAATAAAAATGTTTCCAATTTTTACCTAAACCTATGGATAACAGCATTGAAGGCAAGACCATCGCTCCAACTTGTAGTAAAATTTCGAATATCTACATTGGCATAGCTGAAAATAGAATAAATTATATATGTATTTAGAATTTCATGAAACTTTAAAATTCAATTAGGTTAGCAAAGAATTACAAATACATTCATATGATAATTTAGTAAAGAACTAATAAGACAATTATAAACCCAATTACCAGTGAAATATTGAGGTGGGGTTGGGAATAAAGAAGAAAGATGAAAACAAAAAACAAAAAAATTTTGAATTATAAGGTTGTGATTTGTTCGCATGTATCCCACAGTATTATATAGCAGTAATGCTGCATATTATTTTAGTATTCTGAAATTATGAAGAATAAATCGCAATATTTTATCATTATAATAATATCAAGTGGATGATCAACAATATGCCATACTGGCATACTATTGATTATCTCCTTCAAAAGACAGGATCAATAGTATGCCAATATGGCACTACACAACAGATAGTTGCCAGTCTGGTTAGCCGAGTGGTTAGCGTATCTGCTCACCAGCCAAAAGGCTGCAGGTTCGAATCCCAGCGTGGGCATTGATGTTTGTTTGTAAAAAGTACTAACGGTGGTGGTGGTCGGCAGTAGATGCCGTTGGTGTAGATGATGAAGGTAGTTGCAGCTGGTGGAGTGGCAGAGACAGAGAGTTGTAGAGTAAGTACCCTCCCTCGATGAGTCTTTGGACTCCCTGGAGGTGTTATGTAATAATAATAATAAATAATAATAGTTATGTGGTATCATGATTTTTTGATATTCAGAGTTGAATTGGTATGTTTACAACATGATCTTGGTTCCTCAGAAACTTTTCTTCTCATTCTTTTGATCTCTAAATAATGTATTTATTCAGTCACAAAAAAAAATGTGTGGCTGTGCAACTGCTGTTGCCGCTTATCTACTCAATAATATAAAATGATAAGCCTTTTTTGTAACATTTTTGCATCAAGTTTTTTTGTCAAGTTATTTCAAACGTTTTGAAACTCAAAGCTACCCTGAATGTCGAGTCATCAGAATTCAAGGAGAACCGGCTTACCAGTCCGGAACTCGGGGGGGAGGGGGTTCCAAACTGGTAGGCATCAGGGGGAGAGGAGCTCCCCTTTTATATATATGTATATATATAAAAGAAGTTTTATATAGGAAACACACAACCAGAAGCTCTTAAATATATATATTCTAAGAGATGAATGGCAAACTGAGATCTGTAAAGCAGATCTCATTAGACTGAGTTATAATATAATATTATGAATACATACAAAACTAAAAAATGTGGAAATAACATCTTTCTCTAGGTAAAGCTATTGGCTTAAGTAAAAAATAGTCCTAAGAACTTAGAACTTTTTTTTTACAATACAGTACATACTTACATATTTACAAATAATTTTTATTTAATGTTTACTGCATTTTTTTATTATTTTTATGCATTTACATGAATAAATCATAAAAGCATAAGATGTAAAATCTTGTTTTTATGATTAAAAACACTCAAAATAAAAACACAGAAAATTTTCAAAATGAAACTGGCACTATAAAAGCATAATCAATGTGACAGATCCATAAAGATACCTTTTTTGGAAGAAAAAAACTTCTACATTTTTTTTGGAGGGGGGGGGGGGAGTCTTTCATTCACCAGGGGAGAACTGGAAGAACAATAGTGAAACAAACAAAGGTTCACCTTGTGCACAAGAGAAAGTTATACAAACATTTTATTTTGGTTTAAGCCAATAAAAATGCAATTTGGTTAGCTAAATCCCAAACTATCAGCCCAGCCCATCCTCATTCACAATATCCAAGTAGATACCCATCAACAGAGTACACCACAAGAAGGTGAAAATTACACATTAGGATAGAAGTCCCGGTCTGTTCTCCATATTTTTTAATCCAAGAATTTTGCTATATCTCCTACACACATTCCTAAAGATAATGACAAATATTGAGAAAAACTTATAAAATTCCAAGAGATTTTGCAGACATCATATATATATATATATATATATATATATATATATATCTGGTCACTACCCAGACCGGTTTCAACCTTTATTGAGGCTTCATCAGTGAGTAGCTAGACCAAATTAATACCAAAGGGTATAGCAAAAAGAACTTATATACTCTGCTATATGAGTTATCAAAAAGGTGCACCCATTAAGTTACTTAAATATAAAGAGCCAATAGGCTTCATTTCAGTGATATAAACATTATTTAAATTAAGGAGATATTAAATCCCACATTGTTTTAAAACCAAATAAGAAGCTCAAAGATTGGAATCAGAGAGTTTCATGCCGAATATAGTATAGTAAACTATAAAAGTATCAGCAACTACTAGCATGAGCTAATGCACGTAGTCCAAGTACGTAGTACAAACTCGGGCAACTCGCAGCGAACAGCAGCCATTCTCATTCATTCCAAACCTGCTAGAAATATCTCTAATGCTGAATACAAGGCACTGAGATAGCTTAAAAAATAAAAAAATAAAAATAAGACCATCTTAATAATGAAAGCAGATAAAGAGAATGCAACTGTAGTATTTCAAATATGTACATAAGATGAATGAACTAATTTGTGATGTCTACACTTATAGACAGAGTGACCCCCATATGAACTATTCATAACAAAACCAATGATTTAATAAGATCTTATGAACTGGCCTAAGGAAATCAAAGAACAATCACATCAAAACATCCCACATATTTATGGTGTTCCTAAAATACAAAGGAGAGTACTCTACTTACTAGACATTCACCAACTGATGTAAATATTTATCCACTTCTCTTCTGTCTCCACATGTAGGAAAAACATCAATGTATATAAAAAAAGCCAAGACTTCATAAACAAAATAAAATACATTAAACTGGATTCCACAGACATCAACAAGTTTGGATGTGACAAGCATGTTTATCAATGTTCCAAGAGAAGATCCCCGTATTAATCTTAGAAGATATTTTCCAACCTGATGGTGTCGAACTCTTCAAACATTGTCTAGAGAACACTTTCTTCAAGTTTCAAGACTTCTATTATGAACAGACTGAAGGCCTAGCCATAGGCACATCCATTTCACCACTGCACTTGGCATTTCAAGACATTTGAAGAAATAGTCATCAATATGTACCACACCAAACCAAAACTGTGGCTTAAGGTATAGTGATGATGTCTTCATCATTTGGCCAGACTCAGAAAAAACCTCCACAAGTTTAGCAAGTTTACAGAATTCCTAACAGTTAAAACCAGTAAATACAATTTACATTCTTCTTCAACCCATCTGTCCCTTAGGATGAGTTGTCCTCTGATAAGGGATCACAGCAAAGTAATGCAGCTGGCAAGCCATTCCTCTGCAGCATCCCCCTAAGGGTAAGTATTTTATGCTTGTAGATTTGTGTGTTCACAGGACTCGCGTGCCTGTTGTGAGGGATAAGAAACATGGGTTTCCAGGAGGCAAAAACCTTCTCTCTCTCTATATGAAAATGGCTAGCTCATCATTTGATTAAAAAGATTGGATAAAGGTTCTCCATGTTATAGACGGGATTTGAGCCCAGGTCTTTCCAACCAAGATAAAATAATAGACTCATCTATACCAACTGAGCTGCAGAAGAGACTCAACAATTTACGATTATTTACTGTTATATGACACCTCCAAGGGGTCCAAGGACTCATCACAGGAGGGCGCTAACTCTACTCCACTACAAACATCTCACCGTCTCCCACTACACACAGCTATCACCCATGTCATCTACCACCTATCACCACCTCCAACAGTATTGTTTGTCTGTAAATTGTGGGTGTTCTCATAGCTAATTTGCATACGTGGGATGAAAAACTCAAGTTTCCAGGAGAAAAAAAAAACTCTGCTAGCTCTGTATGAGATTGGCTAACTTTACATTAGAAGTAGAAAAAAGACGGCGCCCTTTCCTTCCTAGATGTTCTCATCTCAGTAGAAAATCATAGTGATCTTTCATTTGAAGTCTACAGGGGGGAAAAAAATAAGCCCAATACTGGATGATATCTACATGCCGCATCACACCACCTGGTACAAAAATGAATCATCATCAAAATTCTCAAAGGCAAGGCCATTACAATATCCAATGATGATAACAAAAAAGAAAAAGTAATAAACATATCTTAAGGACATTCTCCTAAAAAATGGATACGATCTCAGAACTACAGCTTCTTAAGCAGGCATCACATATTATAGAGAATACAACAACAAGACAACTACAAAGTATTTTTTCTTTAACTTACATTAAGAATGTTACAGATAAAATAGTGAACATTTTAAAAACAATACAACTTAAAAGTTGCATTTTGACCACTACAAAAAATATCGATGATGTTAAAATCACCAAAACAACCCCACCCATCTCTTAAATGGCCAGTTTACAAAATATTCTGTACTTGCAGCATTTGTTACATTGCACACAAATGGATTGATTTGGAGAAATTTGTCAAAAAGAACAAGCCAAGGATGTGGATCAAAAATAGGCACATAAATCAGGACTGGCATTTCACAGCACCAATGAAAAAGACCAAGTAAATTGGCAACTCATGAAATTGCCATACATAGAATTCAACAGCTAAGTACATAGATTTAAAAAAATGATACATTGTCCTACTCAATGTAAACAAACCAAGGTCTCATCTTAAATCAACTATGGGCAGCATATTTACATATTAATGAATTAGGCTGTGAGAGAAGTTATACAGCACACTGCAATAACAAGCCACGTGTCTGATATCTTGCATGATATTAAACATCTAGTTCAAGTTTAATTTGAATAAAGGCAGTTGTTAATTCAGAAATCTCTCTGAGATAACTTTTTTTATTTGTTTTTTAATCTGAAGTACACAAAAATGTTGTATATAACTAGTTATTAAATAAAGTAAAGTTGTACTAAAAAAAAAGATTGTAATGTTATACTTGTAAGACATGAAAACTATCTTTTTTTTTTTTAATGTGATTCCCAACCAACAAAATTTTGTAAACCTATAATACATTAGTACATGGGTTAGCTAGGCGCATAATGCTTCATTCTCCAGAAACCCTGCTCTAGAGACCAAACACAAAACCTTTTCAAGCCACCAATAAACAGAGTGGTGTCTCACACTGGGTGATAAAATTCATCGCCCACCTAAAGACAGTCACGAACACCTGTGAAATCATGCCTATGGTGGGATTCAAGTCCACATCCTGTTTGGTTTGGACAGCAAATATACTAACCGCTCAGCCAACCAGGTCATCTACTAACAAACTATTTCTGTTTCCACAAGTTTGCTAGAGTGGGAGTTGACCAATAAAATTTACACTTGACATTGCACAGGGATTATACATTTGCACCTTAAGTTATACAGGCATTATACATTTACACCTTAAATTATACAGGTATATACAAATAGGATAAAATGAAATATTACCCTCTAGTAACATCTCTACACCAGGCCAAAAGAGTTTTTTCTAGGTTTGTCTGTTGCAGTTCTTGTGATACGCTTTTAAGAACACCGTGGACCTAGGTTGTGTTATACAATACATTTGTTGAGAACATTCATTTTTTGTTAAAACATATTAGTTTTGTTGGTTTATATGTAATAAACATTTTGTTAAATATAAATTTTCTTATCATCATTATATTAACTAAGCATCTTCAGCATTGGATATAAAAGAAAGGAATCATTTCAATGCTGACAAGCTTTGCTACATTTATATTAAAGAAGATGACAATAATGACTTCAAATATAACATTATGTATAGCACATTTTGTATACATTTATTACTGCCAGCAAAGCAAATATTGTTAATTGTTACTACTACTTATTATTATTATTATGAAACAATGCTGCAGTAATTAAGAACCAAATTAAGCTCCATTTTATGTCGATTACATAAGCATGGGGTATATAACATACTGAAGAGAAGTTCAGTATATGTAACCCAAAAGATGAAGTTTCAGATAGGCATAATTTGTCGTGCAGTCAGACTGAATCTTGTATCTGATGTGACTAAGCCATAAATAACATTTAAGGTTTAGTCACAAAAAATGTTATGATGCCTTGTTATGATGGCTATGTTATTTCAAAGATGCTACAAGTTACATTTTCATTTATGTATTAGGTCCAACAGCCAATTAACTGCAATGTGATTTTGTTTATCATAATACCATTTTTAGTAATGATAGGCCAGTTGAACCTATTTCCATAGCCTGTTGTCATTTAATGTGTATGTTCTCTGAATGGATGGCCTGTTTCACATTACATGAAAAAAAAAATGCTTTCACAAGTAAGCCATGCCATTTCTCTATGAACATAGTGTGCAGAAATAAAAACTCAGGTGACTAACTCACTTAAAAGTTCTCATAAATATTTCTGTCATAGATGGGATTCAAATTGGTTCTTCCAACTAAATTTAGGGTATCATCATAACTGACTATAAAACTGACTATACAACAATGATGCTATATAATGCCACACTAATATCAAAAATGAATGAAGAAGTATAAAACAATTGTTCATAATTTTCTTATGAGCTTTTAAGCCTATGGAACACAAAAATAGAGTAAACTATTCAAGTTGCTGTTAAAAAGCACAAATAATTTCAAAGTCCAGAGAGTAGAATGAAACTAGTAGTGCTTTTTTAACAAATAGAACAGTTTCCTTCATCTTAATTGGTAATAAAAAATTATATTACATATGACTAAGGTCTCTTAGTCATATGTAATATAATTTTTATTATATTAGAGAGACATATGTATGCTACAAAATTTAGGTGGATTGATGCAATTATACAGAGATTCCTCCATTATCAAACCACAGTGGGAGAACAATTCTTCAGTTTGATTTTTTTTATGTGGTTCCCACCCACAAAAGGTTATTAGCAAACCTATAGTCTACTTGTGTACTGCAGGTTTGTGGCATTCTGTGTAAATGATGGATATTGGCATAGTGTGTAGATAATGGAGTTGTGGGTTAATGGAGGATTAAGTAGTGCAGATAGTGGGTTGTGTGGAGTGGCATGCCCTCCCTTGATGAGTCCTTGAAAGTGTCATACAATAATAATACTAAAAATAATGGAGTTTCAGAAGTGACATTTTGGCTGTTTTCATTTTGAATTAAGGTTATTAAGGTTAATAAGTTCCCTTCCCCTCCCCTACAGCCTATATTTTATTTACTTCTGTTATTTCCATCAATGAGATGATGAATTGCCAGAACAGGGACAGTAAAAGAACAAAGGTTCTAACAAACAGCCTTACTTCATGCCTGTTTTCACTATGAATAGATCTCCCAAATGGATGTTGCCAATCATGCTTGCTGACATGTTATGTAGCAGTCTCAAATAAAAACGTTAGTGGATAAGCAATCTTTGATAGAATTTTCCAGAGAGCTTCCTAGTTAATGGAGTCAAAGACTTTGGTCAGACTGTTAAAAGCAAAGAAAAGTGGGCACATTTTGCTTATTGCATTCTTCTTCTTGGAGATGTCACACAGTAAAGATTGTTACGATTGTTCCACAGGATGACCTGAAACCATACTGAGATTCTGGAAGAGATGCAAGAATCAACAAGATCCGCTAAACAACAAACAGTGGAGAACTTGATATAAACAGCCAGAGGCTGCCTTATCACCTTTTCTGAATATGGTTATAATCAAAGCACTGTATATCATCAGGTATATCTTCTGTGTCAAATCTAAGCAAAGTTGATGTTATGCTGATGTCTACATCTTTTTTTGAAATTTCAAGAGGAATTCCATCAGAATCAACAGTTTGGTTGTATTCAATTCAGTCAAAGAGGCATAGAACTGAAGTCATCCCTAACTAGCTTTTGGAAAATGTTGAGAAATTCATTAATAAGAGGTATGTTCTGATTGAAAAGATATTGTTACCTCCAACAAGCAGTAATTGAGGCAGTGTCCAACTTTAAGAGTGATGTGCCATCCTTTGTGAGATTCAAGCCATGAATAGGTCAGCAGAATGTTTGCTAGCACTAGAGAAACCATGGAAGTCTCAGGTGGCAACAAAGCGTTGTATTTACTTAGATTTCAACTATCACTGATTTTTCAAATGTGTTCTTCTTTGTACCTCTGCTTTTATTTCATGATGTGCCTCTTTTTTTTTCTTTAAAGGACAACCATGTTTCTTAGACTGGTAATCAATCATTTCATTGCAGGTTACAAAAATGAAAGACTTAACTGCCAGTGCCGCTTACTGTCCTCTCACAAACTCACCATATGCACCTCAAATCCTATTAGGTCAATCCTGATGGTATGCTGAATAATACAATGATCAGTTCAACAATCAGCAAATCACTACTCTTGCAAGAAGAATATCTTTGCTGGCTTAAATGTGTGAGGAGATGGGAGTACAGTTTCTTAATGTGTGGAATGAGTTTGAGGGACGAAGTGAGCTGTATGAGAGTGACAGACTGCATTTGAGTGGTTATGGTGTGAGTCGCTTGGAGAGACTGCTGCTAGAAGGTAGAGAAGTGAATAGAGAGAATGAATCAGATCGAGTGGGAAGTGATGTGGAAGAGCGGGAGAGTAAGACAGGAGAGATTGAAGAGGTGGTTATGAATGGGGAAATGAGCAGTATGAGTATAGAAAATAGAATGGGTGTGCAAGAGGAGCAGGGAAATGGGGAGGCTCAGACACAGCATGAGAAAGGTGGATGCTCCAAGAGGAGGTGAGCATGTGTAGGCAGGAAAGGAATGGGATGACCAGGGATCAAGAGGAAACAGAATTGAAAGGGTTTTAAAATGAAGAAGCAGAAAGGGAAATGCCACAGGTGAGCATGAAGAGATCACAACAAATGAGTGGTGTCAGTGGAACTAGCCGTAGATCTAGAAATGAGCTGCTGTGTTTGTATACAAATGTTAGAAGTATAAGAAACATAGCAGATGAAATGGTTGCACTAATTGCGTATGGATATGGAAATGTACAGGATATGATAGTACTACATGAAAAATTTACATCATTACTAACTTCATATCTACAATTTTCCTCCAGATCAGTCTGTTACTTGTCAAGACTCCAATATTATTAGATCTTATATTTCTGTCCTCTAAGGCACTTTGTACCATATCAATCCACCTATATCTTGGTCTTCCTCTAGGTCGTTTTCCTGCCAACCTGGCAGAGAACACTTGTTTTGCAAACCTTTTCTTGCCCATTCTGTTTAAATGATCATACCACCTGAGATTAGCTATGCTAACGCATTCCTGGATGCTGACAATGTCAAGTTCTTTCCTAATATCCTCGTTTTTAATATGATATTGCCATTGATGCCATCTGTTCACGCCTCTAATCTTTCTCAGGATTCTCATATCTCTGGTCTCTAGTGTTTTACTTCTGACCCAGCTCTCAGATCAATAAGTTAAAACTGGTTTAAATTTCTCTCTTATTACATATGAATTTATTCAATTGACTTCCTACCATACCAGCTTTATTGATTCTGTTGTCTATTTCCGTATTTAATTTACCATCTTCAGTAAAAATCGAGCCTAAGTAGGTGAAATGTTTTACTTGTTCCACAGGTTCTCCATTCACAATGCAGTTGACATTTTCAATGATTCTGCCTATTTTCATTGTCTTTGTCTTTTTATTGCTGACCTTCATACCATACCTTCTGAACTATGCAGTGCAGCCACTGCAAGAGTTTTATACCACCATACTTCAGCATTTCTGGTCGAATATCATCTACTCCTGCTGCCTTTCCACATTTTAAGCCTTTGATGGCTTTTTCTACTTCAAGTATGGATATGTATTCCTGACTATCACTGCTTGTTTCATTTAGCAATTACTCAAAGTAATTACTCCATACTTCAAGGATCTCTTTTTCTCCCATGTTTATGTGACCTTTATCATCTCTAACTCCATTTACAGTACTCTTTCCTCCATTTCTAAGCTTTTTCAACAACCTCCAAAATATTTTGCCAACTGCTTGATATTTATTTTCTATGTTCTTGCCAAAGTCCTCCCATGACTTTTGTTTAGCTAGTTTTACACAGTGTTTAGCTTTCTTACATTTCTCTCTTTATTCTCTAAAAGCACAAGCTGACTTATTAGCCAGGAACTTTTGATATGCTTTCTTATTTTCCTTCACTGCCTCTTTAACTTCCTGTGTCCACCAGGGAGTTCTGATTTTTCTATCCTTGCAGACAACCTCACCACATGCCTCTCTGGCTGAATCAATAGGTTTTCTTCAAGGCTTGCCAATGAATCTCTAAAGTTTGGGTCCTGTTCTCAAACTCTTTCATTTTTTATTCAATAATCTTTGTGTATTTTAGTCTACAGTTCACATCTGAGAGCTGCTCAACTTTAATTCGCTTTAAAACTTTCTTGCATGTTATTCTTTTCAATATGAAATTCAATTTTATCCTGCTCAAGACTAAATAGTGATCATTTCCAATTTCAAATCCTCTGTACACTCTGGTGTCCTGCACAAGTGAGAAAACATCACTATCAACAATAACATAATCAATGAGACTTTTCTTATTCCTTGCCTCTTCTCTTCATGTGAATTTGTGCACATTTTTATGCTGGAATATGGTGTTAGTAATAACCAGTCCATGTCCTGAGCAGAAATCCAACAAATATTTGCCATATTATTAGCTTTGCTCTTTTCTCCAAATTTTCCCAATATATTTTTGTATGTCTGACAATCATTACCTACTCTGCTATTTAGATCCCCAACAAGTACCAACTTTTCCTTTTTCATTGTGTCAGATGCTTTCTCTAAATCCTCAAAAAATTCCTCCACTTCTACCTTAGTAGAACCTTCTGTGGTACCATAGGCACAAATAAGTCTCATTGTCCAGTTCCCCATTCTGATATTTGCCCACATCGCTCTACTTGAGACTGCCTGCCATTCAAGAAGATTAGCCTCGTATTTAGTGTTGAATACTATGGCTACTCCTTCTTTTCCTTGATTGTCATTGCCTGACTATAACATCTTGTATTTATTGCTCAGAAAGATCTCACCAGTTTTTGTCTTTTTTGTTTCAGTCACCCCTATTATGTCGATCTGGTACTTATCTAATTCCTCAGCTAGCTCCATTTCTTTGCCATTCAGGCTTCTTATGTTAATAGTACCGATCTTTAACTCTGGTGATGTTGAGTTGAAAGTAAAATCTGGACTTCTTTCATTCCTCTGTGCAAGCTCCATTCCTTACTCAGTACACCTACACAAAAACATAACTGCTTAAAATACCATGGCAATATGCCCTATTTTGATCAGATTGAAAAATCCAATGAATTACATCACATATGACAGAACTAGAGCCAGCACACTGTCTAATCACTTAGACACAATTAGGTCAGCAGAATTAATGTCTTAATTCTGCTGACCCTAATGATTAATGAAGAAAATTCTATCATTCATCCAGTCATCTGAAACAAATCAGAGAACATCTTTAGATGCTGCGATGAACTCGAGAGAAGAACTGCAGAATCTAGGGAAATCATTCTCAGTCCATTATATCTTAACATTACCACAGCTATAATCTCTCTGATTGTAACTGCACTGCTCTCCAACTTTAGCATTCAAAAGACCATGACCGTGTACAACGATACAGTGATATCCAAAATGCCTTCAAATGTCAGTAATACATTGACAATTTAATTTATAGCTTTCTCTTGCAATTTTTGTGTATTTCTCTTTTCACGTAACATACCCAATGAAGTATTCTAAGAAGATGGAACTAGTTGTGCACTTTAATTAATTAAAAAAGGGTGTTTCTATTTTTATCTCTCAGCTTCTGGTCATTTAACATACTTCAAATACACACACACACACACACACACACACACACACACACACACACACACACACACATTTCTTCTACACAGAGCAGGCTGTGTAGAAGAAACAGATGTGAATTGTAGATGTGATGAGTTTCTGATGGATATGTGTTGTCATGGAAGCATGAAATGACAGTAATGACATGAAATGATAATAGAAACTACATTCAGTATGGCCAAAAAGTAAACAAGTTAAAAAAAAAAATTAAATAAGTCAACTGCAAAGTCAAGAATAACAGGCAATATGGAGTGATGAGAGATGATATGGCAACAGCATACTGCCTAATCATCTATCATATGCACTACATACACTGAAGGATATTTGTGCATGCATGCTAATATATGCTTTTAAACATTACTGATATACTGAAATATGTTAGTAAACAAGATAGAAATAAATATTTACCTGCCAATGGAGAATAATACTCCAGACTAGCCCTAGAGTTAATTTAGGATTACCATCAACAATATCATTGGTACTGATATTAACAAGTTTCACCTAAGTGAAATAGAAAATTAAACATATCTATGTTTAAAGTGTGTGGTATTATAATACATAATAATAATAACAGTAATAATAATAATTAAGGAAAGAAGAAATGGGATTTGGAAGTTGAGCAAGAAGAATAAATCACATATTTAAACTGAAAAAAATAACAGAACAAAGTACTGAATAACCTATACCTAAAATTCAGACTTCACCAAACTTTTGATAGTACAGATGGAGAAATGTTATAAAAAATATCAGAGGTATATGAGATACCAAACAAAATAATGAATATAATTAAAGAAATTTATTGAAACAGTAAAGAATGAGTGCAACATAGGGAATAGACTCTGAGTGATTTACAATGGAAACTTTTGATAGTACAGATGGAGAAATGTTATAGAAAATATCAGAGGTATATGAGATACCAAACAAAATAATGAATATAATTAAAGAAATTTATTGAAACAGTAAAGAATGTGTGCAACATAGGGAATAGACTCTGAGTGATTTCCAATGGAAACCGGAGTCAGGAAAGGAATATTATCCGGAATGAGTTTTAATATAGCCACTGAGTGGATCTGAATCATGAAGAGACCCACAAAAACCAGAAATGAATTAGGATAGATGTTCACAATATTCTTGAAGAACTGGATTTTGCTAATATAGAACTAGCATGAAAAATGTAGTTCATCCTTGGCTTTTGGACACCAATGTATTTAAGAACCTGAGTGAAAAAATATATGAGGATGTTCTGAAAAGTTCTCGGCCTCAACCATAGATGGCAACACTATCAGCATGATTTTTTTTTTCTTTCTAAGTTAGTACATCTCCATAAGCATCCATGTGAAATTGCAAGTCATTCTATCAAGTAGTTTGTTTTATACAGCTGTCTGAAGCAGAATTGTTGTCTGTATCCCTTGATATGGATAAAATTGAGTATCGTGCGGTTATAAAATTATTTGTAAAAGAAGTTTAACACCAAAAGAAATTTGGTGTTAAACCAACAGTCTTGAAGACTATCCACGTGAATGATATATATTTAGCAATATATAAAAGCATATATTACATCCAAAAAGTAATAACACCAGAAATTATTGATGAAGTGCATGATATGGTATTGGATGACCAGCGAGTCAAAGTGCTTGAAATTGCTGAGACTATAGGCATTTCAAAAGAACGTATAGGATATTTTTTGCATGAAGAATTGCATATGAAAAAACTTTGTGCAAGATGGGTGCTGTGCTTGCTCACAGCAGATGAAAAATGCACTCGCATGAAAATCTCTGAACAGTGCTCGGAGTGTTTTAACAAGAATAAAACTGATTTTGTGCATTGATTTATTACTATGGATGAGACTTGGATTCACTATTGCACACCAGAATCCAAACAGAGTCAAAACAGTGGATAGAAGCCAGTTGTTCAGTAGCAAAGAAGACAAAGTTGGTTCCATCAGCAGGAAAGGTCATAGCATCAGTATTTTGGGATGCTAAAGGCATTTTGTTTATTAATTATCTTGAAAAGAATAAAACAATAACCGGAGAATATTATTCCAATCTTTTAACCAGACTAGACGAAAAAATTCGCAAGAAAAGACCCAGTTTGCAGAAGGAAAAAAATTATCCTTCATCAGGACAATGCACCTGCCCACAAAAGTGTTATAGCAATGGGAAAATTAAAGGAATTGCACTATGAGCTGTTGGAACATCCGCCCTATTCCCCAGATTTCGCTCCCTCTGACTGCTATCTCTTCCTCGCTGGTTAGAATTTTTCTTCAAATCAAGAGGTGATTGCAGCTGTAGAGGGGTATTTTGCAGATCTTACTGAGAATCACTACAAGGATGGAATAATGGCACTGGAGAATCACTGGAATAAATGTATTAGTCTTACGGGAGATTATGTTGAAAAATAAAAATAATTTAGAAATTATAAATTCATTTTTTCATTGTTCGGCCAAGAACCTTTCAGACCACCTCATATGACAGTACATTTGTTAAGAAGTATTTGAAAAATATAAAATTTCAAAGCATTATTCTTATAGATCTTTAATATAACATTGAAATTTCCAGTTTTTATTTTAATGAATATAATCTTTTATAAGTATAGATATTTTATTATTCATATTTGTGAACACTGCATATTCCTATGTTCTTACATTATTGTCTTCCAAAACTTTTAAGGCACGAACTACATTGTTTAAATGATGGACCCTCAACTGACCTTTTTCCCTTCTCTGAAAAGAAAATTAAAAAATAAATAAATAAATAATAAGAATAACAATAATCATTTAACTAGTTTTTTTTTTTAATGTGAACATCAGTTACAATCAGTTGTAAACTTATCATACATTTTTAGCATCATAAGTTGACAACCTTATCATGCTAAAAACTTTACAACTGATTGCGAGTTTACAACTGATTGATCCTGTCATACTTTGTCTAAGTTTGTTATAGGGGAACCAGATTATCAAGCCCGTAGTCACCCATGGATGGGTTAAAGGCTTAATAATTCAAATTACTGAAGGGTTTCTATAAAATTAATTCAGAAGATATTTTTGAGAACAGGGCTGGTTGTGGGAGGACTAGGGGACATCCATGGAAACTGGGCAAAAGTGTGGTTAGTAAAGGTGTTAGAGCTGGGTTCTTTACTTTTAGAGTAGTGAATGAGTGGAATGCGCTCCCTGAGTCTGTGGTGGATGCTGTGACAGTGAATGAGTTTAAGGCGAGGTATGATAGATACTGTATGAATGTCGAATAGTTGTGATGAAAATGATTTGGGGCCTCCCTCGATGAGTCTAATGACTCCCTGGAGTTGCCCGTAATAATAATAATAATAATAATAATAATAATCTAAATTTCCCTTGCAATCCTTTTCTACAGACCAAACACATTACCTTTTCAAGTCACTTCAGGTCATGAAGTTAATTTCTTTTTATAAACTAGGAATAAATATTTTCAAAAAAAATTCAAAACGGACTCACCATCATTCTCATTTTCCTTTTACCCTCTTTTACCTTGCGGTGTCGAGGGTTTATTAATCATTGGACCTCAAACCGTTCACAGGATAAGGTGGTCAAGCCCTATGCCTTAGTGTATCCTATGTCCCTAGTGTTGAGTTCTTAAGGCCGGTTTGCCTGCTTTGCAGGATGAAAAACCCCAAGATAAACTGGGGGAAAAACCCTGCTGTCCATGCCCAAGACCGGCTAACTTGGGTATGGCCGAGGAAGATCCTTCATCTCCTCACATCACTGATGGGAATCGAACCTAGGACACTCCTTCCCCAGGCATATGGTTGTGAAGCACACAGCCAGGCTAACCACGCGGACCTACAAACTGACTCACTAATTAACGTAAATACTCAAATGTCTCCTGGATCACTCCACATTTTCAAGGCCACTACATCTCACTAAATAATCGACCTAGTTTTAAGTCACATAAAAACCATTGTCACAATAAGCAAGCTATAAGTCACTATAATTCCTCTACTGGCATACTTCATCTATAGCACACTCCTCCTCCTACCCTTGTGACCTTTCTAAGAAATCCTTAAGAAAAATGTGATATCCTCTTCCTCTGCTATTTCCAGTAAGGAAAAAACAAATCACTGCCAGTCAAAACATGCAGAAAGATTCAGGTGTTGGCAGTTCATCT
Source organism: Typopeltis vanoorti (assembly GCF_054136105.1). Classification (NCBI taxonomy): domain Eukaryota; kingdom Metazoa; phylum Arthropoda; class Arachnida; order Uropygi; family Thelyphonidae; genus Typopeltis; species Typopeltis vanoorti. The sequence goes on from NC_143567.1 coordinate 50,554,272, forward strand.
TAAATTTTTTTAGCAGTTTAATTCACACCACAATAATAAGAAAATAAATAAACTGAAATAAGTTGAAATTTCATAAGATGAATTTATTTTTTTCATAAGATCATCATCATCATCAAATTCCTGCCATGTACCCTCAAGGGGTGTATAGGATATGATAGTACTACATGAAAAAAATTACATCATTACTAACTTCCTATCTACAATTTTCCTCCAAATGGGTCTGTTACTTGACAAGACTCCAACATTATCAGATCTTATATTTCTATTGTCTAAGGCACTTTGTACCGTATCAATCCACCTATATCTTGGTCTTCCTCTGGGTCGTTTTGCTGCCAACCTGGCACAGAACACTTGTTTTGCTAATCTTTCTTCGTCCATTCTGTTTAAGTGACCATACCACCTGAGATTAGCTCTGCTAACGCATTCCTGGATGTTGACAATGTCAAGTTCTTTCCTAATATCTTCGTTTTTAATATGATATTGCCATTGATGCCATCTGTTCATGCCTATAATCTTTTTCAGTTCCAACTAATTTCTCTCTTATTCCATATGAATTTATTCAATTGATTTCCTACCATACCAGCTTTGCTGATTCTGCTGTCTATTTCTATATTTAATTTACCATCTTCAGTAAAAATCGTGCCTAAGTAGCTGAAATGTTTTACTTGTTCCACAGGTTCTCCATTCACAACACAGTTGACATTTTCAATGCTTCTGCCTATTTTCATTGTCTTTGTCTTCTTGTTGCTGACCTTCATACCATATCTATTACAAGAGTTATTCGATTTAGTCAAGGAATCTTGGAGACTTGTACTGGATTTATTTAAAAGTATAACATCCTCATCAGCATAAAGTAAAGAGCTGAGATTAAGATCTCCAATGTTGATATCAAGTTTAATACCACTTTCCTTCATAAAGTGAACCATATAGATAATGAATAACAGAGGGGATAATGTACATGTTTTCTGACACCAGATTTAACACTAAACGATCTTCCTGTTCTTACTTCAATTCTAACTGCTGACTTTCAACTCAAATAAAGACTAAGTATTGCTTGATATAATGCCCCATCGACACCATACAACTGAAGCATTCTGAATAGCTTTTCTCTGCTATGTATTCCTGACTGCATACCTGTCGAGTATTTTTTACCACTGTGCTGTCACTGATTGTTTCAATTTTAAATGAAAAATTAGCAATTTTTCAAAGTAATTACTCCATACTTCAAGAATATCTTTTTCTTCAGTTTTCATGTCACCTTTACAGCACTCTTTCCTTCAGCTCTGAGCTATTTCAACAACCTCCAGAATATCTTGCCACCTTCTTGATATTTTTTTCTATGTTCTTATCAAAGCCTTCCCATGACTTTTGTTTAGCTAGTTTTACACAGTGTTTAGCTTTCTTACATTTTTCTCTGTATTCTCTAAGAACACAAGCTGATTTATTTGCAAGGAAATTTTGATGTGCTTTCTTCTTTTCCTTCACTGCCTCTTTTACTTCCTGTGTCCCCCATGGAGTTCTGATTTTTCTATCCTTACAGACAACTTCACCACATGCCTTTCTGGCTGAAACAATCAATGTTTTCTTCAGGATTTGCCACTGAATCTCAAGGTTTGGTTCCTGTTTTCAACCTCTTTTATTTTTTCTTGAATAATGTCAGTGTATTTTAGTCTACAGTTCACAGAGAGCTGCTCAACTTTTATTTGCTTTAAAACTTTCTTACATGTTCTTCTTTTATTGAAAAATTGATGAGAACAGTAATTTTTCCCTTCGAGAATTTTCGATAATGTCGAAGGAAATTCTCTATGTTATGATCACCGCTTGAACTTTCCAGATGATAAGAAGATTTTTCATATTTATCCTTTAATTGAAATCTAGAAAACCACCCAGTCCTAGACTTAAAATCAGCAAAATCATCTGCCATTTCTCCCAGGTGTATTTTAATGTCATGAAAAAAAGATTTCTAGCTTTATCTGGAATCAATTTAACACTCAACCTCTAGTTTTTCTTATTTTGATTCTTAATTCAAATTGTTAAACAGCATTCCATTTGTTTCATGACAATATTTCATTTTTCAGAAATAACTACAGACTGAATAAGAGTCGTCTGCACTGAGAGTATAATCACAATATTTTTTAAGTTTGTCTTTTTTAACTGAGGTTATAAACACAATCAACTGAAGCAAACAATTGACCATTTTCAGATCACTTACCACTTTAGCAATCACTACACTGACATAAGTTTTTCATGTTTCAAAGGTAAAAAACACCTAGTATGATATATCTTAATATTCTTAACATTAATGTATGAAACATGTTCAGCAAATGAAGAATATTCAATATGCTACAGAACAAAAAATTGATGAACGAAACATTTATCATCATTCGGTGTTTGTCAAATGAATTGAGGATCACAATTTATTAGTCTGTACAATGTTTGTCAATATGAAAACTAGTGTACAGAGGTTTGCCTGTATTTATTTACTTAGTTACTGATGTTTTGCAAATTTTACACCCAACATCATCAGTGCAAAAACAATTTATCAGAGTACACAAATAGTAACAATTCGTTAATGATGGAAATGGTATAAAATTTTAATTGTAAAATTATTGACAAAAAAAGAACTAAAGTCCTAATTTGTGATATCTATTGTTGGACAGAGGTTTTTCTACTTATCTATCTGTTTTACACTTATGCATAGATCCACACTACACCATGCAGGTTTCTGAAACAATATCTGAGAGAATAGGATAGCTAGAACTTATTCTTATAGTCTCTGACAGGAATAAGGATTAACACACAAAATATACACGTGGAAGACTACAGCAATAAGGATGGTTAATCCTTATTCCCATAGTCTCCCATATGTCTGTATATTTTATGTGTTGTCTGACCAGTTTGCCTGTTTTGCAGGATGAAAAAAAAAAAGCTGTTGAAAAAAAAAAAAAGGAGATTGATTCGGGGAATCAGAGTGCGATAACAGCGAGTCACTCAAGTAGCTAATTAAAGTTTACTAGTCGAGGAGCGAGTTAGTTAGTAAGTTGTAGAACAATAAATAAAGCAACGGAAGATAGCAAGGTGACAACTGGATGACTAGCTATACTTTAGTTGGCATTTAAATTCAGGAATGACTTTTCAGGGACACACGGAAACTTGAAGCTTAGCACGAAGTAACTAAGAGAATAAGTAGAGGCAGCAAGGTTGAATTTAAATGATAGCTGTGTTAAGAGATATAGTGCCTAAAAGATTAATTAAATGCCGGAAGTATAGCAACTGTGCGTAAAAACTTCAAGTTAAAGAATTACTGTGTGTTATCTTAGTTCAAGAGTTATTAGTAGAATACTAAATTGGTCAAGTGATGTCAAAGATAGTACAAGCCTTTTGATCTGAGCAAGAACGTTTATCTATGTGAATTGCGACCATTAATTTATTCAGTTATTACTAAGAAGATTTGTTTTAATGAGTGTTGTTAATTGTTTTAAGTGTATACAGTTATAAGAAATGTTCGTATATAAGTAGATGAACAAGGAAGATTACCGGTAAGAATCATCCAACTATTGATATTCCTATGCAGAGATATGCGTGTGTTTCTTCCTAGAATATCCCTATATTAACAGTAACTATTGCGAAGGTTAGCTGGAGTATGGATTTAAGAGTGTATACTTGTGAAGAAGTGTTACTGCCCTATTATTGTATTTGGAACTTAAGTAGCTATGAGATATTAATGTAATTGATCACTAAGGAACTTTATGACATTGAACTTTATTAAATAGTTCAATGAACTTTGTGAAGGCTGTATTTCAGACAACAGATTAACCATTGCCTGAGATAGTATGACCATATTACCAGATGAGCTAAAATGTTTATAATACCTTATTCAGTGATTTAAACTAAAGTGTATAATTTGTAAGCCTATATTAAATGTTTGTTTTGTTGATCTAAAGTTGTATTTTGCTGAATCTCTTTTACTGCACCGTTCATAAAATAATCGAACCAAAGCAGGTGAATTAAATAAGTTAAATAAACTTGGCCTGTATACATAATAATAACATATTAAGGGGAAATAGTTGAGAGTTGGTTTTATTTCAATTCTTGGACTAATTTAGATATAGAGTGGTGCAGTCAATAAATACAAATTTTCTCTATATTTGGATTAGAAATCAACTAGAAACTTATTTTTTGTTTAAGAACATTGTAGTGACAAACATGACGGATCCAAGGTATAGGTTAAGACAAAATAGGATCCAACAATAGCATATAAAGAAATAGAATTGGACCAATTATTAAATGAAAGAAATAGAATTAGACCAATTATTAAATGAAAGAAATTTTAAAATAGCAGTAATCACTGAAACAAAAAAGAAATTAAAAGGAACCATGAGAACTGAAAATTTTAATGTGATATACAGTGGAGTTGACAGAAACCAAAGAGCACAAGCAGGAGTCATGATTTGGACTCATAACTCCCTTTCAAAACTGTTAAGACATTATAATTATGGAATGAAATTATGGAATGAAAGAATAATAGAAGCTAGAATAAAAATAGATAGAGGCTATTTAATAATAATTGGTTTATATGCCCCAGAAGAGGGAAGAGAACAAGATAATATTGATTTTTATAATCAGCTGCAAAACATATATAATAAAATAAATAAAAATGATTACATAATTTTAGCAGGAGACTTAAATGCAAGAATTGGAAACACGAAAATTAATAATAATATAGGAATACATGGAGAACATACTCTAAACAGAATGGTAAAAAATTGATTGACTTTGTAGTTTATAATAACCTAAAAATAATGAATTCCTTCTATAAACATAAAGACATACATAAATATACTTGGGCAGCAAGAGGATGGAAATCAATATTAGATTACTTCATATTAAATGAAAAGACATCAAAATTTTCACTAGATGTTAGAGTTCACAGAGGATATGAAATAAGCAGTGACCACTTCCTTGTTAAAATAAAATTAAGATTACCACCTAAATGGCTACAAGTAACAAGAACAGAAAGAAAAATTGAAACATTTGTTTATAAAACTAGACTATTGAATGACACAAGTACAATGGCTATATGAACAAAAAATTAACCAATATCTAGACAAAATAAAACAAAATGAAGAAATAGAATGGCTTAATATAAAAACAATACTAAATGCAGCAGCAAATGAAAGCTTAGGAAAGACCAAAAAATTCAATAAAAGGAAAAAACTGAAGATCTGGGATGATACAATGAAAGAAATAATCAAAAAGAAAAAGAAGCCTATCACAAATGGTTAAGCAGTAAAAGATTAGAAGATGAAATAGAATATAAAAGAATAAGAGCCATAGCTAAAAGAGAAGTCAGAAAAAGACAGAGAATCATGGAACAAATTTGTTTCTAATTTAGAACATGATTTATATAAAATAAGACCCAATGTATATAAAATTTTGTAACACTTAAATGCAGATACCAAAGAAAACATAAAATTAAACACTGAATTGAAATTAGAAGAATTTCTAAATTACTACACAGAATTGTGGACAGACAAATATTTAAAAAAAAACAACTGGCAAACAATTAACGAAATTGAAAAGGAAATAACTAAAGAAGAATTAGAAATCAGCCTGAAAAAAAACAAGAAATGGAAAATCACCTGGAGAAGATAAACTAGGTTCAGAACTATATAAATATGCAGGAACTAGATTCAAAGAAAGACTCTTATTATTTTTAAATAAAATTTAGTCAACTGGTATCCCCCCCCAATAGAATGGAAAAAAGCAATTGTGATTCCTATCTTTAAAAAGGTAATAGAGATGACCCTAAAAACTATAGAGGTATCAGTATACTCAATTCCTGTTACAAAATATATAGCAGAATCTTAAATAGCAAACTAATGAAATATTCTGAAAACTTTATTTTAGAAGTACAGAATGGATTTAGAAAAGTACGATCATGTATAGACCCGGCCTTTTGCCTAAAATTAATAATAGAGAAAAGAAGAGAATACAATTTAGAAACACATATTGCATTTATTGACTTTGAAAAAGCATTTGACAAAGTTAAAAGAAACATATTATTTAACATATTAAAAGAAAGACAAATACCAAATAATATCCTAAAAGCTATCACAAGTATATATGAAAATAATCAAATACAAATAAGATTAAATTACGAGCTTTCATATACGAGAGAGATAAACCAAGGGGTCCGACAGGGATGTCCTCTCTCAGCAACTCTTTTTAATATCTACTTAAATGAAATAAAATGGAATAAAAATTTACATCAAGGAATTAAACTTTCTCCTACAGTAAACTTAAACACTCTCCTCTTTGCCGACAACCAAATAATAATTACAAATTCTGAAGATAAACTACAGAAAGCTATTTTAGATCTAAATGAGATATCCAAAGATTATGGTATGATAATATCAACAGAAAATTTTCATTTGTAACAATGACAAATGCTCAAGTTAACTAGAGATATAGTCATTGGGGGGGGGGGGGGAATCTTCTTTTTTTCTCTCTCAGTTAATGCTAGCATTGCAAAACATAAGAAGGGTGGTAGACTCACACTGAGTGGTGAAATTTGTCTCCCACTTAAGGACAATCACAAACATGGTGGAATTCAAACCTGCAGCCTGTTGGTTGAAGAGTGGATACCAGATATACCAACTACCCAGTCAACCAAGACAGCAAAATATACTTATATCTATTACATAATAGCCATTATATACTTATATGCTTGCATATGCATTTGCAAATTCAACTGATATTAGCGTATAGCCATTTTACTTAATTAACTCAACTGTCACTTTTAAGTGTATATATTACTTTACTTATTTTTTTAATCAGATCTGTACGCAAACAGTGGCTTTGTGTATAGATCTGATTGTCAAAAACCTATAAGCCATGTCACTTAACTAACAGTCAAAACAAATAATGAATGAACAAAACAGATAATGGAAAACAAAAATTATATCATGATTGTAAAACATACAATGCTGGTTATGAGGATGGACCGAAGGCATGCAAACTACAGGGGTGGATAAAAGATAAAGGGAGAATATGAATGAGACATTAAAGCTGTTGAAAGGCATTTAATGGATTGACACTGAAGAGATTTTTTTATGTGGTAGAAAGAGGGAAAGGAACAAGGACAAGAAAAAGAGGCCATCCCTGGAAGTAGTAAATAAAAGGGTAATAAATGTATTTTTTGCAGGGAGAGTAATAGTAGGAGGAACATGGATTGCATTGCCTGAGAGATGGATGAATTTAAAGAATGGTACAACAGATTGTGTTGTCTAAGTTTATCTTAGTGGGTATCCCATGCCAAATTGAATGATTCCATGGAAATCAGAAAAAATAATCATTACATATGATTATTATATGTATATAATTATTATATAATACCTTTACAGATATAGGCAAAAACTGAGATCTCAGCCATGGAAACTAAAGTCATGAGTGCTACATCTGTTAATTGCAAGTGTTCTCTAGGCAGTCGAGAGAAAAATCTGAATTTCCATGAAGAAAAATATGTTCACTTGTTTATAACTAACTAACTAACTAGCTAACTCAACTTTAGCTGAAAGTTCCTATAAATGTTACTCGCATCCTTTCAGATATCAATTTTATCAAATTCAACTGAACCATTTTATTTGTCTAACTCAACTGACACTTGTTGAAAGTTTATTTTTCACTTGGTTAGAATATAATAAATTTAGTTTAATCCTTTATCCAAGTGTGAGCAAACAAAGTTTGTGCCTGAAAGTATCTTCAGGACTGGGATAAGGTGGTGCAACACCAGGACGACTCCTTGCAAGGTGTGGAGCAAGTTACTACACTCTTATCTCAGTATCTCCCATAATGCAAAACACATCTCCTTGCGGATATGTCTAATGTCTAATGTTATTCATTAAGGGAAGGGCCACTACCCAGACTAGTTTCGACCTTTATTGAGGTCTCTTCAGTGGGAGCCAGGCCCAAGCAGAGATACCAGCCAGAAGCGTTAGCAAGGTCATCTCTACCGCTTGGGCCTGGCTCCCACCGAAGAGACCTCAATAAAGGTCAAAACTAGTCTGGGTAGTGACCCTTCCCTTAATGCATAACATTAGACATATCTGCAAGGAGATGTGTTTTGCATTATGGGAGATACTGAGATAAGAATGCTAGTATCTTGCTCCACCTTTGCAAGGAGGCACCCTGGTGTTGCATCACCTTACTCCAGTCCTGAAGATACTTTCAGGCACAAACTTTGTTTGCTCACACTTGGATAAAGGATTAAACTAAATTTATTATATTCTAACCAAGTGAAAAATAAACTTTCAACATCTTTCTCTAAATCCAGAGTAATTTATTAAAAAAGGTGGCACACCATTTGCCAACTCCTATAGGTAGAGATGACCTTGCTAACGCTTCTGGCTGGTATCTCCGCTTGGGCCTCGCTCCCACTGAAGAGATCTCAATAAAGGTCGAAACTAGTCTGGGTAGTGGCCCTTCCCTTAATGCATAACATTAGACATATCTGCAAGGAGATGTGTTTTGCATTATGGGAGATACTGAGATAGGAGTGATAGTAGCTTGCTCCACCTTTGCAAGGAGTCACCCTGGTGTTGTACCACCTTACCCCAGTCCTGAAGATACTTTCAGGTGCAAACTTTGTTTGCTCACACTTGGATAAAGGATTAAACTAAATTTATTATCAACTGACACTTTTAAGTGAGTATATTACTTTACTCAGTTTTTACTCAGATCTAAACACAAATGGTGGCTTTGTGTCCAAATCTGATCATCAAAAAACTATAAATCATGATTAGTTATCTAACAACCAAATTTTTTGTGAAAATGAACTGAAATACAATATGTAACTACAAAAAAAAAAAAAAAAAAGATTTTAAAACTATCTTATTTACCAACTCTTGGCCACACAAAACTTCTAACAGAGCCAACAACCGAGTGCCATCCCTTAGATCCTGAAATAAATCTTTAACTGGAGGTTGATTAGCCTGTAATAAAAAAAAATCTTAAAATTAACTAAATAAATTGAAAAATGACTTCTATTAACATAAGCCTTGTTAAGCTTTTATTAACATAAACTATTCAATGTTTAATTGAAAAATTGTGTCCAAAAATCAGAATGCAAATCATTACATACATACATACCATATAAAAGGAATACTTTTTTCAAATGATTTCATTTCAATCAAAAATATTTTCTGGATATGCATATGCTGTATTACATTATATCCTGCACGCTATGAGCAGTTTCTTCTGTGGAATGATTTTCTATATCTCATGTTTCATATGCATATTTCCTTCCACAAAAACCTTCAAATAATTTACTGGTAAGTGCAAAATACAGAATTTATCTTCCAAAAAATTTCTCGATACTGTCTTCAGTATTCTGCAAATGCCTCAAATGAGATTATATCAGTAACTTCTCAAGATTTCAAGAGATATAAAGCAGTTTCAATACTGTCACTATGTGTTTATAATGACAAAATATACATACAGATAAAAAAAAAAATTAAAAAATGCAAATAAAATTAAATGAAATGGACTAAAATTGAAAGATATATGTTTATTCAGTATTAAAGGGGAGGAGTATATATTGCATGTGCAAACATAATGAAATACTTTTCTAAGAGATGTCAACTTCTAAAAAAAAAAAAAAAAAATCAAGTCAGTTAAATTATGATGTGACAAATACTCAAAGAAACTTATACCTATCCTTCATTGTTAAATAATGATAAGCAATCATCATGGCAAAATTACAGAAACTACAAATGCTGGACTTCATTACAACATTGTAGTTGTCTCCATAATTTCAGCATAATGATATTTATGCTTCTGAACAGCACTTTTTATTCTGAGTGAAAAGCCGAAAGTCGTATACTAGCTGATGCTAATCCATGATTTCTCCTTTAGCTCTGAATTTAGTCACTGTTCAATAAACTCCATATGCAAATATAGTGTAAGTATGTTTACACATCAATATGAAATTGGAAACAAATCATTACACTTGTTATTATTATATTAGTGTGTGTGTGTGTGTGTGTGTGTGTTTTCCTACCAGGAGGTAATTTATTTCCTACATGCTCCATTGCATACAGTGTATATGTTACTATGTTCCACGTAACTTCTAAATAACTACCGTATTTGCTGGCGTATAAGACACACCCCCTTTTTTGTACACATTTTTTAGGAAAAAAAGTTTATCACTGAATATTATAATGAATTTACATAATGAAATTCCATAATTTTTTCTTCATATTCAGCTGGCATATTTTGCAATATTTTTGTTTTAGTCTGCATACAGAGCTGGTTTCTCTTCATGAATCTTGAACATCATGATGTTGATCCAGTAAAGTTGGCAATCTCTCTGTTAGTGGCTATCACTTTCACTTGATGAATAATCGTTTTTGTAGACTCTGAAAGTCCCACTTTTCTGTGGTCTAAAATCCAAGTATTCAGTTCTGCCTCAAGTTCTGGTCATTTTGCAGTTCCACTTCGTAAGTTATGTTTACTGTGAGTTACTTTTTTTAGATCCTCTTCCTGATTCCACCAAGTTCTTATCATTTTCTCAGTTGGGGATGGCATGAAATACCACTCTGCAGCCCTGTTTCCATGTTCTTTAGCATATGCAACGTAGCTTGCTTGCATGCAATATTGTAGCAATGCCAATGTTTTTCAGCCATAATTTGGCAAGAAATTTAGAGAAAATTTTAATGGCATATCTGTGATTTAACAGCTGCAATCGTCGATGACAGCACATGTGCATCCACTGAACTCTATGTAACTGGAATGCTCTCACACACCGCAAGGATGCAAGGAAGAAATCGCATAACTCGGAAGTTCCGAGTTACTGATATTGTCTTAGTCACTCATATCTGGACTTTCTCCAATGTTTCCACATCACAATGAAAACCAGGTGACCAAATCTCAGCAGAATAGCCCAAGAGCTTCCTTATCTGCACATTAGAATACTTCTTATCATAGCTGCACTATGATGTGCAGTCTTCCAATATAACCTCCAAATTTCAGTCTACTGTCAACCATCACTCCCAAATCTTGAATCGAATCTCATCCACTTCCCTCAGTACAGCACCATCAATATAGTACCAGTCTTATATTTCTGCACTCCAAAATGCAACGCCTTGCACATATTAATATTAAAACTACAACTCCACTCCTTTGTCCAAGTCAAAAGTCAATTCACTTCCTGAAGGGAACTAACATCAACAGTGATACTTATAAAATAATAAGACTTATAGATAAACTGACTGTAGATTTTTAATTCGTACAATATTGCCTACCGGTTTTACTAGTAACTGAATAGCTTTTTTCAAGACTTGCACAGTACAAAAAAATTGATAAATGCAAAAAAGGTTAAAGAATACAAAAAACATTAGTACCTGTTAGGTAGTTAAGGTAACACGTTCGCGTGACATGTCTGTATACGTTGCGACTTTCTACTCAGTATCATGAACATGCGTTACATGCAAACGCATAATACGATTATTCGCGTACTGTAGTTCTGCTGAACTGAGGGAATTAATTAGATTTTTCCAAGTATCACTCAGTATGGCCCCTTGATTTCTGTTTAGGTTGTTGCTTGTACGTAGCACTACTGCCGCTTCTTTGAATAATCAATGTCTGTAATCATCAGCTACGTAGGGCATAGAGCTGTTCGCCCAATCTATAGTGTGGTTCGAAGTTGAAAAGTGATGTGCTAAACCAGAGGTGATCATTCTGTTGTGGTTTACATCGCCAACATGTTCTTTCTGTCTTATTTCCAGGCTTCTTGAAGTTTGTCCAATGTAGGAAAGACCGCACGTGCATGGAATATTATACACACCTGGATATTTATAAAATGGAACACTGTCCTTAGGAGATCTTAGACTCTGTCTGATGCTAGTAGTTGGTTTAAATACAACCCTGATGTTATGGGCTTTTAACAATCTCACAATTTTGGTGGAAATTGAACCCATAAAGGGGATGACTGCTGTTGAAATTTGCTGGGAGACTGTTCTTTCTTGTTGGTTATCTTTGTATAGAAATTTGCTGATGATGTTTAGAGGATAACCATTTTGTGATAGTGTTATAGCGATTTGGGACAGTTCTGTCTGTACTTCTTCATCGTCGGAGAATAAAGTTTCTGGCTCGATTTCTCAACATGTGGATGATGCTCTGTTTATGTGACCTACGATGGTTTGAAGAGTAATGTGGATATCGTCCAGTGTCCGTAGGTTTTTTGTAAATGGACAGTTTGAAATTGTTATCTTGTCTTTTAACTAGTATGTCCAAGAAACCAGTAGGCAATATTGTACGAACATACATATGAATTAAAAATCTATGGTCAGTTTATTTATAAGTCTTATTATTTTTTAACATTTTACGACCAAAAATATGTATAATTTAAAGTGATACTTATAATTTGCCCCAACTTTGCTTCGTCAGCAAACAACTGAAGATCCCCAGTCAGTCCACATGATATATCATTTATAAACAAGTTAAACAGGAGGAGACAAACATTACAATGACTGGAAGTTGATCCTATTGCAAAGTTAAATCATTTTGAATAAGCCTCTGTTTTGACACTAGCCATTCAGCTCCTGAAGTGATGATGTGTTGGATTAGGGGCATCTGGATGGAGTCCAGTAACTGACAGTAATACAGTAAGTGACTTACAGCCTGTTGAAGGTATGAACAATAAATACAAAATGGCGATTCCAAAATATGGACTCTTATGTTTTAATTTTCCTTGTCCCATTAGCAGTGTGGTTAAACCTGGAGAGATGCCATCTTATTTTCAGCCAGAGTCTGCTTCCAATTTATGGCATGAATTCTTTTGTTATTGATCCATTTTTAGAAGTCTTCCATTCTTCTTCCCAATAGCTTAGGCTTATTTCTTTTGCCAATATTTTTATAGCTGATTTTAGGTAATTTTGGTAACTTATTTCTAATAGTTCATTTACAGCCGCTTCTTTAGCCAGCTGATTGGCTCTCTCATTTCCTGTTACCCCAGTATGTGTCCTCACCCAGCAGAACTTAATTTCCCATCCCTCTAGAGTGACATTCCTTACCAAATTTCATGTCTGCTCTATTAACACTAGGTGACTGTTCTGTTTTCTATGCCATCAATAGTACTTTTACTGTCACTACAAATTATTGTGCTCTTTTGATGAGAAGTGTTGAGTTTTAATTCCTAGAGATATGTGACTGAATACAGTATGGCAAGTTGCTCTGCTTGGTTGTTTAAACAGAGGGGGGATGTAAAGATAAAAAGCCAAATGGCTAGTTTTCTGGCACCTTAATATAGAAAATAAGGGGATAAACATCCTTTGTTGTTTTATAGCCAGTAAGCGAAACTAAAGATCGATAACTTTGTTATCGATCTTTAGTTTTGCTTACTGGCTATAAAACAACAAAGGATGTTTATCCCCTTATTTTCTAGTGGGGGATGTAGTTTAAAATAGCATTTTGTATAATGGACTGTCTGTAATATATCATGAAGGACAACTGACGTTTTCTTCTGATTTACTCCTGTCAGTGTATATGTGGTATTCATCACTTTTAGTGATTTCCTTCTCTTTAATATGTTTTATTTGCTGGGTGAGGTCATTTACTGTGGTGAAGTGGAAATTCATAGTGGTTTGGATCAATGTTGGAATTTCCATTATATCTTCTGGAAGTGACTTCATATATAAGATAGAATTCTTGTATAAATTAAAGATATCAAGAAATTATATACTTGGTTTAATCCTTTATCCAAGTGTAAGCAAACAAGTTTGCGACTGAAGTATTTTTCCTTACACTTGGATGAAGCATTAAACCAAGTACATAATTTCTTAGTATCTTTAATTTATAGTATAACCAAGTGGAAAAACTTCCAAGAACTCTTGTATCTTCTGCCAGATCAGTGTTAGACCAGCAATAATGCAAGTTGCCATGAAAGATATTGTCCTGTATCCTTTAATTATTCATATGGCTATAAGGCATTGAACTCTGTTTACTTTTGTTGATCGTTCTTAGATTTTAGTGCACCTTTCCAAGCAGGTGCAGGCATTCTCAGTAAATTGAAAATAAAATAAAATATAAAATCACAATTAAAGAATCAATTTCAAAAAGCACCACTATAGCATTAATATGATCAGTAAAATTCCTAATTATAAAAAAAAAAAAAATTTACAATATATAATAATCAGGAATCTGGATAAAACTGATGTAATAATATTTCCCATAAAGGGAATAACTGAAAGGCATCAGATCTGTTTAAATTCAGTCAGTAAAGCATTTACAGGAACAGTGGTAAGATATTGATAAATTAGATGAATACAGAGCAAGTTCAATACACAAGATGATCAGCAACAAATACGAAATAGAACCCAAAGAAGAGAAATATGAACAAGATACTTATGCTCTTCGAAGATACATAAGACAACACAGGGAAATATAGAAGTTCAAAGTAGGTGTTGATCAACGAAATAAAGGAAATACACCACGAAGCACACAGAGAGAGAGAGAGATGGATATATCTGACCAGGCTATATAATTTGAGTCTCAGAACAGGGAAGATTCCACAAGAGTAGAAAGAATGTATGGTAATCCCTTTGCACTGTGCAATGTTGTCACTGCACTCAGGAGTAGTGGTGAAGATTCTGGAAAAGTTGGTTAGGGCTGGCATTCATAAATGGATTGACAGAGAATCTCTACTTTGCTATGAACAGCATGAGTTTACTAAGGAAAGATCATATTGCTCACATTCTATAATAATAATGTTACCACTGAGTTAAACAAGGGGAATGGATATATCATGATACTTTTGGATTTTGCTAAGGCTTTTGAAAGAATACAGCATGGAAGACTGTTGCATAAATGGAGAATATAGGATTGGATTATAAACTATTGGCATGGATAAGAGGATGGCTGACTGACAGATATCAAAAGGTATCTGTATATAGGGTGTGAATCTGCAAGATTCAAGGTAACCAGTAGTCAGTCCTTGGTTCATTGTTATGGAATCTGCACATTAATGACAATGGGAAAGATTTGACAAGTGACATACAGTTATTTGCTGATGATGCAAAGATAAGTAGGGTAATCAGGAGTGCTGCTGACATGCAGTACTTGCAGAATAATTTGAATAGGCTGGGATTGTGCACATGGGAAAACTGTTGTCAGTTTAATATTAATAAATATAAGGTCATGCACTTTGGTGTGATTAGATATCCAATGTTGTATTATATTGGTGTGATTATGCTAGAAGAAACTGATCAGGCTAGGGATCTTGGATTAGTAGACAGGAAGTTGAAGTTCAAGGGTCATATAGCAAGGACTGTAAATACAACTCAGAGATAACTGCAATGCTGAAACAAACCTTGATATGTAAAGCTAAGGAAGTCATTTTGCATTTTTATAAGGCCTTGATAAGACCTCACTTGGATTATTGCAAATAGGTCTGGTCTCCTGGTTTCCATTGTGATTCTGATATAGCAGAGAAAATGCAAATAAGGGGAGTCAAAATTATATCAGGAGTGGAATACTGATTATGAAAACAGATTGAGAATTGCCAGGAAAGAAAGGAAAATACCAGAAGATCAGATCAATTTTAATAGTCATTCACAAAATAAGGAAAGAAGAATAAGACTGTAAACACAGAAAATACACCCTAATAAGTCAGGTGAAAGAAATGGAAGAAAATCTAGAAGACAAACGAGCAGGATATTTAGAAGATAGGAGTGCAGTACGCCAAATACTAATGTTAAGATTAACTGCAGAGAAAGCCCTACATAAAAGTATAAATATTAATGCCTGCTTAGTTAATTTTCAGAAATCATTCGACATCATAGATCAGAAAGTGACATGGGTTGTACTCGAGTCTTACATAGTGGAAACCTAAGATATCTATTACAGAACACTGATAATAAAGCAGAGGCTGACATGAGAAATTATGGAAGAACAGAAAGATGGTCCTGGATAATAACAGGAGATATAAGGAGAATTTCAGTTTAAGATACAAGAATTAAAGACTGTCATTTGTAAATCTAATATTGCAGATGAAAGCTATTACTGAAGAGGAAAGAGGAGGAGAAGAAGAACTAGAAAGGAAGGTGCAGAAGTTAAGTGAAGAAGCAGAAAGAGATATGTGTTGGTAACAAATGTTGAAAAAACTAAAGCAATGGTACTCAGGAATAAGAGGATGAAGAAGTGAATAAAGGTCAGCAGACATGCCAGAAGAGGTCAGGAACTTCCTTAGGGAGCAATATGACACATGACTTAAACAAACTCAATTTTGATAACAAAAGTGAACATAAGCATACAAGAACCAGATAAGATATGGAAAAGTAAAGCAATGAGAAAACAGAGTTGAAAATACTGGACTGGAAGTATACATGTTCATGATTGCTCTGTATGGATGAGACTTGAGTAGGATTAAAGAATCTGTAAGACAAACTAGCATTTGAAAGAATGTGCTACAGAAAAGTTCTACAAATTGAATGGATGCAAATAGTAACAAACTATACATAAAAGTAAATCGGAAAGAGAATCTAATGCAGAAAATTACCTTGTGGAACATATCTGAAGGATGGATGACAGCAAAAAGATCAAAATTCTACCAAAATTTGATCAAAAGATCAAATTTTGTTAGAATTAAACCAAACAGCTTAAACGAATCTCAGAAGTGAGCAGGAAGATGATGTAAAGGAGTGGCATGAAGACAGTTTGCAAGAGTTGAGCCACCTGGCAATGGACAGAAACGGATGGCAAAAAAATAGTGAGAACTGCATCAGACACTGGTGGGAATTGGAACCATGGACACATAATGATGATGATAATGATGGATGGCAAGTGTTTCCTCACTATCCTCAGAGCCCTCCAGACATCAATCTTTTCACTAAACTGAAAGCACTACACCATGGGAAATACTTCAAGACCAATGATGAGGTCTATGCTAAAGTGAGCTAAATACTCAAGCAAATCAACAAACAGGTTTGCTAACAGGAACAAAGGACTCGAGAATTTGGAAGGAAGTGAGACAAATGATTTTGAGAGCGTATGGTGTGAGGTAGAGGTAGGCAAGACAGGATATTTAGTGGGGTGTTGCTACAGATCCAGGAGCACAGAGGATGGGGACCAGGAGATGTTTAGACAGCTAAGTTTGGCAAGTGCAAGAAGAATGATTGTTATGGGAGATTTTAACTTCAGTAGTATAAATTGGAGAGAGGAAGATGCATGTAACAATAGGGGAATGGAATTTCTAGAATTCTTGAGGGACAAATGTCTTAGGCAACATGTAACAGAGGGAACAAGAGGTTCAAAAATTTTGGATTTGGTTATAGCATCAGAAGAGTTGATAATAACTGAGATGACATCTCTCCCACCAGTTGGAGAGAGTGACCATATGGTGTTGACATGGAAAATGAATAGACATGCAGGAGTATCAAAGAGACGGGAACTTATGTGGAATTATAAGGCAGGTGATTATAATAGTCTTAGACGTCAACTTCGGGAAGTTTCATGGAGGGAGGAATTGGACGGCCGGGATATCACCAGTGTGTGGGAAATTGTGAAAGAATATTTGTTATCAGCAATGGTAAGTTGTATACCACAAGTGAAGAAGAGGGCGCAATTTGGAGTAAAGTGGATGACAAACAACATTAAACAGGAACTGCATGCGAAAAAGAGGCTATGGAAGAGATATAAGGAGACAGGTGAAGAGAGGATGGGTGAAGAATATAAGACACAGGCCAGAAGAGTGACTCGTGTGGTAAGGAAAGCGAAACTGGAATATGAGTGGAGATTGGCCCTAAGATCCAAAGAAAATCCTAGGGAATTTTTTAGCTATGTGGCCAGTAGGAGGAGAAATGACTGTGGAAGAATGATATTGTGGGATAAAAATGGGAATAGAGTGACTGATGCAGAGGACATAGTGGAATTGTTCAATGAACACTTTATTGGAGTATTTCATCCTAGAGGAGTCAGTTTTAATGCTAGAGGGATAGGACTGGCACGAGGTCTGGAGGTACAGGAGGAGAGTGTGTTTCAGATACTGAGTACTCTAGATGTCAGTAAAGCTGTGGGACTGGATGGTATTTCGCCACGAGTTTTGAGAGAATGTGCTAGCGAATTGACAATACCTTTAACGTGGCTTTACAATGAAAGTCTGGCTTTGGCAAAGGTGCCCAGGGAATGGAAGGAAGGTAAGATAGTGCCATTGCATAAGGGTGGTAACAGACTGGAAGTGTCTAATTATAGGCCAGTCTGTGTGTCATCAGTAGTTGTTAAGATCTTGGAGAAAGTAGTGAGGGACCGTGTACAGCATTGGGCAGATGAGGGTAATGTTATCTGTGAGAATCAACATGGATTTGTGAAAGGATGCTCTTGTTTTAGCAATATGCTAGCCTTTTATAATAAAGTTACAAGAGCATTAGATGAGGGAAAGGCATATACTGCAATTTTCTTAGACTTGGCGAAGGCATTTGACAGGGTGCCACATGATAAGCTGATATTTAAGTTGCAGCACATGGGTCTGGATGTCAGATTGGTCAACTGGATTCAGGACTGGCTGTCTGATAGGTATCAGAGAGTTGTGTATGGTGGAGCAGTTTCCAGGAGGCAGAGGGTTACAAGTGGGGTCCCACAGGGCTCAATACTAGAACCTATATTGTTTAACCTTTATATCAATGACATAGCCAGTGGATTGCAGGGGGATATTCAGTTGTTTGCGGATGATGCGAAGCTGGGAAGGATTATTAGTAATAGCGCAGATGTGGTAGCCCTGCAAGAGGATTTAAATAAGCTAGATAGATGGGCAAATGAATGGGGGTGTAGTTTAATGCAGCAAAATGTAAGGTCTTGAGGTTTGGGAAACATCGATGGGATGCTGCATACTCTATGGGAGGAGTTATACTGGAGGAAGTAGGGGAGACAAGAGATCTGGGGTTGATGATTGATAGAAACCTGAAGTTTAGGGGACATATTGCAAAGGTGGTGAAGGTAACACAGAGGATTGCTGCTATTATGAGAAGGACACTGACCTGCAGAGATAAGAGGGTTATCATTCCGTTGTATAAGTCTCTGATCAGACCACACTTGGACTATTGTTCTCAGATTTGGTCCCCAGGATTTGAAGGGGTTAAATTAACTGTGGAAAGGATACAAAGACGGATGACAAAGATGGTTTCAGGACTGTACAAGGATAGTTATGAGGATCGGCTGAGAGAATGTGGACTGCAGAGTTTGGTGGATAGAAGAAGGAGAGGTGATATGATTGAGACTTTTAAACTGTTGAGAGGTGGTTACAGGGTTGACACTGGGGAGTTCTTTCGCTTGGTTGATCAGCGGGAAGGAGTGATGACAAGAGGCCATTCCTGGAAGTTACGAAAGGAAACTGTGAGCAAGAGGGTAAGGAGTGGTTTCTTTGTGTGGAGGGTGGTTGAGCCGTGGAATGCATTGCCTGATGGAGTGGTGGGAGCGAGAACGGTCAGTGACTTTAAAGAGTGGTATGATAAACTTTGTGTTTCTCG
The DNA here is from genome assembly GCF_054136105.1 of Typopeltis vanoorti. NCBI lineage: Eukaryota > Metazoa > Arthropoda > Arachnida > Uropygi > Thelyphonidae > Typopeltis > Typopeltis vanoorti. Next base: position 50,573,789 of record NC_143567.1, read on the forward strand.
GGGGGGGGGGGACCTCCCCTCGATGAGTCTTGACAGACTTTATTTCTTAGGAAGGACCTCCCTCGATGAGTCTTTTGACTCCTTGGAGGCCTGAATAATAATAATAATAAAATGTTGGATAGCACTGATAAGGCAAAATAAAGATTATATTGAGAGTCTAAACATATTTTATTCAATAAATGTTTAGTTTAACAGAAAGAGCAGCATGCAAAACTTGTAAAATGATTCTTATATTTCAAATATATCTGAATCTAAATCAAATACATTAATGTAATCCATAACGGCAGGGGGAGGAATATTCCAATTCTTTAGACCCCTTAAATTAGAGATGCCAAGAAATTATATTCTCAGTTTCATCCTTTATCCAAGTGTAAGCAAACAAAGTTTGCATTTGAAGCCACTTTATGACTGGGTTACTTGTATATAAAGGCTAATGACTTCACATAAATTGCCTTAGTATCTCATAATGCAACTCACATATATCCTTACAGACATGTATAATGCTATGCATTATGGGAAGGACCACTACCCAGACCAGTTTCGACCTTTATTGAGGTCTTATCAGTGAGAGTCAGACCCAGAATAAGGGGTGACACCTTTTAGTTACTTGTATATGGAAATATGACATCTGCATTATTTCAACCTTGGTATAACTTCTGGGTCTGGCTCCTGCTGATGAGACCTAGATAAAGATTGAAACCTAGAAGTGATACCAAGGTTGAAGTAATGAAGACGTCATATCTCCATATACAAGTAACCAAAAGGTGTCACACCTTATTCTGGGTCTGGCTCTCACATTTGGTAGCTCAGTAAATAACTATAAGGAGGAGCAGCTAATGCAATGAACTAATAATGTTGATCAGGTAATTCATTTAGGCTTCGCAGAAATACATGTTGATTGATGAAGCAGCAAATCATCTTGTAAAGTTTGTTGTGTATTTATTTCTCTGTTTTATTTACATTTCACTTGGTTTTTCTAAGAATTTTCTTTTATTTACTGAGGATCAGTAAACAATTTTTATATAGTAGGATACATATATAATATCTGATCATCATCAGAATTATCCAATATTCATTTTTATTCAAAAAAGATAAATTTTTCCTACATCTGTTTCCAAAGACTGGAATTAAAATGTTCATATACTGTGAAAAACATTACAGCCTTAACAGACACTATACTGCAGAAGCAAGAAAAAATACCTGTTGTTGTTGCATATGAGAATATTACAAGTAAATTTATTATATCACTGAATACAGTGCAGAGACATTTTAGAGTCTTTGTACTATATTTGGCAACAATTACTGTAATTAGAGACAACCGGAATGACACCTTCTAATGAAAAACACTCCCCTCCCACAGACTCTATGCTGCATGCAGGCAAGCAAAACAGATTTATTGTAGCACTAAACATAGTAGCTAACTAAATGAATTTGTCCTAACATTCTCTTTCAAATTTTCAGTACCAGAAAGGACAAATATCTACTGTTTATAATGCAGTAATTGGCTACAGAAAGGACACGTTATAAATTGTGTGTAAAGAAAAGATGCATATGAGAATATGCAATATGGCACAAAAGAAAACAGTACTGAATAACTACAATGATGTATGTTATGGAGTAAATGGATTTATTAACAAAGAAATATATGTTTACACATGATGATTATGTACATCTACAACTATCAGTGGAATCTTGTTTGAATAAAGCATTAACGACGGTAGATTATGTGCTTGCTTGCAATGCGCACCTTGTCTTTCAAGACAGGTTTCATAGTGCATGTGAAGGTTCTGTCATTTTGGAAATCAAGGGTTGGGACATCTGCTGGACATATCGTGTATTATTATCCTTTAGTTCATCAAGGTTTGAAGGCAGTTCATTGTGGAATATCCATTCCTTCAACATACCCCAAACGAAGGCATCAAGTGATGTGAGATCAGAACATGAAGGGTATGGGAATTCCGTGAACCTTGAAATGAGCCTCCCAGGTAAGTGTTCTGATAAATAGGCTCTAGAATCAAGTGATGTGTGACAGGTTGCTCCATCCTGTTGGAATACCTGTTGTTGTTGGACCATTTCCTTTTCCAACTTCATATGATGAAAATAACACTCAACAATAAACGCTTTTTCTTCCAACATCAACACCAATACTGCAGCTAAATGTAATGCTGTGAACTCTACACCTGTTCCTCTATTAATGTGCTTGCAGTCGAATGGCATATCTCATCGTGTGTGCGTACTGAAGAGGGTGTCAAAGTTCAGTACTGTTTTTTATGTGTCAAACTGTATATACATAACATGAAATCAGTTCAAATTACATGTGGATATTTGAACATCATCAAGACACTTCACAAATGCTAATTTTACACATAAAATTCTACAAAAAAGGTTGCAACTAACAAGCCATGTAAGCTTTGTAAAAATGTGACTGCCCAGGAAGTCTCTAAGTTTTGGTTCTTGTTTTCAAATTGCTTCACTTTTTCTTCAGTTATATTTGATATCTGAATCTACAGTTCACCTCCAAAAGCTGCTCAGGTATGAGTATTTTTTAACAACTTTTTATACATATTTTTCTATTCAATACGATATTAATTTTTATCTTGCTTAAAACTAAATGATAATCACTTCCTATTTCAAATCCCATGTATCTCTTGTATCATGAACCAGCATGAGGAAATCACTATTAATGTGATTTCTTCATGCAAACATGGTCAATAAGACTGTTTTTCCCATGTGAATCTGTGCACATCTTTGTGTTAGAATATAGTATTACTGGTGATTAGTCAAGGCATGAAAAGAAATCCAGCATGTATTTACCATTTTTATTACCACTACCAGTAGCGGCCTGTGAAGCTTTAAGTGGGGGTGCTGCCTATACAAAATAATTTAAAAAAAATTTTTTTTTCCTAATCAGTAACCAATTTATTAATAAATAAATTGTGTAAATTTATTTATTAATCAATTGGTTACCGATTAGGAAAAAAATAATTATTTTAAAATTATTTTGTATAGGCAGCACCCCCACTTAAAGCTTCACGGGCCGCCACTGAGCTCTACCCTTTTCTCAAAAGAGAAACACTAATAATGATGTTCTCAAAGGACATTTTTTTCTTTGTCAGCTGCCATCTCTAATGACTTGAAAAATTCTTCCACTTCTTTAGTAAACTTCTGTAAAATCATAGGCACAAAAAAGTATCACTGTCCAATTTCCCATTTTGATGTTTGCCTACATTCACTCTACTTGATATGATGTGGGCAAACATTCTAACCATTAAGATTATTTTTGTGTTTAGTGCTGAATACTATAGCACCTTGTATTTGTTATTTAGAACTATCTCACCTATTTTTATCTGCTTTGTTTCAATATCACCAATTAAGTTGACAGGCTACGTCTCTAAATCTTCTACAGCTCTGCTTCTTTTCTTTTGATCCTCTTACAATAATGATGCCTATCTTTGATTCTGATGATGTAGAGTTTGAGTTTCCTCCAGCAGATGACATCTCAATGAATACCCTAGTCACCTGATGAATGCAACAGGCCTTGTTTAAATAGGCAAAGCCCCAGTCAGCACTGAAATTTTTTCCTGCTGTGCCATTATTTTGTTCTGGTTTAAACGAATATAGAATACAATTTGCTCAATTTGGCAATTAAGTCCTAATTTGCCAGCACACTAATATGCCAGTACCTACTAATGGGGCATACCTCATGAATTTGAGTATTAAGTATCAGAACAGAAATATCAGCCAGTTCTCTCCATTCCTTAAAGGTGATGTGGAGGTTTCCTCTCATCTAGCTTCGACCCTTAAGTGATCCTGTTAAAAAAAAATTGCGGTAAAAAATATTAACAACAAATCATTATCAATTTCCTAATATGTACCCTCAAGGGGTGTTCAGGTTACAATGACAGCACTACATCATTAAGTTTACATCATTATTAATCTCCAATCAACAATTTTCCTCCAAATAAATCCATTACTTGTAAGCACTTCAATACTGTCATATATCTAGCATTCCGTGCTTCTAAGGCACTTCTGACTAAATCAATTCACCTAGACCTTGGTCTTCCTCTGGGTCTCTTTCCTGCGATCTTGGAAACAAACACCTGTTTTGCTAGCCTTTCTTCACCATTCTATTTAAGTTGCCATATCACCTTAGATTAGCTCTGCTGACACATTCTTGAATGCTAACAATGTCAAGTTCCTTTCTAATATCTTCATTTTAATATGATTCTGCCATTCATTCCATCAGTTCACTCCACTGATTTTTCTTAGAACCCTCATATCTGCAGTCGAAAGTCTTTGATCAAGTACTTTATTTCTAACCCAACTCTCAGATCCATAACTTAAAGTTGGTCTGAACACTCTTGTATACTGCTAGTTTGGTGTTTTCGCTAATTTCTCTCTTATTCCATATAAATTTATTTACCTGGCTACCACACCATACCAACTTTACTTATTCCATTGTCTATTTCCAGATTTAACCTGCCATCTTCACTAAAAGCTGTGCTTAAATAGCTGAAATATTTTACTTGTTCTATAGCGGGGGGTGTTCAACCCTTCAATCACGATTTTTGCGATTTTTGGTCGATCTCTTGTATATTCCTCCTTACTTACAAATTTAATTAAAACTGAAAACATAATATTTTATTTATCATTATTTTGTATTATTTTTAATTCGCTTTAAGTGTATTGCTATTGTTTATTTATTTTTCATTAAAATTGTCAAATCAGTAATTTTCTTATAAGTCTGGTAAATGAATTAATTTGGATCAGTGGAAGTCAAACAGCGAGCCGAGTGAATACGATTATAAGCAAAGTGTAAAAACTCGATTGTAGCTTAAATATTCCAAAGCACATTACATCGATGTTTTACTTAAGTTAAGTCCCATGTGAATATTGTAAAAAAATAAACTTTGTCTCGGTATAGTTTGCATTAGATGTTTTTGTAAATAACTCTTTTGAAGCTAACTGTATATACTGCTTTAATAAGAATATGTTAGAGTATTAAAAACAAAGGCAATGTTTTTGTCACCGAAGCTGTACATGGCGGCATTAGAAAGATTGTTATTGAAACTTGTATGTATGAGAAAGACTTGCAGGCTCTAAGTGTAAACATCTCCAAAGTCAGTCAGAAAGAGTTCAAGCAACTTTCCGATGGCTGGCAACTTACAATCAAAAGAAAGCAGAAGAGAACAAAAAGCGTGCTGAACTTGAAACTTAAGATGAAAGACTCATACCGATTCTTTGGGGGTTGCCAAACTTCATACAAGGTCTCAGAGGAGGCCTAATAAAAAGGAACTGAAGCAAGCAGAAGGGGTCCCGGTTCCGGAATTGCTGTCAGAGAGGAGGCTGCCCGGTCCAGAGTCGCCGTCAGAGAGATTGCCCGGATCCACGTTGCTTGAGAGAGGAATTTCCCCGCTTCCAGAAAGGAGCTTCTCAGTTCGAGACATCGCTAGAGAGAGACTACTTCTAGGCCGCAGACAAGGTTTCAAATTGCCAAAAGGAAGAGTTCCAATTGCCGGAGAAAAGTTTCCAGGCCAGGCTAATATCAGACATTCACCAGTGTGTTGCGTTTTCATTACAATTTGATGAATCAAACGACTTCACTGATATTGCTCAGTTAATGGTATTTATTCACGTGGTATTTCAAGATTAATCAAGTAAAGAAGAACTTTTGAAAATTATACCATTATTGGGAAGGACTAGGGGAGAAGACATTTTTTTGGAATTTGATAAATTTGTGAAACAACACAAACTTTCGCTTTTTAAACTTCTGTCTATTACTACTGATGGTGTTCCTGCAATGATAGGTAATAAATCAGGCTTCATTTCCTTATGTAAAAACTATGACAAATACAAATATTCAGTTTTTATCGTATCACTGTATTATTCACCAACAAGTACTGTGTAGTAAAAGATTAAACACAAAAGATGTTTTGGATATTACATTTAAAATTGTAAATTCGGTTCGAGGAAAAGCCCTGCAATGGCAGTTATTTAAATTACAGGCAGATGATGATAGGGAATTTCTGTTGTACAATAATGCTCAACAGAGTCAATTTTTAGAAAGATTTCTCGTATTAATTAACGATATAAAAATTTTTCTTGATGAAAAACGAGATATTTATCCACAATTGAGTGATAAAAGATGGTTGTTGCACTTATCATTTTTAGTAGATTTCTGTACAAAAATTAAGCAATTTAAATTTAGAGTTACAAGGTAGAGATAAGAATTTAATTGACATGTTAAGTTCAATAAAAACTTTCCAACAATACTTTTATTAAAGAAAAATATAAATGACTGCGAATTTAAACATCTCCCATATTCATTAAAATTTTTTGAAAAAATCAAGAAATGCTTCTTTATGATTTACAAGAATTTATTCGTGAAATAGAATTAATTGAGGAATGAAATAAATTCAAGATTTAAAGATTTTAATAAAACTGAAATGATTGTATCTTTTATCAATAATCCATTTCAAGAAAACTTGAACATCACAGAAATTTCAAATAAAATTAGTGGGCTGTTTGATATAAACCAAGCTGAAGTAGAACTTGAGATAATAAACATTCAGAATAGTTTACATTTAAAATCAATAAACAATGAAGTCATTTGGAAGTATGCAGATGAAAAATTCCCGAAATTAACTGATATTGTGCAAAAAATTCTGTTGTGTTTCGGATCGACATACTTGTCAGAATCATCCACTTTTTCAAATATGACCGTCATAAAAAATCAATTAAGAAACCAAATTACAAATGATCATTTGGATGATTGTGTGAGATTGGCCACTTCTTCATATCAACTTGACTAGGAAAATATTGCGAAGTCCAAACAATGCCAAATTTCACATTAACTTTTTTTTTTTTTTTTTTTTTTAATCAACCAGCATTTCCTGTAACTTGTGAGTTTGTAATCAATCCGTTGTTTTTTCTAACTTTGGTTTTCCAAAATAGAGAAATAAATATTTTATTCCAATATATTTGATTTTTTTTTTTAAATAATTAAAAGTGATAAATAAATTTTTAAATACACAAATAAAGTTTTTAGTTGTGTAACTTTTTATAGAAAAGTAGCGCGCGTAGTAAAAAAGATGGAACACCATTCAGAATACAGCTGAAATTTTGTATGTTCCTGCTTATATTCATAGTTTTTGTCTCTTTATTGCTGATTTTCATGACAAATTTGCTACAGCTGTCATTCAATTTAGTTAGAGAATCTTGGAGACTTGCATTTGATGTGTTTACAAGTACAACATCACCTGCATAAAGCAAAGACCTAAGTTTGACATCTCCAATTCTAATATCAGGCCTGATACCACTTTCTTTCATAATGTGATCCATATAGATGATGAATAGGAGTGGAGATAATGTGCATCCTTGTCGTACCTCTGATTTTACATGAAAACATCTTCCTCTATTTCCTTCAAGTCTAACTGCTGACTGACAACTTAAATACAGACTGTATTGCTCTATATAATGTTCCATTCATCCCATATAATTATAGGGTTTTGAGAAGGGCACCTTGTCGTATGCCTTTTCCATATCTACAAAATTTAAGTACAGATCCATGTCATGTTCTCATGATTTCTCAACTATTTGTATTAAAGTGAAAATCTGATCTTGACAACCTCTATTTGGCCTGAACTCAACTTGTTTTTCTCCAAGTTTCTCTTCCACAATCTTTCCCAACCTCTTTTCAGTTATGCTTGAATAAATCATACCTGGAACACTTAGTAGAGAAATTCCTCTGTAATTCTCACATTCAGTTTTATTTCCTTTTTTATAGATGGGTACTATGAGAGCTCTACTCCAATCATCAGGAAATCAACCTTCTGACCAGGCTAAGGTTACCATATTCTAAAATGCTTACACCCCATCGCCTGACCAACTCGTTCCGGACAACAAACATCTAACACAAAAATAAATACATGTGTTTGAAATCTTTACCTTTGTAAGCTTTTCATTAATTAGATGTGATGAGCATGCTTATTAGAACACACAAAAATATGCAATTTTAAGTGTCATCATAAGTCTTATGAAACAAGAGTAGGCCTACATGAAAAAGAATTAGACTTATCACACTACATACATTACTTTGCAGCCCATGCATATTTTTCACTAGACCTAATTTTCTTTAGCAGTTCTTTGTTTCGACTCAAACAGTCAAACATATTTTTTCATGTAAAATTTCTGTAATTAAATTTAACTATAGCAAGTCCATTCAGTTTCTATGGTAAGTCTATTTCTTTCTGAGGTCCACTGAGCTTGTATTAATGAAAAGATCCTTTCAACACTGGCATTGTGACCTGGAATTGCAAACAGAAACTGAGCCTTCTTTAAAATTTCATTGTGCTGTTCTTGCTCTTGCAGAATTCAATGTAGTCACACCATTTTTTCTGACTTGACACTTCTTTTTCCATCATATGAAGCAACAAATCTCTTCAAGTTGGAAAATTGGTCAATACATTTGCTGTCATCAACTTGCACACCTTGCTCCATCAAGAAGTGTATACATTCTTCTACACTTTCCTAGGAGAGTTCTTTAAGACCTAGCCACTTAAAACAGGAAAATTCATTGAACTGTTGCATCCACATGTTCAAATACTGTACCATGTTGGATGCAATTATTAAGGATGTGTGCAGGGCATCCCACTCCGACCAATGACTGGTTAACCATCCTCTTCAAGTTGGCAAATACATTATTGCCTTGACCTCTTGCAAGACCCACCAAACATGGTATTGCAGTTATCACCCCCAAAAGAAACACATTTATTTGAAAGTCCCAAATTGTTTAGTGTTTCACTGACATAAGTTGAAATAGTTTCTGCAGTTTCATTTGGTTTGCTCTCAATTCACTACTTTAATCTGTAAACCTCCATTCTTGTAGTCAAAATATTGAATAAAGATAGGAAATACTTTCACATTACCAAACTTTCACATTACTAGCATCTATTGAAACGCCTATAAAGGGAATATCTGCCATGGATTTGATTATAGTTTCTATCGAATGGGGAGCAAGAACAGAATTTACAACAGCTTGTGTTTTTGCGACCACTCGACACTTTGGCTGCAATTTTTGAATCGCTGAAAATTTGTTTCAACAATCCAGGAGCACAGTCCATGAAATTGTAACTGTTGTGATGAACAACAGTATGATATGCAAGGGCCCATTCAGCAGCACTTACACTGTCTTCCAATTCTGAATTTGGCTTGATAAAATAATCACTTAATTTTCCTGTTGAACTCTGTCCCCTAACACACTTTAAATGCTTTTCTGTTTTTGCATGTAGTTCCAAGTCTCTTATCCTATGCTGTGCGACCGAAACGTATGTACCAGGACTGCATACAATACATTCAGCCTCCCATGGCTCATGTCCAGGGCAAAAACATGGAAATTTTGCCCTATGATTATCATTGAAGGAGCACTTTCTTTTAGCTTTAGACATCCTCCAGATAATCTGAAATAAATATAAGTAAGATGATATAAAATTATATCGTAATGTTTAGGTAGGCCTACATAACGGTTATGTCATAACTAAAATGTGGTATATATTTTAATTCTAATATAATTTGATAATTTAATATCTTACTTACTTGGTAAGGTAATTAATACTAATTAAGAATGAACAAAACTAAGGATACATCTTGATTCCACTTCAAACACCACCACTATCATAGCGCTAAGCACACAGTAACGCTATCAACGTGATGCCAGCGCCAACAAGAAGGAGCAAAAAGTTGAAAAAAAATGTGTGTGAATATCTAAAAGCACAATTCGATTCGATTATTGATTCAATTGTTCTATGATATAACAAACCTCCTGCATTCTTGTTTCAGCAATGTTACCAACACAGGAGAAAAGCCTCGGAAAAAAATCTAAAATGCTCCTACAGAAATGCAGATAAAACGGGGGGGGGGGTTCGAAAATGTATGCGGACAGATATTTTCATTATCAAAATGCAGACATGTCTGCATAAATGCTGACATATGGTAACCCTAGACCAGGCCCTCTGAATTATGCAGTGTAGCCACTACAAAACTTTTATACACACTTAAGCATTTCTGGTCAAATATCATCTACTCCAGCTGCCTTTCTACATTTCAAGTTTTTGAGCTTTTCAATAATCAAGTATTGATATGTACCTCTTTGCATTCTTCTTGAAAATTTTCTAGTATGGTTCTGTCATTGCTTGATTCATTTAACAGTCTTTCAAAGTAATTACTCCAAACATATAAGATATCCTTATCTTCAGTTTTCAGGTCACCTTTATTGTCTTTTATTCCTTTAACAGTATTCAGTATTCTTTCCTCCATTTCTAAGCTTCTTCTGCCACCTTCCTGATATTTATTTTCCATATTCTTACTAAAGTCTTCCCATCCCATGACTTCTGTTTAGCTACTTTTACATATAGATTAGTGCTGTTACATTTTTCTCGGTAGGCATCTGCTGACTTATTTGCTAAGAACTTTTTGGCATGCTTTCTTCTTTTCCAAGACTGCTTCTTTAACCTCTTGAATCCACCATGGAGTTCTTATTTTTTTACTTGCAGACAACTTCACCATATACCTTCCTAAGCTGAATCAATTAATGTCTTCCTCAGAGTTTGCACTGAGACTACAAGATTTGGTTCTTATTTTCAATTTGTTTCATTTTTTCCTTCAATAATGTTTGTATAGTTAAGTTTACAATTTACTTGTAAAAGCTGCTCAACTATAATTCTTTTTAAAACTTTGTGTTCTTTTCGATGTGATATCCAATTTAGCAAAAAATTATAGTCTAAAATCAAAATATTCTTATTCCAAATAACTTTACTGAAGTTATACCTCACCTTTACTAACTGGGAATTTATCCATTTTGTGAATGTTTTTTTCTGGACATCTTCTCTTTCATCTGAAGGGATGGAAAGAATTCATATAAAAAACTAAACAGCTACTAAGTTAAAGAATTATTTAGCTAAATAAAATATTTTAAATTCAAAATATACACATTTAAATAAAAAGTGTAACTACAATACTAGAAAATCACAATATTCCAGGTAAGGTACAAAAATTTGTGGTTTCAACTCACAGTTATGCCAATGCATTTAGCTATCATCATCATCATCTGACTAAGGAGTGTTGAGACATCATGAACAATAGTTTTGCAGTCCAATTTATTTGCAACCAAGTTATTTAAATTTCTGTCCACTTATGGACAGAACTGCTACAGAAAAAAAAAAAAAAAAAAAAAAGAGGGCAGCATAAACACAAAACTATTGAGATATTTTGCCTTGTTTACGTGAAACCAATGCATCAATGTCTAGTTCAATAGAAGTGGTTGCAAGTCATTCAAGTGAGCTCTCAAGGTTCTCGTCAGAAATTTTTGATCTAACTCTTCATATGCTTCATTCTTGAAAATAGTTGTTCGCAAATGTGCATACTACCAAAAATTTTTTTTATAACTGCAACAATCACGAGGATAAGGTGGTTGGCCCTATGCCTCCCAGTGTGTCCTATGTCTGTAGATGTGTGTGTGTTCACAGGGCTGGTTTGCCTGTTCTGGGGGAGAAAAAAACCAGAGTTTTCAGGTGAAAAAATTCCCTACTTCCGTATGAGACTGGCTAACTCACCTTTCATCGAAAGAGACCAGATGAAGGTTCCTCAAGTCAGTGATGGCAATCAAACCCAGGTCTTTCTGACCAAAGGGCTTCATCTATAACGAGTGAGCTATGGAGGCTTTCCCTTGAGAGTACATGTCAGAAATTTGATGATGATGATGATGATATATATATATATATATATATATATCAACAAAATCTCCTCTTGGTTATATTTTTCTCAATATGATGTTTATTTTTATCGTACTGAAAGTCAAATGGTTACCACTTCTTATTTCACATCCCCTGTATACTCTGCAAGAGCCTCCATAGCTCAGTCACTATATATAAGTCCTTTGGTTTTAAAGATCTGGGATCGAATCCTGTCTATAGCATGAGGAACCTCTAAAAGAGCGACTGTGAGAAAGGGGGGGAATCATAAATCAGCCAAACTGCCTTCTTCTGAACAGGATCAAGAATTTTTAGCCAGATTTTACATTTGCTAAGCCAAATGGAAGTATGGCATTCTGAGGTTGGATGGAATTATATGTTTAAGCACTGCAAGGTTTTTTATATCAGTAGAATGAGAATGCTATCATCAGCACAGGGGATAGGGTTTGAGGTCAGTGTGAAAAAAAAAAAAATAATATATATATATTGTTATTATATATTATATGATTTTATACACACACACACACACACACACACACACACACACACACACACATATATATATATATATATATATATATATATCAGGGACAAATATTCCAGATGTGCAGTACTCATTCACCGAATAGCAATATCACTGATATATTTATGCATTTATTCCCCTTAAAGACTCCCCTAATTATTTCCAGACTTCACATGATTCCTAAAAGTAACACAATATTTCATGAAGAGGATACTTTTAGATGCATAAACATTGCATCACATTCGCATTAATAGCCCAGGTGTGTGCTTTCAAAATACATACGCCTTTGAGCCCTTTAAAAAGATGTATAGATGGCACAGCGGATCAAATTCTTAGCGTTCTAGTAGTTTTAAACTGCTCGGAAGGTAAGGCTGGGTGAGCTTGAGACAATAGCACCTAGAGGCTGAGATCACTGTAAACCCAATTGATAAAACAATCAATTGGGTTTACAGTGATACTGCTGGACCTGGCAAAGGCGTTTGACAGGATACCACATGAAATTCTAATCCGTAAACTACAACATATGGGAATGGATATAGGGTTGGTGAGATGGATAGGTGGGTGGTTGATGGAGAGATATCAAAAAGTAGATTATTCAGGAGTAGAGTCCAAAAGACAGCCTGTGACTAGTGGTGTGTCGCAGGGTTTTGTTCTGCTGTTTAATCTGTTCATTAACGATATAGGGAAGGATCTAAGAGGAACAGTTCATTTGTTTGCTGATGATGCAAAGTTGGGTAGGACAATAGTGAATGCAGAAGATGTCAAAATCTTGCAGGATGACTTGGATAGATTGGATTCTGGGCTAAGGAGAATGGATGTCAATTTAATGTGACAAAATGTAAGGTTATGCATTTTGGGGTGAAAAGATTAGCAGCAGTATACCACATTGGTGGAACTGTACTCCAGGAGATTGATGGGGCCAGGGACTCGGGAGTGTTGGTGGATAGGGAGATGAAGTTTAGGGGGCACATTGCAAAAGTAGCTAAATCAGCTCATCAACTCACTTGGTTGTTGAAAAATACCTTGACGAGCAGAGACAAGCAAGTTATTGTACCTCTGTACCGAGCCTTGATAAGACCTCATCTCGACTACTGTGCCCAGATTTGGTCACCTAGGTTCCTTCTTGATGGGGAGGAGGTGGAGAGGATCCAGAGGCGAGTGACTAAGATGATAGTGGGTCTATGGAATGAACCATATGAGAACAGGTTGAACATTTGTGGGTTGCAGAAATTTGATAGGTGGAAAAAGGGAGATATGATTGAGACATTCAAATTGCTAAAGAGTTTCTATAGGATTAATTCAGAGGATATTTATGAGATCAGGACTGGTAGTGGGAGAACTAGGGGACACCTATGGAAGCTGGGCAAGAGTGTGGTTAGCAGGGGTGTTAGAGCTGGATTCTTTACTTTTAGAGTGGTAAATGAGTGGAATAAGCTGCCAGAGTCTGTTATGGGTGCTATGACGGTGAGTGAGTTCAAGGCAAGGTATGATAGATACTGTGAGAATGTCGTATAGTTGTATGGACATGATGTTTAGGGCCTCCCTCGATGAGTCTAAGGACTCCCTGGAGTCGCCCGTAATAATAATAATAATAATCCAATTGAACGTTATCATTAGTCATGAGTTGCTGTTTTTGTTTTCTGAGTTTCATCTGCTTTGTATGCGTGAAGTGTGAACTGACGTGGTAGGCGTTTTATATTTAATTTTCGATAAATTTATAACTTTTTTGTCAATATTTACAATGAGCAACAGTATTGTAGTCGAAAGAGGTAAGCCTTGTCCTCTTCCAAATTTTACACTTTGAGTGATTCAAATATACGAACCAAATATAGCATTCTCCTTCATCAAGGGAGAGTGTGCGCTGTATAAGACCCTGATCAGACCACACTTAAGACTACTGTTCTCAGATTTGATCCCCAGGATTTGAAGGGGGGGGGTTAAATTAACTGTGGAAAGGGTACAAAGGCGGATAACAAAGATGGTTTCAGGACTGTACAATGTTAGAGGATCGGCTGAGGGAATGTGGACTGCAGAGTTTGGTGGATAGAAGAAGGAGGGGTGATATGACTGAGACTTTTAAACTGTTGAGAAGTGGTTACAGGGTTGACACTGGGGAGTTCTTTTGCTTGGTTGAACAGCAGGAAGGAGTGATGACAAGGGGCCATCCCTGTAAGTTACGAAAGGAAACTGTGAGCAAGAGGATAAGGAGTGGTTTCTTTGCATGGAGGGTGGTTGAACCATGGAATGCATTGCCTGATGGAGTGGTGAGAGCGAGAATGGTCAATGAGTTTAATGAGTGGTATGATAGACTTTGTGTTTCCTAGGAAGGACCTCCTGCGATGAGTCTTTTGACTCCATGGAGGCCTGAATAATAATAATTGTTTTGTAATATACAGTATCTTAAAACAAACACATTGTCCCCCACTCTGAACAGATTTGGTTACAATTAATTGATAAATTAAAGTATTCAAAGTTATCCTACAATTAATTGCATTAAACCAATTAAGATGAGCACTGATGTGTCATACACTTTTAAAACATTCATACATCAATAAAATGCAATCACACGATCAAACTGATGTGAATTTTGTAGTGCCGGTTGCATAAGCCACAACAGCACGCCCAACCGAAATGGGCACGCGTTGCCACTGACATATATAAGTAAGAGTTTATAAGTCAGAAAACTGGAATAAGATGGTAACCATTATTTTAATTAACAACACAATATTTCACCCTAATTGCATAGGATTTCTTCATGTGTAAACATATAAACTAGTAGACAAAACAGTAAAGACTAACATATATTTATTAGTTTAAATAGATGTTAAATAGATTATATAGCCTTTACAGCATTATGTGACACCTCCAGGGAGTCCAAAGACTCGTCGAGGGAGAGTGTGCCAATAGCATCAAATGATTGGACCCCTTCCAATTACTAACCATGCTCAAACTTGCTTCACTTTTTGTGTGAGCCATTAGTAGCAGAGGCTCTACCAATCAACTTACCTTTGCTATTACATTATACTACATACTTGGCAAAATATATTCTTATAATTTTCTTATATTCTTATATACAAGGGTGGCCTGAAAAGTTCTTGGCCTCGACCATAGATGGCAACACTATCAGCAGGATTATTTTTTCCCTACGTTGGTACATCTACCATAAGCATCCATGCGAAAGTGTAAGTCATTCTATCAAGTAGTTTGTATTATACAGCTGTCTGAAGCAAAAGTGTTGTCTGTATCCCTTGAAATGGATAAAATTGAGTATCGTGCAGTTATAAAATTCTTTGTAAAAGAAGGTTTAACAGCAAAAGAAATTCATTTGAAGTTCATAAAAGTTTATGGGAACTCTTCTCCTTCGTTTTTGACAATTAAGACATGGGCTGCTGAGTTTAAACATGGCCGTACCAGCCTTGAAACGTCCAAAAAGTGTAAGAACACCAGAAATCATTGATCAAGTGCACGATATGGTATTGGATGACTGGTGAGTCAAAGTGAGTGAAATTGTGAGACTATAGGCATTTCAAAAGAACATGTAGGATATATTTTGAGTGAAGAATTGCAAATGAAAAAGCTTTGTGAAAGATGGGTGCTGCACTTGCTCACAGCAGATCAAAAACACACTCACATGAAAATCTCTAAACAGTGCTCTGAGCATTTTAACAAGAATAAAACTTATTTTATGCATCGATTTATTACGATGAATGAGACTTGGATTCACCATTACACACCAGAATCCAAACAGCAGTCAAAACAGTGCACAGAAGCCGGTTGTTCAGTGCAAAAGAAGACAAAGTCAGTTCCATCAGCAGGAAAGGTCATGGCATTGGTGTTTTGGGATGCTAAAGGCATTTTGTTTATTAATTATCTTGAAAAGGGTAAAACAATAACCATGGAATAGTATTCCGATCTTTTAACAAGACTAGACGAAAAAATTCGTGAGTAAAGACCCATTTTGCAAAAGAAAAGAATCATCTTTCATCAGGACAATGCACCTGCCCACAAAGGTGTTTTGGCAATGAAAAAATTAAGGGATCTACACTTGAATTGTTGGAACATCCACCCTATTCCCTAGATTTGGCTCCGTCTGACTTCTATCTCTTCCCAAAGCTAAAACTCTTCCTTGCTGGTCAGTGTTTTTCTTTGAATCAAGAGGTGATTGCAGCTGTAGAGGGGGGTTTTGCAGATCTTACTGAGAACCACTACAGGGACGGGATAATGGCACTGGAGCATTACTGGAATAAGCGTATTAGTCTTAATTATGTTGAAAAATAAAAATAATTTTGAAATTATAAATTCGTTTTTTCATTGTTAGGCCGAGAACTTTTCAGACCACCCTTGTATATTCTCAATTATATTCTCTTATATATTATTTATATATTATATACTATTAATTATATTCTTATATATATATTCTCAGCCTGGTTGGTAGAGTGGTTACATATAAACTCTCCAACTAACAAGCTGAAAGTTCTAATACTGCTGTGGGCATGAATGTTTGTGATTGTCTTTAGGTATGAGATGAATTTCATCACCAGGGTGTAAGAACACTACTCTGCTTACCTTGGAGGTAAGCATAGTAGAATCTAAGCAGATTAAGAAAGTTTCGTGTTTGGTCTCTAGAGAGAGTTTCAGGACTATGTAAAAAAAAAAAAAAAAGGAAATCATCCTTACCCATTCACTATATAACTGTATACTAGAGGTTTAAAAAATCTTTCATGAGTGGAAGTCACATAAAAAAAAAAACCTCTACTTCAAGCACAAGCAAATAAAGTTTGTATATGAAGAATCTTCACAATAAGTCTACTTGTATGTAGAGGCTGTTGACTTCACATCAACTGCCTCATAACACATAATACAAAACCATGCTTCCTTTTGGATGTGTATATTGCTGTGCATAATGGAAATAGTCACTACCTAGACAAGCTTTAACTTTTATTGAGGGATTATTAGTGGGAGCTAGGCCTAGGAAAATACTAAGATTAAATCAATGCAGAAGTCATATATTTTCCAAGTTAATGCCTACAGATTGTAGTTCTTTGGGAAATACTTAAAGTAAACAGAGTGAAACATATGACCATGGTAAATGAATTAAAAAATTTAATTTAACTAAAAATAATTAAAAACATATTGCAACATGCAATGGTATATCACAATATAACAGGTTAAAAGAAGCAAATACATTATTCCCAATATTTTGCATCTCATTATTTAGCAGTCTCAGTAGTACAGCAATGACATCTATCTATTCCAAAAATATGGAGCAATCAAAATGCTTCACATCTGTTTCTCTGAAGTACATATCCAATATGAAATCTCAACTATTAAACGAGAACTGTTCAGACCACCCTTGTATATTCTTAATTATATTCTTTTACATATTATTTATATATTATATACTATTAATTATATTCTTATATATTTTCAGCCTTGTTGGCAAAGGTTACATATAAACTCTCCAACCAACAAGCTGCAAGTTCTAATCCTGCTGTGGGTATGAATGTTTGTGATTGTCTTAAACTGGTGCAATCCTAAATTGCAATCATTAAAAATAATTGACTGTTTCTCTCTTCATCCATGACATAAAGTATTTAAATACAGAATTTCTATTCCTTCTATAAAATGCGACCTCAAATGTGCTATTAGAATTTTCAAGAAGTTCCATCTGACTACCACTTTCCAAGTGATTATCCAAATTTGTCAATTACTGCTTCCTCTTAAAGATGTACCTGCCTCCTTGTCTATATGTGGTTTATCAAGTCTTTTGCTTATGCAGTTTATCTTCCTTCAGCTGGGAAACAGGTCTCTGAATATCAAGACTATATGTAACTTATAATAATTCCACAAAATATGGACTGGCTAAAGGGGTTGACACCAGCATAGATACTCTGGGAAAATTCTAAATTACTACGTCAGAGCATCTTAAAATATAAATGCTTGTTCAAAGAAAGATCCAAAGCCTTAACTGTAACAAGGATGAATCATATGATGGACTTGATGTTCCCACTATGTAAAAACTAATTTCTGATTATATGTTGGTGCAAGCTTTCTTGGCTGTAAGATGTGGATAATTTTATATGGCTGATTAATGCCAAAGGAACAAAAAAAAAATAGAATTAACTTCTTCTTCCTCTGAACATTTATCCCACTTCCCATGCAGGGTCCGAATGTTATATTGATGTGACTTTTGTTAGTACAACCCCCCCCAACCGGCCTGTCACCTAGGGGGGGGGTGTATTTTTTACTGTAGCAGGGTGTGTTCACTGGTCACTTTGCCTGTTCTGAGGGACAAAAAAAACAGAGTTTCTGGGAGAAAAAATCCTCTACCTCCATATGAGACCAGCTAACTCACCTTTAGTCGAAAGAGACTAGATAAAGGTTCCTCATGTCTTACACAGCAATCAAACCCAGGTCTTTCCAACCAAAGATCTTCGTCTATACCAACTGAGATATGGAGGCTCAAAAAAAAAATAGAATTAACTATTCCTATTAATTTAATGGCAAAGATTCCAATGAGTGCAAATATATAGAGAAGAAAATATTTAGAGAAACATAGACAAAACATTAGAAAAGTAACTATATTACAGTAACTATCATTACTCAAAAAAAAGAGAAAAAAAAAAAGAGATTGCCGTCACTTGAAACCATTATGATGGCATATACACAGTCTCATCATAAACATAACTGAATCATTATTGAATAACAACTGACAATTGCAGTTAAGGCTTATATGATGGCCAGGGATGAACTTAATTTCTGTGGAACCTAAATATCTTTCTTTCAGTATCATGATTTGATATCATATGTGATGTCTCTGACCTGTTCTTCTATACACTTCTATGGGTATTTTTCTATCTGTTTATAAAACAGGATACTTCAGGCTGCTGTGTTTTGGTTTCACTGAACAAAGCACCATAATTTAGTTAGAATGTGAATGTTGTTTTGATTTTGTACCTCTCGATAACATTTGCCTACTCCATTGTAATGAAGCTGAAGTATGAGAGAGAGAGAGACACACACACATCCTTTTATTTAACTATTATCAGTTTCATGGTGTGTTTGTAGATGAAATAAAACCTTGGTAACAATTTTTTTTATCACAGTCATTCTTCTGGAATGTGGTATCAAGAAATCTGAATGCTGTTACTTCCAAAAAAAAATTATGTCACTCCTAAAGTACCATATAAATTCAGGTTACTTCGAGTTCATATACAAACCATAATCGATAAGCAGGGCTGAGAATGGGAGAACTCTCTATTTTTATACTTGTCTAAGTATATTTGAAGAAAGAGCCATAAATAATTATCAATTACAACTAAAACATAAGAAGGGATAGAATGATGATGTTTTCTTGATATGGAGTTAGGGTGAGACCATCCATCAAGAGTTCTGAAATCAACTAAACAACCAACATCCAAAAAAATCAAGTTTATTGCAGAGATGGAACCCAATGGTTCACTTCTCATTGCAAATGTCAGATTTTCGTCATCTTCAGACAGCATAAAAATTACAATATACAGAAAACCTCAACCTACAGTAACAAACATTTACATTCTCATCATTATTGACCTCAAAAGCTAGGCATCATAATGGCATTGAGAGACTGAGACCACCAGACCATTAATGATAATGAAGGATTAGCCAAAAAACTCAAATAGCTTGCTGCTACATTCCAGAATGATAAAAGAACTATTATCAAAATTTTTCCTCATTAACAAACACATTACAACCAAGTTGGTGAAAGATTTCCAGAATTACAAAATCACACAATTAAATTAAACTACAATCCTTCCTTCAACCCATGAAATCAAAGCACAGTAGCCTGAAGAACCATCTTTGGTGTGATTACAATGTCCCATATTTCAGACAAACAGAAAAATCCACAAAACATACAGAAAACATGCTGGAGACATCGCACATGAATCAGCTCTATCTAGTAACATGCTATCTTCTGCAGATCCAAACAATAACAAGGTTTTTAGATGCAAAGTAAAGTGACATGCATCAAAAATCATAGACCATTGCGATCATTAGATTGACAGAAAGATATCAGAAATCCGTTAATGTCCCATATCATAGACAAACAGAAAAAATTCTTAGAATGCCAAAGAACATGTTAGAGACATCACATATGCAAAATTCAGTCACATGTTATCTTCTGCAGATCCAAACAGTAACAAGATCTATAAGATGCAAAGTAATGTGAGATACATTATGGATCTTAGACCAATGTTATCATGAGGATGAAAGAAAGATATCAGAATTCATAGAAATTATGCTCAATCCTAGCCATCCGAATATCATCCTTAACTACACCTCATCTGACAGTTATTCTAATATTTGCAATTCAATTCAATATACACATACCAGCCACTGAATTTGAAACCTTTATCCAGATGTATGTAAACGTCACCTTACGCAGCATATATGCAAACTACCCAGTCGAGCGCATCGCCACGTGCTCTAGGCAACTATTTAGGAATGTTGCTGGTCTGTAATCACCAATAGATTAATTGATGATTAATACAATGAGAAAAAAAAAAAGGACCTTTCAGAGTTCAATAAAGGGCTTATTCTGAGTACCCTGGAACCATGATTTTGAAAACAGCAGAGCTGACTGGTTTTGGCAAAAGATGAGATATCCCAGGTGTTTAATCAGTGGAAAAATTATCCACATTGCTTGTCTAAGTGTTAAGACAGTTAGGAACAAGATCACTGTCATCTGAGAAGGCTTATATGGAACAAACAGAACTTCATATGTGCAGCAACTGACCGAAATATTTAATGAAGGCTGTTCCTGATCTACATCTCACAAAACTGTGTGCAAGGAATTGAAGATTGGTACTGGCAGTTACATGCCTATACAGAAACCACTGATTTATGCAAAATATCCTGCAGTGGTGCAGAATATTCTGCAGTGCTGTAATTCAGGCTAAAGGAAGTCCAACATGGTATTAAATAAAAGTTTTGTGTGTGTGTGTGTGCACGCGCACCCCCTTCTTTAGCCTGAATTATTCTTCTTTACATAAGCAAAGTGGATATTAGGTCAAGCATGATTTCAAAGCCGAATGTAGAAATTATTCAAGTTTTGTAAGTTGACCAGAGTGCTTGTGGGAATTCATTCCTTGGCATCCCTGAGTTGCCTTAGTGTTGACTACTTAAAAGACATAGGTGCTGCCCAAGCATCTATATATTTGCCTTTTATTAGTCCATTTTAATAAGGTTTAACTGGCCTGCAGCCATTTCAAACTGGTTGGTTCTATTTAAAGATCAAGCAGAAACTTTAAAAAAGCAAAACTCTCGTTCAGCACTAAGGAACTTGAAATGTCAGAGAAATGTATTTTTCATAAGCAAACTTTCATTCACTTATGCAGTGCTTATGTCTTTTAAGTAGTCCACACTAAGGCAACTCGGGGATGCCGAGGAATGTATTCCTGCAAGCTCTCTGGTCAACTTACAAGACTTTCATAGTTTCTACATTTGGCTATGAAATAATGCTGGATCTAATATCCACTTTGCTTATGTAATTTTGCATTGCCAAACTGAAGCCTTTTGGCTCTTAATGTTAGTAATTATCCTTCTTTATATATATAGCAAATTTATATGTAGAAAGCTTTGAGAAAAAAGCAATCAATTCCTTTTCATTAAAACTAAAATTATGGTAGGATGATGTTTTCTTAATTTGAAGTCATGGACCACATTCTTTAAAGGAGTTCCTGAACTATCTCAACAATCAACACCCAACAATACAATTTACCTTGGAATTAGAAGTTAACAGTTCTCTCCAGTTCCTGGATGTCAAACTCACTCACGTGTCAGAAAAACTGAAGATCCCTATTTATAGAAAAACCCCACACACCAGCAGGTAACTTCATGTGCAATCTCATCATTATCCGACCCAAAAGCTTGGCATCATTTCTACATTGGGTAAATGTACTCACTCATCCTCATTGAAGAAGAGATCACCAAAGAACTACAGTTTCTACTTACAAACTTGAAGAAAAACAGCAGTCACTTTTCATAAACTACTTTTTAATCCACCTGCCCATCATACTTAAGATAGTACTGATGCAAAAGGCTTTATATCTCTACCTATATATATATATATATATATATATATATATAACAATGGAACATTGTGCCCTTCAGTTGGAAAGACCTGGATTCCATTCTCGTCATTACGTTGATTCCTTATAGGGCTTTTTCAACTGAAGGTGAATTAGCTGATCTCATACAGTAGTAGCAGGGTTTTTTCCTCCCGGAAACTTGGATGTTTTATCCCACGTACATACAAATCGGCCTTCAGAACACATGCAGTTTACAGACAAAAAATACTGTTGTTGGTGATGATGAGTGTAGATGCCGTTGATGATAGTAGTGTGATAGCAGAAGAATTAAATAGTAGTGGAGAGGGTGAAATGTATTTAGCAAAGTAGAGTAAAGTGTCCTCCCACAAGGAGTCCTTGGACTCCATGAACGTGTCATGTAATAGTAATAATAATAATAATATATATATATATATATATATACATATGGTTTTATATCTTTTATATATATATATATACTCCTTTAGCGTGAATTACAGCACATATGCGGTTTGACATACTAAAAAATTCCACATTATGTGTTGGATTGCATCTACTATATATATATATATATATACAGATATATATACACACACATACTAGGCATTCACCAGACAGTGTTTTTTAACTAGCTCGGATTTGATAGAGGAGGACTTTTCTCCTGGATCTGTTTTTCTAATAGTCCTGTACATTCTCAATGGGGTTCAGATTTGTGGTGGCCAGAAAAGATGGTGGAAGTCGCTGTCATGCTTGCTGAACTGCTGCTGAATAATTCTTGGATTGATAGTAGTATTGTTGTCCATGAAACATATGGATAAAAAGTCAACACTACAGGATGGACTTGATCAGCAACAGTGTTCAGATATTCCTTGGAGGACACCTGACATTCCAGCAATACAAAGGGACATGTTCCAAGAGAACATGCCCCACACCGTGACACCGCCTCCAAGGCCTTGAGTTGTGTTTACAAGGCAAGCTGGGTTCATGAAGAAACTCTTTGCTTACCATCGGTACAGAACAAGGTGTACCATGACTTGTCAGGCCACATCACTTTTTTTCCAGTCTTCCACTGTCCAGTCACGGTGTTGCTGACACCAACATAAACAAACTTTCCAGTTCTTTGCAGAAATCAGTGGTTTCTGTATAGGAGCATGCAACTGCCAATACCAAACCTCTTCAATTCCCTGTACATAGTTTGGTAACACGGGTTGGGAACAGACTTTATTAAATACTTTGGTCAATTGCTGCATGTTCTGTTTATCCACACAAGCCTTCTCAGATAATGGCAATCTCATCCCAGACAGATCATCTTATGACCAGTTACATCTCTCATCTCTTACATAAGCAATGTGGGTTATTTTTCCACTGATTAAACACCTGGAATATCTCACATTTAAAAACCATTCATTTATTCAAACGCATATATTATTCATATACACTTCCAATATCATCATCTGAAATCATTTACCTCACTAACACCAACAATGTATGGACCAATGATTCAATTAAGGCCATAAACTCCCCCTTTATTTCTAAATACACATGGCATTTTTATATAAACATAACTTGACCTTGAATTGCTCTCTGAATGCTATGTGTTCTCACTGTTTTCTGCCACCATTTTTTAAACAAAACATTTAGAACAGCAACCTTCAACTTAGCTACAGAAACACCCAAACTCTGATTCAGATACATATATGGTACAGTATATTATCTAAATCGCTACATTAATGTTGAATAATTATGCGTTTTACCAGTGTAGTTGCTTATTATTCATGACAGAAAGAGAATATTATAATTCTAGTATTCTTAGATGTCTTTCAATCCAATAAAATCCATCAGAAGATTTATCTTTTTAGTACATAGAAAACCCACAATAATGATAGGCAGACAACTTCAAGCAGTCTCATCATAATCTTAAGAACTTTGACTAACAGAAATAACTTTATGTGCTTTACTGATAATCCTTAAAAAAATGAAAAGGACACTCAGAAAACTTTCATTTGTGATGGATATAAGTTAAGCTCCATTAAAATGATAACTGAGACTCTCAAAATTGACTAAATTGCAATATCTGAAGAAAGAGAATAGAAAGTTTCAATGTTATCTGGTCTGGTATGGATGCTTGGATAATGATTATCATTCATATTGATTATTATTTATGAATTTAGGGACACAAAACACACAGGTTGAAAAGATTATTTTACTGATTAATAATAACTTTACATTTTGACCCCTGTATTCATATTGATGTTTACTACAGAAAATACAGGTGATAATAATTACCTAAATTTATTTAGTTGATTAAATTATTATGCCAATATTTTGCTGTGATCACCAAGGCATTTTCATGGGCACAAAGAAATCTAGTAAGCACATGCATGCAGGCACAACAAACAAATGCAGGTTGGTTTCTCAATGAGTGAGACCTCCCCCATCACAATTAAGTCTGTTGATTCCAAACACATTTGACATTATTATTATTATTATGAGTTTTAACACTAAAAGAAAGAATTAAATTACACCATTTAATATTAAAAGAAAAAATTAAATTACACCATTTAATAATAAAAGAAAGAAGTAATATAACAGCTGTTTATTCATTTTAAACATACAGATAGGCTTAGGTCTGGGAATTATTCATGTTGAGTATTTAATAGCATAAACTCATCCACTACAAAGACAAAATAATTAACCTGCCAGTATTTTGCCAGATTTCAAATCAGCCTCCTTGATGTACTAAAAATACTTGTCACAGAACTCAAGGCATTAATAATCAAGTAATAGAAACAAATCAAACCTGACAAAAGAACTACAATCTTATCATGGAACTAACCATTTCCCAAATTTTTGGGAAATAAATGCAACAATACTTAATGAAGTTTGGGAGGAGTGCTTCATTGCTGATGCAGATCCCAAAAATAGTCTCTTAGATTGTGACAGCTTCTATGTAGTACGGCACTTTTCTTGCATTTAATCTTTTGTGATGCACTCACTATTCAACAAGTGATATAACCATCTTTTTTTTTTTTAAAGTAATTCTAGATAGTTTATTTAGAGAGATATTTATATTTTTTTTATTCTTTTTTTTCCACCTAAAGACAATCACAGACATTCATGCACAAGCAGGATCCCACAGCTTGTTAGTTGGACAGCAGTTACAATAATCATTCAGCCAAGAAGGCTGGTAAACCAGTTAAAACTTGCAATAATAATAGTATTTATTTATGTTCAGTAAGAAAATGAATACACTTAATCAAGAATCAAAAATTACTAGGACAGAGGGAAAAGGAGATGGCCTCTGATAGATTGCTGTAGCAAGAAGGATCATCTCACAGAATAAATAAAAGTTGTACAGCAGCTTATAAGTTTGTAAATAGGCTGTTATGCATAGATACAAATTCCAGAATCTTCCAAAGTTTTAGGCTTCTAAAACTTTGGAAGAGACAGGGATTTGGAGATCATAATCAAGGTTCAATTCAAAGTTGAGAGATAATTTTTATAATTTTATACTTTTAAACATATCAGAAAAAAAATGCATGTGTGTGTCACTGTGAAGGGAGAGATATATTCTTTGTTTTGTGTTGGAAATGCAAAGATGAATTCAACTTGCCATAAATAAGACCTCCAAAGGAATGGCCACATAAATTGCCTACAGAGGCTCAGATTTTCCAATATGCCTCTAGATAGAATTTTTTTTTTTTTTTTTTAAAGGATAAAAAAAATGAGCAGTGAATGCCAAATGTGGGCAGCAAAACCAGTCTTTATATAATGGCTCTTTGCCAAATTTTCTATACTAGTAAAGTTGTCAAAACGCCACACAGCATGAATGGCCATATGTATTAGAATATAAAGTGATACTCGCAGAGTTTAAATTTATCTCACAGCATACGTAAAGCAAATATTCCAGTATATACAGAAAATAAATCTTAAACTATACAAGTACTTATGGCATGATTAAGTAGATACATATCATCTGTAAGCATAATATTAAGGAAATAGTCTAAGAATCTACATTTAAGCACCTGTTCATACACGCACAGGTAAATATAAAAATAAATAAAGTACACAGAGTAGTAAATATTAACAATAAACAGGCTAGGAATATTTAGAAGAAATTTTCAAAAAAATTTTTTTGAAACTAAGTGGTAACCACTAGTATCCTCCTCCTCATAGATTAAGAACTGCCATATCAAATTCTGGTACCTGTCGGTCGGCCACTCTCCAATCCAAAAATATATTTTCCGAACCCATCCCTTTCAGTTTGTATGACAACCTCCAATATGGAATCTTCTCAAATGCATTGGCAAAACCGTATCTAGTATATTCATTCCCCTCATCCAACTCCGAAATATACGTGAATATTATAAGTTATAATAATTATACGCGTGCATAAAATCACACGACAAGGCAGGAACACTAAAACAAAAAGGCCTCAAACAAAGAGCTGTTTTTTTTTCTTTTTTTTCGAGAGAAAATTATAATATAGGAAGCGGCCTTCGCTGTATGCTACATATCTGCAATTGAATATCCAAATTTATACTAAATAAAAGGTCATGTTAATTGTTCATATGTATGTTGCATATACAGATTTTTATCATTTTAAATTTTATATATATGTGTGTGTAGAATTATAAACGTAGTTCATAGCGTTACACCTTGAAATACTTCCATAAATAGTTTTCGTGCATGTTTACCTTAATCATGTTTTTAACTCCTCAAAACTTTATTTGGAACTTGATATGTTATGTACGTATTTAAATAAACACATAACTATTCCTGAAACTCACAAATTATATATTATATGTACTTTTAGGACTTTTTTCTAAGTTGTCACCCCAAAGTGATTCGTTTTCTTTTAGGGTGAATTATTACGTTAAAATGGTTCCAGCAACGAATTCAAATATTTCTGAAGGATATCAATCTTAAGGTTATAGGAGTACGACAGTATGCGGGGATCAAAATTAAACGCACGTGCTAAGATTATATACCGAGTGGTCACGTGTTATCAAAAGAATACTAGTATTTTTATAAGATTATATACCGAGTAGTCACGTGTTATCAAAAGAATACTAGTATTTTTATAAGATTATATACCGAGTAGTCACGTGTTATTAAAAGAATACGTAATTTTTATTTTTAAAAAACGTACGATAACATGGACTGGTTTATAAATGTCTCATGCAAGGAATATTATTATTATTATTATTACGTGACACTTCCATATTCAGTCAAACGAACAGTAAATGCTAACATTTTATCTTGTTTTGGGGAGAATCTGAGTTATCACGGAGAAAAACACGTGGACAAATGCGTACAGATATAGATCTAGAACCGAAACCTCAGTCTTGATAGAGACAAAAGTTGTACGCATCATTACGAAGTCCTTGTTCGATAATCATTCATAATATATAACCCTAACATCGACCGTCCCGTTTCGTGAGAGTAGCTTAGTTTTCTCCTACATCTGGGTGCGACCCCGGCTGTAATACTATTTCCTACGTAACGACAGTGCAATCCACGTTCAGAGGTTGATAATAAATGTGGAAATCTAAAATTACAGTATGTGAATATTGCTTTCTTTTCTTGCATGTGCATACGAGAACGTTCACTTACCTAGGAAGACAACTTCCATTATACATGTGATCCGTCACACAGTGTCCACACAACAAATTATACTTTCTACCATGTGTGGATACCAAAGATGCCGAGGTTTACAATTACGACTAGTCGCCACTCAAAGCAGGCACGCTATCCCACAGTGCCGTTCGGCGTTAAGTGTCCCGTTCTCACTTGTTGACCAAGGTTTTCAAAGGTAATAACATATATATATACATCTATTCATCACAGAGTTCTTTTCATTTTCATTAATGAATGCAACTGCATTGTGTCTACATTAAATATAATCTTTTGAATTATCCACAGAAATTACTCTTGACTTAAAATTCAAGCGATTGTGATGATTCTGACGATTGCTCCGTTCTGAAAATATCTACTTAAAAAAAAGTTTACTCAATTCCATTTCTCCAACTTTATGAATGTACTACACGCGTGCAGCTTAAAAATCAGGATAGCGTTAACTCCTAATAATAAAATAAATAAACAAAACTTAGAGTATATTTTTTAAATATTCGTAAAACGTTAATGTCTTTTAGTTTAATTTGTCCTGTAAGACTGCTGAACAGCAGCTGTCAGGTGGCAAAGACTCATTATCGTCAGCTCTATTATCTGTGAAAACATTACCAGATTGGGTGGATTTACAGCAGAAGAGATTAAGGACGATAAAGCCGGCATATTATGTCTGCTAACGGTATATGAGGAAGGGGGGGGGGAACTCTGCTACCATGGTATGAGACCGGTTCAGGTTGAAAATCCTTTATAAAGGCTCTCCATTGACGGGGATTCGAACCAAGCTCTGTCCAACTGAAAGACAAATGTACGGCATCTACGCTACTGCACTATGGAGGCGGAGTAAAAAATCCGTCCAATTAATCAGGTAATCTAGTTATAACACTGATAAATTTAGTATTCTGTATTTTAAGTGTTATTTTTTTACCTTAATCTAATGTCATACATGATGATCATGTTCTTTATAACAAGATTTATTTATCTCGTGCGTCACTTCCGAAAGTTATGTATAGATAGTTATGTGAACTGATATTGAAAAAATAAAAAATCCTATATTCAGTGTCCCCCTCTGAAATACAGTAATGCCCAAATATAAATCATGTTCTTAAAAGTATTTCGTTCTTAGCATTTCCTCACATAATATTATCCTCGCTATGTTGCTTAAACTATTTAATAAAAAAAAAATAAAAAAATTTCATTAATTCGTTTTCTGAATATTGAATGAACACATGTTCATACAATCAGATGAAAGAACTCTTTCCTTCTTCGTTGGGTGCAGTAAGATGATACACGATATCATCATATCGTGTATCATTGAGGTCTACCCTGCTTTCTCTTTCCAATTGGTTTATTTAAAAAATGGATAGAACATGTAAACCGAATAGTCTATCCATTTTTGTTTATAATTGTTTAGTTTTTCTTCTATTAATTTTATTTTTAGTTCTTTTAAAATATCTTTTCTTTTTTTTTTTTTTTTGGTTTAATAATGTGTATTTTGCTGTTCTTCTAATGAATTTCATTTCACTTGTTTTTATTCTTTGTTTATCTTGTTTGTTTATTGCCCATATTTCGCTGCCATATAATAAATAATGTGGGCACTGCTAAAGTATTGTATATCAAGTGTGTTTCTTTATGTACTATATTTGGATTGAGTGTTCTATTTATCAGGTCTATAATCTGTAAAAATATTATTATTTTGCAAAAATATCACTGTTCCTAATAATAATGTAAAATATAATATTTAAATATATCTAACAGGGCATAATGCCAATTTTAATGGAAAAAAAATTATAACACATCGAGTTTCAAATCTAAAAATTTAATTTGAAACTAAATTGAATACAAAGTAATCAACCAAACCAAAAAATATATAATTTATTATTATTACGTGACGCCTCCCAAGAACTCATCACGGGAGGGCACTCTGCTCCATACAATCCACTGTCTACACTATTTAATCCTCCACGCCATCTACCACCCACAAATTATTTTTTGCCTGCAAGTTGTGTGTGTTCTCCGGCGAGTTTATCCATATGAGGGATGAAAAACTCGTATTTCCGGGAAAAAACAAAAATCTTGCCACTTCCACATGAGATCGGCTAACTCACTTTCAGTTGAAAAAGTCCATATAAAGATTGCTCTTATCATCTTTATTAGAAATAATAAGTATAAATTTTGCGGAAATTCTTCTTTGAAAAATTCTTCTTTTCTGCGAAACTTCTGTGTAATTTCCATAAATTACACAGAAGCGGTATAAAGCGAAAGAGATTCTAAAAGCTTTTATAGAATGTTTCGGATTCTATAAAAGCACAAAAGGGTGTGTGTGTGTGGAAATCATGTATTATCCATAATTAGGTGACCAAATATTTATAATTATTAATTGGGAGGAACATTCTGAATATCATCAACGTATTTACAGCTATATACTAACAGGGCAGGATTTAAGGTTGTGAGCTATAACTTTTACTACCCTACCTTCTACTGAGTAATATTTGCTTTTAATAGCTTGTCTGAGGCCTTTGTAATGTGGCGAAGCCCTAAGCTGTAGCTTGTCTAGCTTTTGCATAAATCCAGCCATGTTTACAAATAATTTGCAACTAATAAATCACAACAACAACTTTCAGAGATTACCAACTATTGTTCGACAATACCTCACATTTCGTAATATTCATTCTGAAGTTACACCCATCATTCATCCTGGCAACATATTCTACTTGCCAGGGAAAAAAAAAAAAAATGCTTCTCACGCCCTTGGTTACACTCCAATAAATGACCTCTAATTCTTTCTTCTTCTTCTACCACGTACTGAAAAATCTCTTCTGCATCTATCCTATAAATCCTCTCACCGAGATACGCGTTTATATGATATATCCCTCCTCCTCATCTCTGACAAATTCTGCAGTCCACTTAACCTATTCTCACAATCAGCACTCCATATTCCTGAAATCATCTTAATTTTCCATTGAGAATTAAGGTGATTTCAGCACAATCACTACATAATAAGCTGATTGGTCGTGGCTTATTCGTGCCCTCTTCATCACAAGCTATCATCTATGTCTTTACACATTTATTGCGTCCCTTGAACTTCCTCTATCCAACCCCCCCCCCCATACACACACACACCAAAATCACTTGCTTCCTCTACTTCATGCAGTGTGTTTCCGCTAACACAATACATTATTCCATGTCCGTGATCCCGCTCTCCTCTTGTCCACAACGTAAGCCTATGTAAATTCTCCTGAAGTAATCCTATATCACAATTAGTTTTTACAACTCTATCCAACGTTATGTCACCTGCAAAGAGCTGAATGCCTCCCTTTAAAACAGATACTATATCATCACATATAAGTTAACCAGCAGTGACCCCATAACTCCACTTGTCACTCTCCCTCCCTGAGACACAGTAAGATTGTGCTTAGCGTGCGCTATCAGTCTTCGTTCATAGTGTCATTTGGTCTTTCTCACCAAAACAGTTCTTTTTCTAGCTTATACCTTTTTTATGTTCATCGAGCAATTATTGACCAGCTTCCTGTTTCTACTCCTCCAAAGCATTTCCTTATTCCTGCCCTCCCTGCTGAATTTTATTACTCATCTACTTACACCAATTCTATTTATTCTCCTAACCCAGTGTTTCTCAACCTTTTTTGGATCATGCCCCACATCAACGTCTCAAAAATTTTGATTCCCCACCTCAACGTCTCAAAGATTTTGATGCCCCTCCAGCATAATAGTCAGCCAAATTC
Source organism: Typopeltis vanoorti (assembly GCF_054136105.1). Classification (NCBI taxonomy): domain Eukaryota; kingdom Metazoa; phylum Arthropoda; class Arachnida; order Uropygi; family Thelyphonidae; genus Typopeltis; species Typopeltis vanoorti. The sequence continues at coordinate 50,605,518 of NC_143567.1, forward strand.
TGAAAAAGTATAATATAAATATGTATAAATATGTGCATGTACATTTTCTAATTGTCCCCCAAAATATTCAAATTGCGCACGTTGAGAAACACTGTCCTAACCCTATAGTCAAATTTTCATGGCTCCATGTGATCCTTTAACGTATTCCAAACACAATTCTTCTTCTGCCCAAAGAGTTCCAGTCAGAGTTTTTACAAACATAATATGCTTATTATGTAAAATAAAATAAAATTAAAATCGAAAAAATTAATTGTAAAAACATTTTATGAGCCTAGCCAGTCATGCTTTATTATCATACTTTAGGAGCTACCATGAAATATTTCAGATTTTTTTATATATTTTAAGAGCATAATTATTCTAGTATTTTCAAAGAAGAGTGATTTCTCTTCACTTACACTCTATTTTAATTCTTTTTGTGCCTAATCTGTATAATGTAACACAAAGAAAATATTCTTTCTAAAAGCGAATTAAAACCTGATACAAATGACAGCGAATCCTTTTTAGCGTTTCTAGATAAGATAGTAACGTAGGGGGGGGGGGATGTAATGGCGCCTACCCTTAAACTTATGATTATATGCAATTTCCAATACGTTAATTAAATTAGCGATAGATTCCTTTAAAAATCTGACAAGAAAACTGCTTATTAACTGAGACAATTTTTGAGTCCGAATAAAATTTTTATTATTTAAAATAGAATAATGCTCCACCTCCAAATGTCTGGTAGTAATGATAAATCAGTAGCGCACTCAGGATTTAATCTTGGGGGGTGGGGGAAACACTACGCATCGCATACGACCTATGACTGAGCATCTGCATTGATCGCTAATTCATAAGTAGTATAGAAATTGAAGACACGACACAACATACATTTTTTAAAAAAATGAATTTTAATTAGAAAAAACTTTTTGAAAATTTTCTAGGGTTTTCCCCTTTTTCATTAGGGACACAGGGCCCATGCCCCCCTCCCCTCTGGGTGCGCCACTGTGATAAATATTATACTGCGTTTTCATTTAACATAATTATACACACACAGTGATAGTCTCTAATACTGAGTTCACCTTAAAATGCTTGACGATTAGCTTCAAAAATAGGTTATATATATTATCTTATATTAGCTACTCAGGTGGCGCTTTTTAGAATCGTCTGTTATCGTTTAATTGCCATTTTGTGATCTCCTACTGACGATGGCTATGATACTTAGGCGAAAATACTATGTTAATAAAGTTTTTTACGTGAGTTTTCCTCTGTTTTTATAATTATGCCGGCAAAGGTTGGTCGATTGGTAGGGCCTCTGCTACTAATGGCTCAGTTAAGTAAGTTTGAGCGCGGTTAGTAGTTGGAAGGGGACTATCGTTCGATGAGTCTTTGGACTCCCTGGAGGTGTCAAATAATAATAATAGGTATATTAAAACATTTAAGTTTTAAAAGAGGTATACCGTGAGTAGACATATCGATACAAAATTAATAACGGAAAAAACTCGTGTACAAAGATTATTTAATAGTATAATTTTCGCCTGTGTGTCACAGGCATCTTCAGTACATATTAAGCTCAAATTAAACAATAACTGAAATAATTAAAATACTTCGCGACTGTTCAACTTATAGGCCTCTTACATCGAATCCTACCCGGAGTCAATTGAAGAGACTTGATTCTCTTATAGATAATGTATCTACATGGAATGAAGATCAAAAGAAAAAACTTAAAACCTTCTTCGGTCATCCACCTAGATTCTATGGGCTTCCAAAAGTTCATAAACCAGGCATTCCGTTAAGACCAGTCGTAGATTGTATAGGTTGCCCCACTTACAAAATCTCAAAATTTTTATCAAATTTACTCTCCTCTTCAACTAGAAGAACTGATACTTATATAAAAAATACTTTGGATTTCAAAAATAAAATTTCAGATCTTCATTTGGACGTTTCTAATATCATGATCAGTTTAGATGTTGTTTCTTTATTTACAAATGTGCCTCTTTCTGAAAGCACTGAATTACTACAACAGGAATTTCCTTCAGACATTGTAAACTTATTTGATTTTGTAATACATTCTGGTTATTTTTCCTTTAAAAATAAGTTGTATCAACAAATTGAAGGAACAGCAATGGGCAATCCAATTTCTTTATGGAACATTTTGAACAACGTATCTTTGACAACATTTCTCCCAGAAATACTCATTGGTTCAGATATGTCGATGACATTTTTGCTGTATGGAATGGCTCTTCGGATGAACTTCAACAATTTTTCACTAAGTTAAACGCAGCCCATCCTAAGATCCAGTTTACCCTAGAAGTAGAATCAAATAAGCAGTCAGCCTTTTTAGATCTTCTAATTCTTCGCCAACCAGATGATAACCTACATTTCTCAGTTTATAGAAAGAATACTCATACAGGCCATTATATCCATGCGGAATCTCATCACCATCCCAGTCAAAAGGCAAGAACTATTAAAACACTGGTTCATCGGGCCCACTCCTTTTGTTCTTCAGACGATATTTTACAGAAATAACTACTATATATAACTTCATCCTTTCTATCTAATGATTATAAGAATTGCTTCATTAAAAGAACTTTGAATAGTTTTAATATGTCTTCCTCTCCAAACACAGAAGAAATAACGTGCATTCCTATCCCTTATGTACAAGGCATCAGTGAATGTATAGCAAAAGTTTTAAAACCACTGAAAATTTTTGTTGCCTTTCGACCGTTTAGAAAAATCTCCACCTTTCTCACTTCTCCTAAGGACAAGCCTCCACATCTTAATCATCGAGGTGTCTACCAGATTCCGTGCTCTTGTGGATTATCTTATTTCGGACAAACGGGAAGATCTGCCTCTATTCGGCTAGAAGAACACCAATCTTATATTGAATACGTTAAACCCGAAAAGTCTGGACTTGCAGAACACGCCATCTTCACTAAACATAGAGTTCATTGGAGAAAGACAAGAGTCCTTCACAAAAGCAGGTTCCTCATGGAACGCCTTTATAAAGAAACATGTGAAACTTTACTTCATTCTCCTAACTTAAAACCGATCCGTCTATCCTCTTTATGGGAGATAGTACTTTACAAATCAGATAATCCTTTCCTAACTTTTTATTGTATTGATTATTTATTTATTTATTTATTTATTATTTTTTTTAGGAAATTTATTGACCTTTTAAGTTATCTTACACCAGCTACTTAGGTGGCGCTTTTTGGAATTGTCAGTTATTGTTTAATTTGAGCTTAATGTGTACTGAAGATGCCTGTGACACACAGGCGAAAATTATACTATTAAATAATCTTTGTACGTGAGATTTTTCCGTTATTAATTTTATATCGATTAAAACATTTGAAATACCTCCGTAGCGCAATTGGAAGAACAACGGTAAATTGCGCCTTTCGATTGGAATAGGCCTAAGTTCGATTCTTGTCGCGACGGGAGGAATCTTTGTCTGGACGATTTCAATCGAAGGTGAGTTAGCCGATCTCATACGGAGGTAGCAGGGTTTTTTCTCCCGGAAACTCGGGTTTTTCATCCCGCATACAGACAAATCGGCCCTTCAGAACACACGCAATTTACAGACAAAAAATACTAGTGGTGGTGGGCGGTAGATGGCGATGATGGAGATGATTCGTAGTATAGGTTCGGTGTAGTGGTTGAGACAGTTGTAGGTGTCCTCTCCGCGATGAGTCTTCGGACTCCTTGGAGGTGTCACGAATAATAATAATAATAATAATACAAACTTCCTATATACAACCCCCGATGAGTCTTTGACTCCAGGAGAGTTGATGTAATAATAATGATGATAATAATAATAATTATTATTATTACTACTACTACTACTACTACTTCTAGGTGTCCTTCCATTGCAATGGAAATATACAAAGAACAAAATTTCTCCGTAGAAACTCGTATAGAATTTACGTGAAATTTTCTTGGGGAGAAAATAAAATAAAATAAAAATACTATCACATCCTTACAACCTTTCATAGTTCGTTTTAGTCAGCGTACTTACAACAGAAACGACATAATAAACAAAGAATGTTGGAAAGGTGGCCGTTGTACTCCTTGTCGAAGTTTTCTTCATTAGTACCTTCGGGCCAAACGAAAGTTAAAATAGTGCGCCAAAATTTATTTTATATCAGTCTATCCGTTCATTTTGCAGTTAAAAGCGTTCCCGAAATCTCGAAACCCCTTGTGATTTAAAACTTGAAAAATTATCTTATTTCAAGATTATTTTAAAATTTTTGGTTTCTCTTTTGGCTCAGCTTAGCATTTGTTTGCAGATGAATGTTTCCATCAAATGAGCATACTGGATAATATCAGCAGCAGTCGAGATAATTAAGTTTAATCCATTCAAGTTCAAAGGTTGATGGACGAAGAATGACAATAATCGTCATGCGTTGAAGCGCTCGCTGAACTATTATCGTCTGTTTTTGTTTGTTTTCCAAATATAAAGAGTTTTGGACAAGTTGGACTCGGCAGAACGTCTGGAAGTATAGTAGCAGAAAATCTTATAACTCAGGCGCTAAATAAGCAAACCACGGTTGCCATGGAAACATTACGTCATATTAGTCTTTATCATCAACTTGAATTAAAAAATAAAAAATAAAAAAACATGTTAGTATTTATTTCAGGAGCACTGTGAGTTGGTTTTAATCTCAACTGATCATAGCTAACACTACTGCCCTCAGAGGGCGAGCTTAATTGCTCACAAATCTCCCATTCCCAAATAACTCTCATTACAGATAAAGGGGAATATGAAAAGCACTTGTGCTTCACCCATCCTGTCAGTAACGTCAATGGTCAGTTGGTTTTAATCACTAGAACATTCTAACCGCATGGTGCCCAATTTGCGCTACAGTCTGTTTACGTACCGAAAACAGTGAATTTTAAACAATCCTTGGTCCGGCATCTCTCACGCCCAGGCGCCTGTAGAATTTCTACTTATAACTAGAACTGTTTCTTGTTGTTTTTTACCTGCTTGAATATTATCGAATCGCTCAAAACTGAAATGGAAACCGTAAAAAAAAAATGTTCTTGTACTAAAGTCTGTTTATTTATTTATTTATTTATTTATTACAGAACAAAATGTTATGTAAATAACATTTTGTTCTGTAATTCCGTTCTTTAAGAAAAAAAATAATTACATAATGTTTTGTGTCGAGCCTATGTAGCTCAGTGGAAGTGGCATTAAATAGTTGTAAGAAATAGCAATACCCCTCAGGATAAAACCAACTGTATATATTGTAAATATTATTTACTATTATGTATACATTTATTGTTGGTTTAACAAAATAGTCTCAGTGGAAGTGGCATTTACGTCCTCGTGCTAGACCTACAGAAGCAAAACTTGAGTTCAAGTCTAGTCGCTGACTAGAGGAACTTTTTCTAAGCCTTTCTTCAATCGGTTCCCGAGTTAGTCGACCTCTGTCAAGGGCAAGGGTCTGTTAAACTCAAGAAAATTTACCGTATAACCCTAACTTTTTTCAGACAATAATATATTGTTTTAGGGACAATGAGGTGGAGACATATGTCAGTCGTCTCTTCGTCGAATGCCCCTTATAATTAGTGATGGACTTGGGCCAGTTATCTCTGATTGGCAACTGGTGGAGATGGAACTGCCCACTAAGTCTCCAAATGTTAAACAGGGCTAAAACGACTTTGTTTACTCCCTATAAGGGAATAAAAAACGTTAACTGATTTTTTAAAAATATCTTGTGCTATTATACTAAAATAAATTGTTCAGTTTATGTGAATGCAAAGTGTACAGGATCGATAATGGGCTGTCCTCAATTTTGAGTGCTAATAAGGAGTAGCGTATTAAAAAAGCCTACGTAGCTCAGTCGGTATAGACCAGCGGTTCTTAACCTTTTCGAAGTCACGGAACACTTTTGATTATAAGAAAAATTTGGGGAACACCAAAAGCATTAGAGTCATAAAACTAACAATAAAAATATGCATGACCTTGCCTCTTATAAAAATGGAACTTATTTTAATGCGATACTTGAGCTTGTCGGCTTTTGCAGATTTCAGCAATATCAGGTCTAATATGTGATATAACTCCCCTCATCTCTTTGTCTATATTAGTAAGACTTTCATGCTTTTTAGTTTTTATATGGGTTAATATTGAGAAACCGACTCACCTCAAATATGATGTTGAAAACTGTAACAAAATTTTCACTGCCCTTGTGGAGAGAGCTGGGTATTCGGCTTGGACAAAAATCCAAAATTCCTCAAGAGTTATTTCAGAGAATTTCATTTTTAGAGTACGATCCGATGACAAGGTAACTAATTGTTCTTCTGGTAACGAAAATTCACAACTCGATGTATTAACTGTGCCAAATGGATTTCGTATCCAGTCATAATTGTATTTAAGGAAGGAAAATAACTTGAAACCTTTTCTTCCAATATTGTTAAATATTCTGTTATAACGGAAATAATTTCTTCGACACTATTTTTTTTTTTTTTCTGATATGCGGTTTTTCCAAAGAGATACTTTTTTCCTGAAAAGCTGACAATTTGTCAGTGGATGTTAAAATATTTTAATTTTTTTCCTTGGATACTTGTATTAACGCTATTTAAGTAATTTAAAATATCGGCTAAATATGCCATTTTAGCACACCAAATATCATTTTGAACACATTTTACAAAAGCATCTCTTCCTTCATTTTGAAAAAAGGCCAATAATTCATTCTTAAGTTCTAAAATTCGGAATAGCACTTTACTCGTGGATGGCCATCTTATTTCAGTGTGCAACAGCAAAGATTGGCGATTGGCTTCCATAGATATGCAAACTTTTTTAAGAAGGCATGCTTTTAAATGTCTTGACTTGATGTCATTTACCATATTTACAACTTGGTCTAGCACAGGTTTTAATATTGCCAGTAATGTTTATTGAAACTAGGGATTTTCTGTGCAAAAAACAGTGCGTAGATATAATATTTGAATTTATTTTCTTTGCAAGAGTAACAAATCCTTTAATAGAGCCTACCATTGACCTATAAACGATATTCTATTTGTTTAGAAGTCAACGCACATAGCAGTCTTCAGTTGTTAGGATCAGATCCTGAGTGTAATTGTAGTCAATTACACTCAGGACTGTGTCATCTTTCACCAGCGGAACGCTTGTAACCAGTTCGCGGAACACAAGTGTTCCGGGGAACACCTGTTAAGAACCATGGTATAGACGAAGCCCTTTGGTCGGAAAGATCTTGGTTCAATTCCCGTCCGTGACGTGAGGAACCTTTACTGGTCTCTTTTGACGAAAGGTGAGTTAGCTGGTCTCATACGGAGGTAGGGTTTTTCCACCCAGAAACTCGGTTCCCCCCCCCCCCCCAGAACAAGCAAACCGGTCCCGTGAACACACGCGGATTACAGTCAGGAATACTTAAGATCCAGCCATAGGCTTGATTTGTCAGCTATGCCGATCCTGAGCCCAGATAAAATTAGGGGGGAATTGAGATACTGCCACACCTCCTCGTAAAAGAGACTCGCGGCTGTTGTATCATCATACGAAATAAATAAAAATAGTGCTGAAATAAGCAAGATAGATAAAACTTTACAACAGTCTCTTGTATGTGAATTATAGTTTTGGTTCCATATGGCTGTTTATCAAATGCAAACATCAAGCAGGTTGGTTTGGAGGTCTTTATTATTTAGAATTACAGCAGAAGTCTAAATCATATTTGTTTTTATAATATTCCAAAGTTTTTTCAACTAAGACTATGAGGCCAGTGTATTATGTCTGTTAACTGCGCATGTTTTTCTGGCTGTCTGCAGATGAAAAACCAGAAACTCACCTTCAGTTGAAAAGCGCGTGTGAAGGTTCTTAGAGTCCTAGACAGGATTCAAACCTAAGTCTTTCTAAACAATGAGTGTCATCTTTACCAACTGAGCTACTCTCTCCTTACTCATTTAAGGAAAAGTGGGTTTTACTTCCTGCAAACAGACCACATAATTTACAGACATAATATACTAATCACTTCACTGCGCTGACTCACACCTAACGGCATTAGTTCGTACCTGATACTGCATGTAATAAATTCATTATGAGGTTACAGGGCCATTGATATAAACGTGGCAAATAATATCGAAATGTGACTGCGCCGGTGCTTCCATTTCTGTGAATGTATTAAAAAGAATCCGTGCAGGTGCAGTGCAGTACCTCTTCACTGCTGAATTGGTGGATAAAAATAGTATTGTTTTTCATCATGGGGATCCTATGAATGAATGTGTACCCATTGTAGTTTTTCACTTCAGAGAGGAATGTATATGTACTACTAGATGCCAGTCATTTCAATTCTTCCTCTTAGAGCGATAGGGTTAACTTTTTTATTTTTTACTTCACGCACTGATATCGCTGTTGGCAATTTCCAAGTTATATTATTACAGCCAACTGGGCAGGTAATTTTGAAAAATTACAAATCACAGCTAAAGCATGCAATGAGGCTAGTATAGTAATATCCCGCTTCACGACGATTTCCTCATACGACGCTTTTCAAATATGACCAATGCCCATTTATACGATGCTGAATTCGTTCATACGACAGTTCTAGCGACGTGACGCTCGCGTTAATCAACCGATGCGCAGTTTTCGTGAACTGTTTGTTTACGATGTACAAGCTCGCTTCATCCCTCTGTTTTGGTGTTTTTTCTCTGAATTATAAACAGTTTATAATTGTTATTTTATTTTACTGTTGTTAGTAATGGCAGATTAAAATTCAAAGTAAGGGTGCTGTTGCTTCCAGTGAAAAGGAAAGGTAAATCGCTACTGTTGTTTGAGTTTTCAAAAACAAAATAAGTTCTTAATGAAGTGAAAAGTGCTACACTGGTTAATACTAGTTATCCATAAACGTAACAATCATATTGACTAAATGGAAAAACTTTTAATGGTGTAGATCAGTGGTCTCCAAACTTTTCGCCGTGAGGGCCACATTGGGGACTTCAGCACTATTCAGCGGGCCGTAGTAAAAAAAAAAAAAAAAAACCTCTAGAACTAGATAATTATTATTCCTGATACCTCCAAGGAGTCCGAAGACTCATCGCGGGAGGACACCTATATATGAGTTTTATTGAAAGCAGATAAAAACTCATTACAGTGTATGTGAGATTAAATTATCGTATATTAGTGACAATGAACGCTATCAGCAAATTCTCATATTTTTATCACAAATTATAATAAAACCATTAATGATGTAACTGTGTTTGTGTTTTTAAAATCTTATTAAACTCAGGTTCAAATTTTGAAGTGCTAATTACAAGTAGCGATTCAAATGTTCATCAGATAAATTTGCCCTGTATTTTGACTTGATATATTTCATTCGGGAAAAAGTTTGTTCGCAAAGATACGTTGTCCCGAAAATAGAGATAAATTTACAAGCAAATTTCTTCAAATTTGCTTGTAAAATTTTGAAAAATTCAATTTTTTTTTCTTCGTTAGTCCATTTTTTAACCGACCTTTTACAGTCAGAAAGACCGTAACTTGGATTATGGTTACTTTTTGCTATTCAGGAATATATTTTGAACACAATTTTAATTAATGCATTTGGAATCTATCAACACCCCGTATTTTTTTTTTTTTTTTTTTTTTTTTTTTTTGCGGATTCTTATTGAAAAATTAGTCGGCGGGCCGGATAAAATCATATCACGGGTTGCATCTGACCCGCGGGCCGTAGTTTGGAGACCCTTGGTGTAGATCAATGACTAAATCGTTGGCATAGTATTTCCTTGAACCATGCTAATCAGAATAACTTTTACGTTTGTGAAATTATTCTAAAATTTTCGTTTGAGTACCTGACATAAATTAATGCTTTATTTACGTCATTTACGCATATGGATGGCGTCTTAAAAAAAGTCATCGCACAATTACATGCATCTATAAGTGAAAAAAAAAAAAAAAGCAGTGATTCGCTATACGACGTGGTCTGAAACTTAATGTATCGTATGACCAGGTATGTCTGTATATTCCGAGTGTCTGTTAACTGCGTATGTTCTTCTGACCAGTCTGTCCGTTTTGTGGGAGGAAATACTATAGATTCTAAGAAGGAAAAACTGCGAGCTACTACTCTATATGGCCGGCTAACTGACTTTCATTTGAAAGGCTGTTATAAAGAGTCTTTGCATCCTAGATAGGATTCAAAGTCCGGTGTTTCCAACTGTAGGATATCGTTGTGATCATTCGTTCCTGAACTGAGATATCAAGGCTCGAAAAATATTGTAGAGAAGGAAGTTTTATGTGAGAGCTTTTTAAATGTGACAGCTTCTGCTTCCACGAGCTACTAGTTTCAAGGTCTGAGTTTCAAAAAAATGGCGAAACTGGAAGAAAAACGAAGAAAAAAGCTACTGGAGGGTAGAGAATCAAAGCTAATAAACTAATAAATAAATCAAGCTTTAAATACTACACAGTTTTTTTTTTTTTTTTTTTGCTACACAAATGATTCATGCAATTTACTTAAGATACATGCTTCAATGAGTCAGGGTCTTTTCCACTACTCATTTGGCTTCAAACGTTTTGGTTCTATACATCGAAAATAAAATGCAGATAAAATAGGATATAAAAAGGAGATTAAATAAAATAGAGGTGGTTGAAAGTTACGACTCACTGGGGTTCAGAATAAGAAATGATGATCAATGTGAAGATGAAATTAAAAGGGTAATTATGGGGACGAACACTGTCTTAAACTTAGCAAAAATTATGAAATATAGAGATGTTAATAAGGAAAGTTAGAATGGTTAAAGCAATATATTTCCAGTAGTGATGTATGGATGTGAAAGCTGGACCGTTAAGAAAAAAGAAAGTGAATTGATTCATTTGAATTATGGACGTGGAGGAGGCTGTTAAGAATCCCATGGACACATCATGCGATCAACTGAATCATTGAAAAATATAATTATGTTGAGGAAGACTGAAGGCATGAGACGGGGGAAAACACACTAAAAGAATAACATGAATTTACAACTGTTGAAAGAAGAGATAACAGAAAGAGTGAGATGAAGAGTGTTGACATGATCTCCAAAAGTCGAAAACAATTAGATGGGATATAATAACGACGACAAAGCTTTATGCTGCCATCCACGTGACCTCTGATTTACCTGCTTTGCGTGTGTTGAAAAGTGCATGTGTGTATGTGTGTGCGTGAGAGAGGAGGCGCAAGAGCGTCAAACATTTAATCCTATATCAACACGTAAATAAACTTTTACCACGTGTTTTTATAGGCCACAGGCCGGCATACGTTGTAGAATAATCAAATAATCAAAAATGTAGTGGAGACTACATTTGGTTGGAATTAAGGCCGATATATATATTTTTTCTTTCTAATTCCTATTTCTAATTAAGACGACAGCATATATTACGGACGTCATGGAGCCGCCATTGAATAGTTATAGAACTAAATTCGGGATGCAAGTCCAATTCCATTCTATTTTTCCTTTGCAATATCGACATCACCTGTAATTCAATATAGCTGCTGGAAATGCAGCGAAATATAAAATTTTTATCTAATTTGAATTACGGTAGGTCATTGTTCGCTGTCACTATTCTTCTACATGCCATTCAAACAATGTTCCAAATTCCTCTGCTTTTATAAAAACATATTTTTTTTTTTTAATGGAAATAGTTTTACTTCTTTACCCTTATTGTTATCTAATGTGTCTGTCCTCTTTCAAAGCGGTTCTTTATGAGCACAGCTATTTAATTTGGAAAACAAATAATCACAGCTAAATCAACGAAAGAATTTTACCACCGAGTCTAGGATTCATTTATACAAAGTAGCCTGCCTAATGAATAGCACTGCAAACAAAACAAAATTCTTTCAACCTGTGCTAACAAAAGCATAAAAAGGTTTTTTTTTTTTTTTTTATTCTTTATTCTTCTGTTTAGATCTTAATGAGAATATGCAGTCGATAAAGATGAACAAACAAGTGTGCCAAAATGAAAGGAGTAGCGCGATTGTTACCTTTTTAAAAATTATCTCATTTGGTTGTAAATTACTTTACAGGTTTTAAAAATAAACGATGAGTTGTATAAAGAAGCAATTTTTTTTCTTTATATTTCTTCGAATTTTAATTCACACTTTTTAATTATCTCATATAAATATATTTCACTTATTTTTAGTATCTTACATATGATAATATTTAATTATCATAACTACAATCAAAAAAGTGATAAAAATTAGAAATTAAAAAAAGTAGATTTAATTCTGATCACTTATATGGAATAAATGAACTAAGAAAGTGCATAGCTAAGGTACATGATGACTAAATGGTAAGGTATCGCTTAAAGTTCTGTAACCACAATTCTTGTCACATGCATCAACGGAAGTGCAATGAAAACAACCGGCATACGCAAAATATCAGAGGGGAAAAAAGAAAAAAAAAACTTGCTTGCTGGAGTTTTCTTCAATTGAGGGAAAGTGGATTTCTAAATTTTCTGAGCACTAACTCAGTATTTTATAAGTCTCTGAAGTCAAGAAAAGGACAATTTTTGGGATTAGAATTCACTGATTTTCAGGCGTTCTTGTAAATGTGATATTAACAACATGTTTTTTGGCCAAGCCATATTTGTTTATCGTATCGTTTTTTTTAACTGTGTTATGAATTTTAGTGTTTGATACAGAGTCAACCTAAAATATATTTCATGATTAAATTTATGCAGTTTAATCTCCCATTTCAACCGATATTATATATGTAATGAAACTTAACCAGTATGATTGTAAGCCAAGCTCAATTTTTATGACATTAAATTCATTATCAAATCACAAACAGTAAATACAAAAACTTTTATTTATCGCTTAAACTGGGAAACATTTTAGTAATTTTTTTTACTAAATTTACAATTTAAATGATAAAAAAGTTGTTTTGAAGATAGAAAGAATCGGCGTGATGCCAAATATTGGAAACAACATCCAGGAATGAATATGCTAGCAGAAAAGAAAGAGAGAGAGTGAAGCGATATGTTACAGACAGTGAAAATACCTAATACTGAAACAAATAAAGAATTTAAAATCTCGAAGTTTTGTATATACGAGTAGTATTGAAGACTCATGACGGAGTCCGCTCTGCACCACACTATCTACTACCCACTGTATGAGTTCTTAGCCGATTGCTTTTGTACTGGACGAACCCCATGAAATGGGAGAAAAAAATCTGCTATCTCCGTATGAGATCAGCTAACTAACCTTCAACTGAAAAAAAAAATGTATATAAGTATTCTCTTCGTCATGAAGATACTCGAACTCGAATATTTTCGCTCGAGGGGAAGCATGTCCCATCGTTTGCTTCCAACTGTACTACGTAGGAGCTTTACTAAGAGTTGGAAACATAAAAACTGAGAAATAAGGTCAGCAGACAATCTACCACGACCACTAATGAAAATCAGAGGATGGTGGATTATTTTGTATTAAGAGACTGAAAGGGGAAAAAAAAAAAAGACATGGTTTATATTCCGGACCTTCTGGTGACTTATTTATTCTGTCCCCAAGTTTGGTTGTACAATCATGTTGCATTCTATGGCTTATATTCCATACTAAGCTCCTAGTGACGTTTATTGATTTTTGTCTCCCTAAAGAGTCACTTACGTGGACATTCTTTAAGTAACGATATTAAAAAAAAAGACTGTTTCAAAACTCATGACCATGCATTTTTAAAATACTTTCCACGTTTTTAACGTCGAGAAAACTGTATCCAGAATCAAGTAGTTACACAGAATATTGAGCACATAATTGATATACTTAATATTTGTATATAAAATAATTTATCTTAAGGTTTTTTTTCTTTTTTTGAATATCATATTAGTCTTAATCATTACTTTTCAGCTTATCATTGTTTAATTACTTATTGATAACTGGACTTTTAACAAAAGGCTTTTGTTGCATGAATGACTGAATGATTTCGATTATTTCAACGTACATTAATGGCTATATATGGAAAATGTTTTAAAAAATCATAATGCATGCAACATCTTTCTTTTCACTTTTTTACGATTTATTTATCTTCTGAGACGTTAATGGCTAATTAATATTTTGGTGCATACATAATTGAAATGCACTATTTCAATGGACCAAGTTTTAGGTCGCAATTCTAACACTAAGCGCTTAAAAAAAAAAGTGACGAAAGGATGAACATTGTGAATTATGTATAAAGATTCTTTCGTGATAGAATATCTTTCCTTAAATGAACCTTTATTTTATTATTTTCTATATTTTTCTGTTATCAGAACAACTTGTTTTTTCCTTCTATCGCAGAATAACAAATTGTTCTGATGATAATAATAATAAAAAGATCGTTTCAGGCATTCAATGGAACCATTTAAGTATATAAGGTGAATTTCCGGAATGAAACGACCAATTTAGTTCATCATGTCCACTTTGCAGAGCTTATCTACCTCCCGATTCGTCCGTTCAGATAATATGTGTGACACGAGTCCAGTTAAATATATTTTATCTATTGTTCGTCGAAAAATAAAGTAAATTAAGGGTAACGAAAGAAATAGAGACCCTACACTAACTGAATTCTATTTAAAGTGCACGTGATAGAGGAATTATCTTGCCTTTTCCATAGTAATCATATGATATCAATGAAGGCTAACAATATTTACTTCCTTCAAAAAAATGAAGACGGAAATTCCTTTTTTTTTTTTTTTTTTAAGAGACGAGGAGAGAACAACACACAATATTCTCAAAAAATAACACACGAGACAATGCTGGGAAAATAAAAACGTACTTTTAATCCGAGAATAAGTAATATGGTCCCACTTTTGGCCTTAATAATAGCAGCGACCCATCGTAAAACATTTTACACCAATTCACGATAGCAAGCATCTTGAATTTAGCACACGTCTTCCTTCAATGCTATCGCCACAGCAAATATTTCAAATGGGATACTGACTCCAACCATGATCAGGAACAACAGATCCATTCAAAAGGTTATTGTACAGGATTTTAGGATAACTAGTCGATTTCCTAAACTTAGTTCTCCTTAAATCAGGTACTTAAAATAGTTTGGCTTTAAAAAATGTTCAGTCCTCTGATTCACAAAGGGAAAAACCTCACATTATAACACCTTCTTCGTATTTCACTGTTGTAAATGATACATTGCAATCAATACTTTTCTGTGAGTTTCATAAATCGAACCATCACGAAAGTACTGTGTGGGGATTCTTCGCTCCATTTCTATTGGTTCGAAATCCAAAAAAGGATGGCACAACTCCAAGTGACATTTATTAGATGTTGACGTTACATGAGACATAAGTAATTCCACGATGAAAGCCATTGCTGTAAATTCTTTACAACAGTAGAAACATTTATGAAACGGCGTTTGTTGATTCGCATTTTGTACATGTCCTCGAGCATAGAGCGATCCTCACTGTTTTTACTTTAAAAAAAATTAAAAAACTAAGGATTCCTTTTTTTTCTATTAATTTTCTATTTTTTTACATAATCCGGAAACATTGCTCTAGAGACCAAACAGGGAACTTTTTCAATCCACTTCAGACTTCCAATAAGCAGGACGGTGATCTCACACCGAGCGATGAATATCATATCCCATCCCATCTAAAGACAATCATAAACATCCATGCCTACAACGGGATTCTAACCAGCGACCTGTTGGTTGGAGCATGGATACGCTAACCATTGGGCCAACCACACCAGCATATATTAATCGGTCTTCTATTAATCCATTGACTTTGAAACAAAAAATGTCCTGTTATGAATTATATTTTACTGATGTGGCACTGACAATCAAACATGTAAAATTCGGCAGTCTTACTGCCATCCATACTGACTGTCGATGATATCTTATTTGTTTCGCGCAGAATTGTATGTGTTCTTTTTGCTGAGCACATCCAGCTTGCATACGTATTAGAAATATTGTAAAAAATACATCATATATCCAACAGAAATGAGAAGAAATTGCTTCTTCTACTACTAAAAATAGATGAGTATTTTTATGCAAAACACATGCATGATAGTGACGTGAATGTTCTACATAAAATAATAAAATATTATGCGGATGATCCATTTTAAATATCGTGCCAAATTTCACTAAAATTAGTCAGTTATTCGTGAAATGAAAAATGCGATTGTCAAGTTATTGTTGCATCCTACAGTGTTCTTTAATTTGTCAAAAATTATACCGGTCCTTCAATAGAAATTACTGACGACATTAAAAAATAGTGATTCATCACTATTGAATAAAATAAAAACAAGAACTAAAATTTAAAATTTAAAATAAAATTAAAAATTTCGCAACATTCTCTGTTTTAACTGAATTTTGACGTGCATTGCTCCTTGTACTAATTATAAATTTACAGGCATCATTAAGGGCAAAAAGTTTACACGTGTTAGCAAGCTAAATGTCTGTCACCGCTACGAATTCTTGGACAGATACTTGATCATTCATGCTTGTCGCACGGACATATGTTTTCCGGACATGCTTCGGGGTATCGGTAATGTGCACACACAGCTCGCGCGTGGCAGATATCAGATGATGAAATAGCGTACGTGGCAGACTTTTTTTTTTATGACTTCTTCAGACAAACGGAGAGCCTTGATTTTTCCCAAAGCTTAAAAATGGGCCACATGAAACGCGGTGATTTAAGGATGATAACAGTTAGTAAAGACTTGTTATGATTCAGCTGATGACGCGATAAAGTGAAGAGCTTTTTATCCATAACACAAGGAAACAATGGGGTAATGTGTCGAAGTTCTGACGTTCATTCTCCTCCGATTTTTACTATCTCCCTCATCATTTTACGTTGTTTGTAGAAGAAAAAGTCAGTTGTCCGTTAGGATTTTCAGTAGGTCATTCTGGGTCATATTACTGATGCGAAGATGGAATTTGTCCACTTAACTCTGTTGGCAGGAAAACGACCCAGAGGAAGATCAAGCTATAGGTGGATTGATACGGTACAAAGTACCTTAGACGATAGAAATATAAGATCTGATAATGTTGGAGTCTTGACAAGTAACAGACTGATTTGGAGGAAAATTGTAGATAGGAAGTTAGTAATGATGTAATTTTTTCCATGTGGTACTATCATATCCTGTACACCCCTTGAGGGTACATGGCAGGGATTTGATGGTGAACTCTGTTTCAGCAAGAATTATTAGAATTAATGCAAAGACCTTTCATTCCCTCAATTCAAACTTCTCTTTTTTATTTTTTTAAAATTTTTTATAATTTTTAAATTAAAAATTTAAAAAACTCCGAATTTATTCACTTTTGAAGTTATTCCATAGGACAGCTATTAGCAATAACATCATTTGTTTGGAAAGACCCAGGTTCAGTTCCAGTTATAGGATAAGAGGAACCCTTATAAGGTCCTTTTCAACCGAAGATGAGTTAATCAGTGTCATACGGTGGTTGGATTCCCAGAATCTCGGATTTTTAACCCGTATAACATACAGACCAAGAACACATGCGTACTTTTTTTTGGTTCTTCCAGCCATTCTAGCTTTTATTTTTAGCAAGAATTTTTACATTGAAATTGGCTTAGTGCTAATTATTTTACAACGTCAAGTCCTTAGTAAACTATGTCCAATTAGAACTAGGTTATTCAAACTACCGTAGTCGCACATGTACCTTTCTGAGTATATTCTAAACATCGATGACAATATGCGAGTTAAAAATAAAATGAAATCTCTTTAAAGGGGGGGGGGGGGAGAAAACAGCTTCGCAGGTCTTAAAGCAATTTTCTGTTCAAATGCATAACTAGACATTGCTCTGACTGAACAGAGGTCAGTTGAAAGTAACTTCGACGTATTTATCCAAAGAAAAAATACATGAAATTCAGGTTATTCGTATAAGAAAAGTGTATACTTCTTGAAGAAAAACTAAATAAAATAAAATAATATAAAAAATAAGAAAATGATTGCAGAGGAAAAATAAAATGCATTGTTATCATTTCAAATCATTTTGCATTAAATCCTGTTAATAAGAATGCTTATTAACAGGATTTAGTTACCAAATATGAATATATATATAATCCATGTCGCAATGACCGGTCGCAACAATATTGTAACGTGAATAGGGAAAATGTTGCTATCGTTAAAAAAAAAAATGCAGAAAGGATTGATTATTATCTTGTCACTGTTTGGCTGACAGTGATCGTACATCCTCTAATGTTCATCAGAATTCGATTCTGAAAGGTCAATGACAAGCATTTGTTTGTCTACGGAGAAAAAAGCATCGGGAAAAGATGCTGAGAATTTTCGGAGAACACGACGAAATCAATGACTGCTTGTTGAAAAAAAATTCAATAATCGTCCGGTGCGAGGTTATCGCCCTACTTATTAGAGATCTGAAGTGGCCTCGCGACAAACACAGTTTCCATTAAGACTTTACTAACGTCACCAAAGAGACAAGATGTTTTTTCTAGAGAAAGAAGAAAGGTATAGAGTTTCTTACATAAGGAAAGTATTCTTAATTTACTTTAAAAAAAAAAAAAAGATTCTTCCAGAGCAGACTTTTACGAACATCCATGCCTAACTCGAAATTCGAATCCGCCTGTTGTTTGGAAAGCAGGTAAGTTATTATCCACTCAACCAAATTTGACCGGATATAATCAGTGGAAACAGACGTGACAGGTTTGAGAACATAGCAGATGACGATCACTTAGATACCTCTGCACTAATGCCTTCAGTGCTTTATAAAATGAAAATCATGTTCAGTTTATTAAGATGTACTCTGCTTCATCCTCGCTCAAATACTGAATATAGTCTAAAATATCGTTTAAGATCCAAAAATCGATCACGTCCCCCTCCCACCACCGAAATTTTAATGGTGAATTAATATGAAAAAATATTTTTTCGATGAAGAAGATTGCTGCATATATCCATATTTGATTTTTAATATTAAGACGGTGATATATTCCATACTGCATTTGCACGTTAGAGAAAAAGTCCTACAAAGTAAAACATACTGTGAGAATTGCGAATGATCCATCTTCCACACAACACAATCAATATCAGCTGACTCTTCAGTTAAGACTAGTCAAAGCGCGTGAGCGACGCATCTGTAAGCGAACGTCGATATCTGGATTTCATAAACTTCGTAGTAGAAAAGGCACTTTCGTAGGTACGTGCCGAACATTGCTATGCTCAAATTGAAGTCTCTTGAATACTAGAACAGCGTTGAATGCAGGAAGACTTTTCTGAGGAAGCAAGCAGTGTTATTAAAATTTTAACATCGTGTGTGTATGTGTGAGAGAGAGACAGAGAGAGAGAGAGATAGCTATGTTTTCAATAAACGGTCCACTACACATCTAACAGTTTAATTCTAATTTTTTAATTTTCACAGTAATAATATGATGTGAAGGCTGATAAAGACAGGTTTATAAGTGATAGATTTATCAGTACATTCAAATATTATTGACTGTAAATTAGGCATTCAGAAAGCAACAATTTTGTGCGCTCCATTTTTGACTGGTGTGCGCATGCGCATAGCTCAGAAAGGAACATTGCTCATAGTAACACCGTATAGATTTTTGTAATCAATTTCGGTTTAACATAATTATGACTCTCAGAATTTCTCAAATATTTCTCTACATTTAAACATTATTCTCCATAAATAATGTAAATATTTTCTTTACTTGGGAGATGAACCTTTCATCTCCCGTGTGAGACCACTACCCTGTTTATTGGAGGTCTGAAATGGCAGAAAAAAGTTCCATGTTTGGTCTCGAGAACAGGCTTTCCCGGACTTGGTAAAAAATTAATAAAAAATTCAAAAATGAATAAAAAAAAATGAGGAAAATCCTTAGCTTACCCACGGAATGAATGTGCTATAGGTTTACAATAACTTTCGTGAGGGACGCCACATAAAAATAATAAAATAATGAAAATATATTTTTTTTTTTTATTATTGAATTTCAATTGCTCTTATTTCTTCCGGACTGATCACCAGGTGACACTACTGTAATTAGTGCTAAACTCCTCTGCCAAGTGGAAGTAGACGACAAAACTTTTAGGTCATTCATCATTTATTTCAATATTGTAATGTATATTTTATGAATTTGGTTTTCGCATATGCACAAAGTTCGGTTTTAAACTGGGAAAGAAAGAAAAAAGATAGAAACAGTAGAAACCGTACATCGATTCGCATAAATGAGTTTTCTCAATCAAAACCAAACATCTAAATAGCGTTTTCAAGTTCCAAACTATCTGAATAAGTCGCGTTGATCAAGAACTTGTGCATAAAAGCAACTCTAGTTGTAGTTTAATATTATAACAATTAAACTAAGACCATGAATGTATAATGTCTGTCGACTGGTTGTGTGTTCTCTGGGTGGTTGGTTTGTTTTACGGGAAGGGAAAAATCCTGCCACTTCTGCACGAGACTGGCGAACTCGCATTCATTTGAAAAGCGCTAATAAACGTTCTTCGTGTCCTAGACAACATTCGAACAAAGTTTTTCCAATAAAACAGCATGTTGGTTCTTCAGACTATTCTGTGGAAGTGCTATCCATTCAAACAGACATATCACTATTTAAAATTTGGCTAATCAGCTGAAAATCTCGTTTGGATCATGACAAATCATTTTGAAATGAGATCCAGACTACTCTTTCACTGTGCAGAATTTCCAGTCAAAGAAATGACACGACTATTGTTCTTATTCCTCTTAATCCCGACCCTTAGATCTGGCATCCTGATTTTTTTCCCTTACAACTCAAGTTGGCATTGAGGGGAAGAATATTCAGTTATGTTCGCAACTGGAAAAAAAAAAAAAAAAAACACGTTTGAAGTTGTTTTTTTTTTAATTACAACGAGACTCTGAGCTGAGTGCATCGGATCATCGGGAAGTACTTAAAAGCAAAGAAATGCCCTTATATTCGGGGAAGGGGGGGGGGGAGGAGAAACAATCAAAACCTTTATTATCTCGTATGCGTATACAGTTACTGTTAACTGAGGCGAACTTTCTAAGAGCTCCCTCCTTATCCCTTCTCAGATATATTACAATGAAGCCTAGAATACCTTTAGAAGTGTAGATGAATGGGAAAAGTTGTGAAGCACTATCGTAGACCCCCCTCGTCTTAACTAGAAGTCAAGGAAGTTTGTGCTAAAAAAAAAAAAATAAATAAAGATGAACAGCACTGGACTAAGACCTTCCTAATTCGTGCTACAATTCTTTTCGAGACAGGACCTGATAAGTGAATCATTCAACTCTAGCCTACAGTTCGAGCACGGAATTACGACCGAAGCAAGAACAGTAATGCAATATTTTAAGTCTGTTAATTGCGTGCATTTTTCTCTTCGGTAGGCCTGTACTAAGGGATAAGGAAAAACAACTGCAACCGACATGTCAGATTAGCATTTGGAGTAACATTTTCCACTATTTATGCAACAATACTAACAGAGGTTCATTGAGATATCTGTCTTCATATATACCAGTGTCTCTAGTCTAAGAACCCTAACAATTTGCGACACTTGACACAAGATAATACTTTCCTTTTCCCTATTTATATGATTTCTCCTATCTCCACTTCGAATATGGGAGTGGGGGAAGTGTTTCAAAGTTTATCGTCATCATTCCCATTATCCATATATAGTACTATAGGTTGATCAGCCAACCTACAGTGTATGGGCTCAAGATTTAAAAAAAAGGAAAAAGGAAAACAGAACGCTCTGACCAACCACTTTATAATAATTCATATTGTGACTTAGTCCCATTATTCCTTCCCTTTAGTTATCAAAGCCGTTGCATAAGAGTCTGCAAAATCAAAATTTTGATGCAGTATTGCACTTTAGATTAAAAACAAAGTCGTTTTATATTTAATTTTCACTTAGATCTATTGCTGCAGCTAGTCTGGAATCGTGTTATATTTCTAATATTTTTCTGCGTGTAGAGTTTCGAATCGTAATCAGGGTTAAAATTTCTTTTTATCACGAAACACGTCAGTAAATTAAACATTCGATTTTCCTGTTCAGTTCAACGAACTTATAACTACTTTCCACCGCATTAAAAGCTTCTATTTTCATCCTTGTTTCGCTTTATTTTATTTTTGTGACATATTTTTCTGCATTATCACACCAGGCAATCAACAGGAAATAAGTAACGTTAAACTTAAGGAAACAGAAAAATCAGATATCAATCTTTTAATATTTCAATCTAACATTTTAATTAAAAACGTTTATCTTTTTCAGTAAAAGCTACAAGATTTTAAATTATGTATTGAAAATAACTTTATGCATTTTAAGAAACATGGAAGGATCATAAAAATTCTATATTCGGAATCCTGCCTATTGCAACCTTTCCTAAGACTTTATTTTTGCTACAAATTCGTATTAACATTTGTTCCTTCTCGTCTGACTTCTGTCACTTGGATAACAAAGTTATAACACTAATGTCGATATTATTGGCAACCAAGACCAATAATTGTCCTAAAAGTGAACCTTGGAGATATCATTCATTTCATATCATCATTGGAGATATCATCGCTTTCATAATATTGTTTCTGCAATATTATGAAATCATTATTTTTGAAAACCGTTTTGTATCAAAGCCATTCTGAATTTTCTGCTAAATAACAACAAAAAAAAATGTAAAGATATATAAGATATATTTACGTTAATTATTGCAAGAAATATTATTAAACTTAATGAGTACTTCTCAATTCCCTCCTTCCACCTATGTGTAAATCGCTCCTCCTAAAATTGCATCAAATCTACCAGTACAACCCTCTCTAATGAGAGATTTCGAATGGCAAAAGATTTACAAACTACTTCAAGCCTCCTTTGATATTATCTTTATTACATATGTTTATGGAAGGGAGATAGATTTCACATCGCTCTCGAGTGTTAACTGTTAGAACACTTTAAGCACAAGATAACGAAAATTGAACACGCAAGAGCATACCTGTACTTTAAATTTAGCAAGGTAATTGAATTATTTTTATTATTATTGTTACTGTCCCCATCGTTGTTGTTATTCAACTAAATAAACTACATACAGTTGCTACAGTGAACTATAAATCACGTATATATTACTAAATCTGAGTAAATGAGAGAAAAAAAAAAAAAAAAAAAAGGAAATGATCGCATTCAACCATAAAAAGGTGAGTTTCGTAATATCATTCTTTTATAGTGATACAATAGATTATTACAAATACTAAACTTAGACCCGCTTTGGCTTATGTACTGTAAAACATATACAGGTAACCCTCGTATAACGAGGATGTTGGGTTCCACAGAAATGTCGCGTTATGCGAGACTCAGATTAAGTAGGGTTCGGTTCCGAAATCGTTTTTATTTTTAATTATATAAACAACAATGACATACCCAACAAAAATATTTTTTATTTAATTCTTGTAATTCATGTAAGTTAAGAAAACATAAACTATGAAACAAATATATAGTACAAACTTATAAAATTACAAATTGTACATAAACTTCATTGCACATAATAAAGTGGTTATTTCAATCGTCATCAATGTCTTCAAAATGAACATTTCGTAGATGTTCCTTATTTACGGATGGCCGGAAGTCGTCTCACTTTTGTATAATTATACAAATGAGAATGTATATTTTGTATAATTATACAATGAAAATTATACAATTTGTATAATTCTCATTGCATACTTCGGCTGGTTTAATTAACAAGAAGTCAGTAATAAGACCTTGCTTACCACTATGCTGCAATTTTTTTTATTAAGTTCATAATATGGAGCTAAACAAATATCCAATTGTCTCGTGAATTTTCCGGAGCCCTCCGATCTGGGGTCATTATCCGTAAAATAACTTTCTTGCCAAGTCCGATTCTTTTGCTAATTTCTTTAAACTGAATTTTTTAACGGATTCATCACAATCAGAATCTTCGGCAGAACTTTCCCGCCATTTGGTTCGACGTCATCTATTAATTGTACCAATTCCTTCTCATTTAAATCTATTTCCCCATCAATTAATTCACTAATTTCGTTTTCAACCATATCGCAAAAGCCCTCTATGTGGCCATTACTATAGAAATATATTTTTTTACATAAAAAAGCATTACATATTGTATGTAACTCAGAAGAAAATAAGATTAACACACTTATGATTTTTAATACGCTTTCATGGCAGAAAACGAAGACAACTTTCACCAATAAACACTTTATACGGTAAACAATTGACGTATATGCCTGCTAAAGGATATTTCCATTAATATAAATTCGCTACTTATAAATACATGCGCGATACGGGCAGACACAAATTTAACGAAGATAAAATTTGATTTTTAAGTCACGCGGTGAAAAATATATGAAAAGATAAAGGATTACTGCGATTTGTAGACCGCGTTATATCGAAAACTGCGTTGTATAAGTACCGCGTTATACGAGGGTTGCTAGAATTTGTAGACCGCATTATAGCGAAACCGCGTTGCATAAATACCGCGTTATACGAGGGTTACCTGTAATTTTCATTCGCCTAATTTTGGTACTAAAAATGATCCGAATGAAACTAAAATTGAAAAGACTCGATAAATTTTAATGCAGATTCTGGATAACAATTTTTATTAAATTGGTCCATTCAGTATGGATGGAAGTATTACTATTAATCATCATCATCGATACTATCAATGATTTAGGTCTAGAGTGAATCGTTTAAGAGGACGTCCTGGTTTTCCTAATGGTTTGTAATTTAAGGCTGGTTTTGGTAATCTTTCTGTTTTCATTCTTTCAACATGTTCCATCTATTTATGTTTATATTTTTTTCTATTACTGATTTCTTCGTTTCTTTTGTGATCAAATAAAGTATACTTTGCAGTTTTTCTCATAGACTTTATTTCGCTGTTATTAATCTTTTTTTTGTTTGTTTGTTTTATTGTCCAGATTTCACTTCCATACAATATGACTGTACGGCTAATTTAGTATACAATACATTGGTTTGTTTTTGTACTAGGTTCGGTTTAAACATAGAGTTAATTACACCTGTTATTTTTAAATATTTGCAATTTTTAGGTTTATATCTTTTTCATTTTCATAAGTGATCGTACATCCTAGATAGTTAAATGAATTCACCTGTTCTAAGGTCTTGTTATCTATTACTATCTTATTTCTTGCTGGATCTTGTCCTTTAAAGGCCATAGTTTTTGATTTTTCTGTTGATATTATCATACCATAATCTTTGGATATCTCATTTAGATCTAAAATAGCTTTCTGTAAGTTATCTTCAGAATTTGTAATTATTATTTGGTCGTCGGCAAAGAGGAGAGTGTTTAAGTTAACTGTAGGTGAAAGTTTAATTCCTTGATGTACATTTTTATTTCATTTTATTATTATTTCATTTAGGTAAATATTAAAAAGAGTTGCTGAAAGGGGACATCCCTGTCGGACTCCTTGATTTATCTCTCTCTTATATGATAGCTCGTGACTTAAGCTTATTTGTATTTGATTATTTTCATATATACTTGTGATAGCTTTTAGAATATTATTTGGTATTTGTCTTTCTTTTAACATGTTAAATAAAATGCTTCTTTTAACTTTGTCAAATACTTTTTCATTATTAATTCGAATCCCCCTTTTTTGGGGGGGGCAATAAAAATGATCCTACCGAAACGAACACTAAACCACGTATACATATCCTAAAATTAACATTTTATTAAATTCTACCAAGCTAGGGGGAAAAAAAAAAAAATATATATATATAATGTTATAAAACCGATTATGTTTGTCATCCTCTACTCCCATTTTATGAAGACTCCACAATGAAGAAAGGGCGACATTCTAAGAACACTTCAAAAGAGGTGATTGTCCAAGAATGAGGAAAGTACAGATGTAAAGTGTTTGTGCGTGTATGGGATTGCAGACTACCAGTTCTTTTTTTTTTTTTTTCCTCTTTCCACGAGTAAAACAGAACATGCACTGTATTTAAAAGAAAGATTTCGGTATTGTGACCACATGTTTATTAAGATAAATAAAGATAAACAAACCCAACAAGTTTCATATGTCGTTTGACTTACATCTTCAGGGGTTCAAGGTAACTAAAAGTTTAAACACCAGAAATGAAAAATTACTCAAAATAGTACATTAGATGTTGTTATGGCAGTCTAACTGTTCATCAAATTAAAAAATCCGAATGCGGTATCTATACATATGTTAATGCATGCTATGCTGGATGTTGTCACGTTCTGTTGTTCACGTTTACTCTGACTTAGGTATATTTTTTATGAATGCTGACCAAACTTCGTGTAAAATTAGGCCTGGTTTTTATTGCATTGCGTTGGGATTCTAAGCATATTTTCAGCTTCCTTGCATTTTCTTGTGAAACAGTTTTTTTCAATATGAGACACGTTCGTTTTATGCCAAAATACATTATGGCCGGTGGAAGTTACACAACTTCCCACACGGGATGCTAGGCCTGATTTGTGTTCTCTCCTTTTTTGCACGTCTTTTTGATGTTCGTTCATACGAATTTCTCCCGATCTTCCCGTCTGGCCTACGTAACAGATGCCACAGGAACAATAAATTTTATAAACACCTGGTTTTTTTAAAGGGTGATGCGGAGGTTTTGGGGGATGTAGAAATCTTGATATTTTTTCTAGCGGTAGAAAAGCTACTTTAATGTTATACTTGAATAGTAATTTGGCCAATTTGTCTAACATTCTTGATGTATGGTAGTGTAATTGCGTTCTTGAAATCTTGCTTTTGTGAGATGCTTGTAGGAGGTGTGTTGAGGATTCTTTTTATTGTCTTAGGTTCATAACTTTTTTTTTTTTTTTTTTTTGAGGATCTGTGTTAATAATGTAATTCTTCATTCCGCTTTTCTTCTGTGCTGGAAATATTGTAAGCTCTATCCCTCCAGGTTTTTATTAAACCTATTTTTTGCATAGAGTGGTGGTGTGAGGCGGCATTAAGAAATCTTCCTTTGTTGGTGGGTTTCTATAAATGGAGAAAAATCTGTTTTCTTTTTCGTTGACTTCTATTAGGATATCAAGGAAAGGTAGTTTTTTATGTTCTTCCTGTTCTAAAGTGAATTTTATGTTGTTGTGCAGATTATTAAGATAATCTTTAAAAGGAGTTAGTTCCTCTGTCGTTCCTGGCCATATGATGAAAATATCGTCTACATAACGAAGCCAAATTTTACCACACATAGGAAAAACAACATGTTCATTCATTAAGAACAATGTATATTTCATTGAGAAGGTAAAGGATATATACATAGAACCAGCAGGCATCTTGGCAAGTTTGGATGTAGTCAGCCTTTTTACAAATGTTCCAGAAATTAAACAGTGAATCTCCTTGAAGATCTTTTTCCATCGGACATTGTAGAACTATATAAACATTGCATAAAAATACATTTTTCATGTATCAATACAAATTTTGGGAACAAAAAGAAGGACTGGCAATGGGCTCCCCCCTCTCCCCAGCTTTAGAAAACCTATATATGGAATATTTTGAAAATAACATTAAACAACTATCATAAAAAACCGAAAATTTGGCTTCGTTATGTCGACGATATTTTAATCATATCGCCAGGAACGACAGAGGAACTAACTCCTTTTAAAGATTATCTTAATAATCTGCACAACAACATAAAATTCACCTTAGAACAGGAAGAACATAAAAACAACTACCTTTCCTTGATATCCTAATAGAAATCAATGAAAAAGAAAACAGATTATCTTTTATTTTATTTTTATTTTATTTTATTTTATATTTATTTAATAAAAACCTGGAGGGATAGAGCTTACAATATTTCCAGCACAGAAGAAAAGCGGAATGAAGAATTACATTATTAACACAGATCCTCAAAAAAAAAAAAAGTTATGAACCTAAGACAATAAAAAGAATCCTCAACACACCTCCTACAAGCATCTCACAAAAGCAAGATTTCAAGAACGCAATTACGCTACCATACATCAAGAATGTTACAGACAAATTGGCCAAATTACTATACAAGTATAACATTAAAGTAGCTTTTCTACCGCTAGAAAAGCTAGCGGTAGAAAAGATTTACCCCGATCTTCCCGTCTGTTACGTAGGCCAGACGGGAAGATCGGGGGAAATTCGTATGAACGAACATCAAAAAGACATACAAAAAAAGGAGAGAACACAAATCAGGCCTAGCATCCCACACAACTTCCACCGGCCATAATGTACTTTGGCAACAAAGTACATTATGGCCGATGGAAGTTTTTTCAATATACAATTTTTCAATTTTTATATTGAAAATATTTCAATTTTTCAATTGAAAATATTTTTCAATTTTTTTCAATATAAGACATGTTTATCAACATGTCTTATATTGAAAAAAACCGTTCCACAAGAAAATTCAAGGAAGCTGCAAATATGCTTAGAATCCCAACACAATGTAACAAAACCAGCGCCTAATTCTACACCAAGTTTGGTCAGCATTCATAAAAAAATATACCTAAGTCCAAGTAAGGTACATATACTTTACTCGGACAGAGTGAACGTGAACAACAGAACGTGACAACATCCAGCATTGTTTAAACATAGCATGCATTAACGTATGTATAGATACCGCATTCGGATTTTTTAATTTGATGAACAGTTAGACTGCCATAACAACATCTAATGGACTATTTTGAGTAATTTCTCATAAATAAAAGGTAAACAAACTCGGGTTTGCTTACCTTTTATTTATCTTAATAAACATGTGGTCACAATACCGAAATCTTTCTTTTGAACTGCTAAACCACAGAAACCTACGCCTACAATGCATTATATTTTTTTCGTAGCTTTGAACGCATTTATGTGAAGTAAATCAGTGAGTAGCAATGTCTTCTAGATGAAATAAGAAATGGAGAATGAACTGCTTCAGAGTTCATTGATGCAATCATTTCGTTTCCTATGGAGTGACTAAATTCCCCTTACTAATATCAGAAGTCCCAAAAGAAGTCTTAAAATTGGTTTTAATGTGTTAATGTGTGTGCGTTGAACGATCAATACCGTCTGCTGGTTCTGCCAAAATGCGGGAGGAAAAATCCTAAGCACGCGTGTACAACACTGCTAAGTCATTTCCCGTGCAGACAGCCAAGAAAAGAAATTTATTCGGCAGAGAATGCTCGCCTCACAACGATCGACGTTCTGGGTTCAAAGGCAAATAAACACATCCATGTAGAAGATTTCTTAGCAATTCGTTCGCCCACTTTGGAAAAAAAAAAAAAAAAAAAAAAAGAATAAATATGCTGTCTAAGCAAGTCATATGGATTTCATTTATTTATAAACCAATATAAAAATATCAGACTAGAAATTGTGTAACTACTTTTATTGCAATTTAATTAAAATTTAATAACTAGAGTATTCTCGGTATCCTTGATTAGAAATGCATTTAAAATTGAATAAATCAAATACAAAAACATCAGAAAAAAAAAGTATAAAAATTCTGAGAATAGCAATGCGTAAGCCTATTAATCTGTTTCCCTGTACGATATATATAACGCTCTCCGTTCTGTCTGGACAGATTTTAATGAAATTTGACATGTCGTTTATCAAATTTCGCTTGATATATGGCCTTATCAAAGCTTGTTTCTTTATTGAGTATCAGCTCACTCTTCGTTTAAATCAGATTATTTTTAATCCCTAAGGCAAAGCTATTCGAAATGATACAGAATAGCCGTGATAATTGACTTTATTATACAATAATGCTATTATATAGTATTTGTCGGTTTAACTGGAGATTAAAATGATCAATTGCATTGAATTCAATTCATTGACAACAACGCGCTGTGATTTAACAATTATGGCATATTTTAAATAGAGTGTTGCCATTTATGAAGCATTAAAAAGCACATTTCAAGTGATTACTATCTTTGACCAATGGAGATAATAATCTTAGCTCCTGATGCTAAAAAGATAACTTACTTTTGTCACGTGGACCAATCTAACAAGTAGAGAACGGATCAATGTTACAAGTTCATGTTCAGACTTGAAATATACATTTTTTTTAAAGTTTCACCCGAATAATTTCCATACTTGTTTATCTCTATGTAGTATAGACAGTTATTTGGGAAATTACAACAGGTAAACTACTATGCTCAGTAGTTTATCTGTTGGCGCTTGTAATATATACATTTTAATTTTATACACTCAGTATCTCAGGTGTGTAGTAAAAGTACTAGAAACACTCGAAAAGAAAGAGAATTCGGGAATGGGTAGATAAAAATATGATACTGTACGAGGGACAACATGGCTTTGTGAAGGGTCAGTCATGCCTTAGTAATTTACTAACTTTTCATCATAGAGTAACAGCTGAGTTGGATAACGGAAATGGCTACACGATGATTCTGCTGGATTTCACAAAGGCATTTGATAGAATACTGCATGGTGGAACACTGTTACACAAATTAAAACGAATGGGGACGGATATGACACTGGTTAAGTGGATAAGAGGGTGGCTATTGCACAAATATCAAAAAGTGGTGTATGGAGGGACAAAATCGAGTCGAAAACAGACCAGTGGTGACCCGCAAGGTTAAGTGTTGGGTCCATTGCTGTTTAATTTATACATAAATGATATAGGAAATAACCCGAAAGGAAATATTCAGTTGTTTGCTGATGATGTAAATTTAGGTAGAGTAAGAGTTAATCAAGGCGATGATGTGGAGAGCTTGCAGAACGATTTAAACAGGCTGTCAGTGTGGACAAAAGATAATGGGTATCGGTTTAGTGTCGAGAAATGTCAAGTTATGCATTTTGGAATTAATAGATTTACAAGCCGTGTATCACATTGATGGCACTGGACTCAAGGAAATAGCTTTAGGCGTGGTGGTAGGCAGAGAGTTAAAGTTTGGAGGACATATTGCTAAGCTCATAAGATTACTTGACTGTTGAAGAACACATTAACAAGTAGAGATAAGGAAGTTGTTTTTTTTTTTTTTCATTTTATAAGGCCTTGATACGCCCACATCTGGATCAGTGTGCTCAAGTCTGGTCCCATGGGTTTCTTGAGGATGAGGAAGTGGTGGAGAGGATTCAGAGGCGAGTGACCAGGATGGTAAGTGGTCTATGGAATGTTCCCTATGAGGATAGATGGAAGCTGCGTGGATTGCAGAAGTTGGTTGGTAGAAGAAAAAGAGGGATTGTGATAGACACATTTAATTTGCTTAAAGGGTTTTAGGATAGATGCAGGGGAAAAGTTTCAGTACTTGGCTAGAGGGACCAGAACAAGGAGTCATCATCTCTGGAAATTGAATAAAGGTGCGGTTAGTAGTGGTGTGAGCACTAGATTTTTTGCTTGGAGAGTGGTGAACGAGTGGAATGATTTGCCAGTGTCGGTTGTGAGTGCTTTGTCTGTGATGAGTCTTCAGATTCCATGGAAGTGCCCGTATAATAATAATAATAGCTTGTCTGATTTTAGAGACTAATAAAAGCCTATTTAAATCAAAACTCGAACCTTGACAAATTTCGGAAAACGATCCAAATACCAAATTTCATTCACCCAGCCAGAAAAAAAAAACGTGCATGTATATAAGGACAAAGTAAGTTGCTGACATACGACTTAAATTTATGCAGGAACTTGCCAAAATTTTAGTTGCTGCTCACAGAGTAAGGGATTCTACCTATTGTATTGTATATTCATATTACTAATTGTTAAGTGGCATGCTACAGAAGAATGAAATGTGACATTGTTTTTAGCTTACTGAATTCAAGTTTCCAGTTTATTGTACAAATGCAAGCAGGAATATAGAGAATCTCTAATCATTACTCGTATAGGCATATCATAAGCAGTTGTTGGAAAGAAAACAATTTCTAATCAAGTAGTGGATAAGGGTTGATTCAAAGTGATAAGGGAACCTTTTCAACATTGCCCTCAGTTCTATGAGGGCAATGTTGTTTGTTTGCTTGCAAGGGTCATTTATGTGTTTTTGTGGTACTAGAAGCTTTTATTTTTGTTATACTGTATGCTGTATTATACATCATGGCACTGATGTGTAGAAAAATCGGGAGGATGATTCCAGCATGCATGATTTTGTTAGCTGCAGCATGTGTAAATGATTCATATAATAAAATGAAAGATTTATTGAAAGAGACAAAACTGGTGAGCGCATGTGTCAGAAGTGTTTCGAGAGCGAACGCCAAAAAATGTCAGGAGAATAAGAACGAGAGCAGTGAGTTGAACGATAGAATGCAAAAAAATAAAATAAAAGGCGATTGTGAACGCAAGGTTGGTGACAAATGCGCGTGCACTATGGGTGATAAGAACGAAATGGTGTAAAATGAAGAAAACGACTAGATGATGATGATGAGAGAGAGAGAGAGCGTGCTTACGCGGAGTTCTATATAGAACAAAATGCGAGACTAGAATTGGAAAAACACTTGGTGTGTGGTACGACACAGAAGTGAAAGAAAAGAGAGAGAGAGAGATGCAAGGGAAGAGAAAGCAGAATATGAAAGAGCAAAAGGGGAAGAATAAGGATTGAATTTTGTATGCTGAGTGATTCCATGATAAGAGGAGTGCTTGAGGAGAGTGTATTGAAATCGTTTTTCCCTGGAACCAAGATTAAGGGGGGTAAGCGATGTGGCTAAAGTTGGCTGATACGAATCAAGAGAAGATAATTGAGATATAAAAGACACTTTGTTTTTTTATCCGCACACGAGAGGCAGTAGGGTTTGTATAGTAAATAAATTCCATGTGTGGGCTGGGGTCACGAGCCAAGTAATCTGTTGATGTTCTTAAATGGTTGGAGGTTGTAGTTCTTCAGAAATTCTTCATGGGGAAGAATTTCATAGAACTTCAGAATTTCATAGAACTGAGGCTGGATGGAATGAAATACAACTGAGGCTTGGTGAGTATGCAGTTGAACAGTAAAGGGATGTTGGGCAGCTGTTGCTCGAGTTCCAGCAGATCTGGCAGAAGTGGGAGGCATAATAGATGATCGTTCTACTGAACAGTAGCCATGGAAATATCAACGCTATCAAAGAAAGAATCTGTAGGAAATTGATGAGGCCTGGGTTCTGAGGATGATTGTGGATAGGGTGCTGAAGTTTGGAGGGTATGTTGCAAAGTTGACCAAAGCAGCACATCACATTGCACGGATGTTGAAGAACATGCTAACAAAGAGAGATATAGGGCAATTACGCACAGATCCATAGACCTACCACAATCTTCATCACAATCTTCATGAAGATTGTGGTAGGTCTATGGAATGCTTTGTGAGAATAGACTAAATGTGTGAGCTTCAAAAACTAGCTGAGAGACAAAAAAAAAAAAAAAAAAAGAAAAAAAAAGGAGGGAAAGTGATAGAAGCATATAAGCTATTAAAGAGGTTTTATAGGACCTTCGTGCATGGCAGGAAGGAAGAGAACAAAGAGTTACCACTAGAAATTGTATAAAAATATGGCAAGTAAGGGTGCTTAGGACTAGATTTTTTTTGTTTGGAGGTTCATGAATGTATGGGAATGGTTTACCAGACGTGGTTGTGAGTGCTCCGTCAGTGAATTAGTTCAAGGTGAGGTATGATCGATATTTTGTGAATAATGGATCTCCCGCATCGAATTTTCTGATTCTATGGAGATATAAAATTATAATAATAATAATAAGAAGAAGAAGAATCAGAGCAGAATGCACAATCATTTTAGGATCCATATTTTTCCTGTCATTGCACAGTTAATGCTGCAAAGTAAATGATAATAAGAGTAACGCTTCACAAATTCGAATTTTAATTATTATTATCATTATTATTACTACGTGACACCTGCAACAAGTTTACCTAAAACCAACGATGTTATAAATTATAATATATAAATGTATAATATATATTATACACATGACATTTTAAATAGTTACATATTTTTAAATACTAATATTTTAAATAAAAATAATAATAATATTTGTAAAAAATCACTTCCATGTGTTTACAAAATATTAATAGCTGGCACAAGAACGACTTTTGCAAATTAGTAGCACGAAATTCTAAAGTATCTACTAGCAAATTTAAATATGCTTATCAACCTCAGATTACTTGATAAGAAGATCAAAAAAAAAAAAAGACCAAGTTCTCGTCTACGCTATTTTCATACTTAACGATAACATACTTCCAAACGTGAATTCTTTCCGTATGTAAGCAAACATTAACTTTACATAAAATCACAGTAACCAATCAAAATGTTCCTTTACTGATATTTACACGCACAATTCTAATTTTCTAATATAGTCTTCTGTCTCAAAATATTAACTTGTCTGATACAGTTATTATTTATTCACTATGTTACCTATTAATAATAAACATACGCAGACTGCAGAACAGAGTGAAATCCTTTTAGATTAATTAATAATCGCTCATATTTAATACCCCAGTTGCAGTTGATACACGCGATAGGAATGTAAACAAGGAACGCTTAAACACGGAGAACCAAACGATACCCGTTTCTTCATTTATCACGTGTTGCGCCCACTGTTCTAAAACTAGGAACATTTAATTACGTATGAGTCATAAAGGGAATTAATATGTCCTTATATGGAGACAGCTAACGACAGTGAATGATGACAATAGATTGCTAAATTTAGCAATACTGTCGAAGAAAACGAAGACAACTTCAATTATAGATAATCACCATGACGCCTTGTAAGTTCCTTGAATTCAGAATTATATTCATTACGATAGTTTCGTATATGTAATGAAATTAAGGTAATTTGTATGCTATGTTTTAGTGTGGTCTCCAAATAGCATTTCGCTACAGGGAATACGACATAAAGCTAGCGTATTTTGCTATGAATATTGGATAAATCAAACGTTAAACAAAAAACTTTTTTTTTAAATCTCAAAATGATTTTTATCAACGTGTATCTGTCATAGTTCATCTTGTGTCCCATTACTATAGAAGACATCTTAAGTGACGTGTCAGGACTGAAACTAGCTAACGGTTTATAATCTTACGAACATCACGTGTAAAAAAAAAAAAAAAGTGGGTCACGTGTTGGAAAAGCAAAAGATTGCATGTAATTTAGAAGTGGCTACTCTACTGACATTATTTTTAATGATAATTAGTCGTGTTGTTGTTAAGGGAGAATTTACATTCTCCACAACTAAAACGATAATGTCGGCAATACGATTTTTCTTGAGATATAACTTTTTTTAAGAGGAAGCAGATGAAATAGTCTAGGAATTAAGATGTAGAGCCTAACTAGACAGTTTAGATAACCTGCTTTCACAGATGTTGGTGGTTTAGGAGTGTTGAAAATAAGGATGATATTCCTGGTGGGAACCAGATGATTGATCTGACGTATGGGTATTCTTTTCGTGGCTGTCACGTTTTGATCTTTCATTACAGGGCAGATCTGTTCGTCAGTAGTTGAGAAGATCCCACTCCAAAATTACCCTACATTGTCTTCATTTTAGACCAATTAGCCTCTTTAAGCCATGTGAAAAAAACTACTGTATTTCAAATTTGGTTGAAATAGGTTGAATGCGACTTGATAGAGGTGTCTGCAAAGGGGAGAGAGGAGAAAAAGAAAAAAACTCACTTCTCCCCCAGTTATTTCATTAACGAGATACCTTTCCAATTTGTCTGGCTCTATCCTGCGGGGGGGAAAAAAAAAAGACGAATAGAATAATATTTAACTTAGAAATAGAATTTAGCTACAATGATTCGGGAACCTTGATATTTTTGGATCATCATCAATCGTCATCAAATTCCTGATATGTATCATCAAGGAGTGTACAGGATACTAAGATAGAACTACATGATTTGGGATGGTTACGTTAGATATTTTTACAGAAAATACCCTCACTCCATTCTTCTCAGCTCCCCTGCAGTAGCTTCTAGTCGTAAAAATCATTGTGTGTTATGAAGCAGCGACACGAGATCTGAATGATCAAATATCAGCAATTATATACGCATATAATTTGCTACTGAAACTGTGATATATGGAAAATTGAGATAGCTGACGAAATATATGTAAGAATTCCAAATACAGAATTTCAATAAAAAATCCATAAGTAAACCCACATTTAAGGATATTAAGAAGCTTATAAAAAGAATCACACCATAAACCTTTTTTCATATGAAAGTTTTAAAAAAGTGAATAAATATATCAAATATTTACATTTATAAACAACAAAAATGATAATTAAGTTAAGTTTAGTCAAATTAACAAATCTAAGGGATGGAAAATATCGAGTTAAAAATATGAAAGTGATTTTCTTCTGAATTTGTAAAAATTCCTCTTGTTTTGGGGTCATTCTTAAATACCATTATTTTTAAAAAAAGAAGGCAAAAAAATGTTACATTTTGGGATAGGGAAAGGATATATCTAACAAGAATATTGGAATGGAATGATTTCCTTTCATCCATACGGATGGTATGGGCAGCTATGCGACCATACTAGGGAAGTGACTATATCCCGTTGCCTTCCTATGTCCTATGGCTGTACCTTGTGTGTTCACAGTTCCGGTTTGCGGGATGAAAAACCCCAGAATAAACTGGGGGGGGGGACCCTACTGTCCATGCCCAAGACCGGCTAACTTGGCTATGGCTGAGGAAAATCCTTAAGCTCCTCACGTCTCCGACGAGAATCGAATCCAGGAGACTCCTTCCCCAGGCATATGGTTGCGAAGCGCACAGCCAGTAGGCTAACTGCGCGGACAACAAGAATATTACATAGCTAAAAATTTTTCATTAAAAAATCGAATTTTAACAGCGCATTTTGCTTTCATATTACTATACATTTTATTCCATTTATCAAATATTCTAATATTGAAATCACCAAAAACAGAAATGTATCTGGAAATTTTCTAAACCAAAATTCGGCATTTACAGACTTTCCCATCATGTGGGAGAAAAAGAACTATAACATCATTTACAGAATAAACTATTTTAACATTCAAAATAGGATTAAGTGAGATTTAGAGAGGTCTTGGTTTTAGATTCTTTTAGCCCAACAACAGATCCCTCCCATCTTCTCACTGTAGTGTCCTACATCATCTACTCATACTCCCATGCTGACAACTATAACTAGCTTCTTACAACAGGGAGATAATGTTTGTACGATCGAACTCCAAAATACGTGGGGGAAACAGGTTAATACCAGTGCTTAGTGTCACAATG
This sequence comes from Typopeltis vanoorti, assembly GCF_054136105.1. NCBI lineage: Eukaryota > Metazoa > Arthropoda > Arachnida > Uropygi > Thelyphonidae > Typopeltis > Typopeltis vanoorti. Next base: position 50,642,485 of record NC_143567.1, read on the forward strand.
ACTTGGTGGCAGCTCTAGCGGTGTTATGTAAATTTCCCCTGATAGTATCCTTGCAGCGAATGAAAAGTTACAAATGGATAAGTAGGGTTTGATGTATCTTAATCAGTACGAAATATCGCGTAGTCGATACTAAGAGCCAGAAAAAAATGTAGTACATTATTTTTAATATGCAATAATTTTTATAATTTTGATTAAAAAAATCTCTCATTTCCCCCTTGTCTAGAAGACCAATTATTATCCGCCAACAAGCATAAATATTCTTAGACGAGTCAAATTTCCTTTAATATAACTTATGATGCTGATAAAGAACATTCATTATTATTTATATACTGTTATTAATAATTTTATATTAACACACAGTCGGACTACTTAAAATGCTTGGTTCAAGGAATTAAGCAGCTGATAACTTTCCACTTAAAAATATTTTTAATGAGGCGTCACATAAATAATCTGCTTTGAGCATTTTAAAGCAGATTATGCTGCTTTTTTTTTTTTAAGTGACCTCCCCCCCCCCATAAAAGGTTGTAAACCTATAGTACATTAGTATCGCGAAGTGTCGTCATCGTCATCATATGTTCACTGGGCATCCACAGAGTGGGCAAGGTTTTTTTAATTTTATTTTAATAATTTTTATATTGCGTGGAAATCCTACTATAAAGAACGGACATGGATTAAGTGAGATTTAGACGAGATGAAGAGGTGAAATATCTTATTAATGAAATAATAGCAACAAAGCGATATTTGTTGTGTTTCATCACTGTGTTAAGCAATTTTTGCTACCTAAAAAAAAATTAATAAATAATAAAAAAATGGCCTAGTATCAGTTCTTGATGGCAATACAACTGCAGTTTGTTTCTCTGATCATTTGTCAATGACACGAACATGACATCCCTGAAGTGAAGAAAAGTACAATTTATTTTTTTTTGTTCCGACTTGCTAGCAGTAATGAGACAATCTTACGCATCTCTGTGACGCGGTCGATAAGATTCTCGTATTCGATTAGTTCAAATTCCATCAAGAGTAAGAAATTTTGTAGATACTAATAGCTCTCTCTTTCTCACACACACACGCACGCGCGCGCAATTGGATGTTTATTTCATTAGGCTGTGCTGAAGGTAATGAGTACTTGGAACAGTCTCGATGCTATGACGTTCCGGAGACGCTCCACAGGTACCTTATCACTCAGGTAAAACAAGATGAATTTCTGCAGTTCCCCCATCAGATTTGCTTATTAGATCCCTGTCAAAAATATATCCACCACATCCCAAAATCACTCGATGGGACTGGAATCCCGTGACTGAGGAAGAGCCAATCCATAAAGTCACTATCACGTCACTATTAACAGACACATAACTTTAGTCTGGCTGTAATTCATAACAATCCAATCAAAACAGGTATTAAGGAGCCTATAGCAGCATTAAAACAAACATGTTGCAAATATCGCTCCACCCATGCATTATTGTTACTAAGCATAATTGGCATGGTTTTGTTTAGTCGCCACACTTTGTCCTTTCCGTATATCGGGAAGAGAAATTCATCACTCCGTTCTTCTGGTGTTCAATGCTGATGCTTCTTCGTCCTCCTCAGTCGTAGCTGTTTTAGGACTAACGTAGATACATCAATGTTCGTCTGCTGTTACACTCTATTCTGGCAAGTGTAGATAGATTCCTTTTGAAGTGCATAGTTATATCACATAATAGTCAATTACAGTATATGTCTAAAAAATGTTCTCTCTCTCTCTCTCTCTTTCTTTCTTTATTTCTTTCACACACACACACAACCAATTACAGTATATGCCTATTGAATATTTCGATTTCTTATCTGCTTCTCGCATCGATCAGTTTCAGTCTTATGTCCACTTAATGTTTTCTATTTACCACATTATTTTCGCATTAGACACTGCTGCAGGTGAATTTTCTATTTCCCATTCGAAATCATTAGACCCGCGTCCCATCCTTTGCCCATAATCACACGTACTTGAACTCAAATACATACTCTTTCTTGTGATGTGTCGCATGATACTGGTACATTCCTATTAGCATAGGGATGTTCTCAATAGTGTAACTGCTGAGTGTATATATATCCTTTGGAAAGATTTTCACTCATGCGCTTATAATCATTAAAAATGATTCTATAGTAGATTTGATATAGTAGGTGTGGCGCTCGTCGTTATTGCTCCCCTTTTTTTTAAAAAAAAAAAACGTCAAGTTTGTTTTATTATTATTTTTGTCAGCAATTCCATTTAAGTTATGCAACCGTAGTTCACTTTCACAATTAGGAAGCCTTAGTATTGTGAAGAGAAATTTTCATAACATTAATAATCCCAGTCATCTAATGCTACCATGTCATTATATGACTCAGAGCAACTTGAAAAATGTTTACCAGCCACGCATTCCAATCTGAAGTGTTGAAATTCATTTGAAGGAAAAACAGGTTTAAGTATTTGTCATACAAAAAAAAAAAAAAATCCTTACTTTTTTACTTTACAATTTTAGTTTTCATTCCTCGTATTTCTTTATTTATTTCATTTTATTTATTTTAACTACTGTTTACTGGAGCGTGCAATTCACAGTACGTGTTCCTCTATGACGGACTACTGAAGTCAACTAAGTAGCTGAGATATACATTTGATGCTAGCGAAGCCATTTATAGCAAGTCATGCCCTAAATCCCAACCAAACAAGCTTCCTGGTCAGTGTCGGCATTATCTGTTTCGCCACACCTATGCGAGCCCTTAGTATGCCACCACGTGATCTTGACGGAGAGCTTTGGATTTATAACAGCACAGTTTTGTTGTTCCGTTTGCAGAAAAATTCAACTCAAAAATTATATTATATTAAAAAAAAAAAAATCATGATTATACTGTATTAGTAAACATACTAGGTATGCTCTCCGCTGCCATATTTTGAATATCATCAAACTAATTACATGTGATTACACATCAAAATGTGATAACATAAAAAAAAATCACATTTTATATTCCCAAACTATCTCCAAAGAAACTCGTTATCGGTTTTTCAACTCTTCATAGAAATACGCTATTCCCGGTAAGTCCAGTTGTAAGTGTGCTATTGTAGTCTCTGTAGAAATCCATTTAAGTAGTAGACACGTACATTTGAAACAGCGAACGAAGCAATTTTACTGTCTTGTCTGTAATTATTAGATTTGGCTTCAACATACGGGAGGTACAGATGAATTACATCGTAAGAACCTCGGAATTAGTTAATCTTATTACTGTTGTTGAACGCTAAGCATCCCTGCAACTGCACACACTCTGCACAACGAAGAGAAGAAAAAAAAGAGGTATAACGACCGCACTTTTATCTCTCCAAAGTGTCCCAAATTTCCTCGCTCATCTCTTAAGAACGAAACCAAACCTCAGCTACAGTGAGCAAGAAAAAAAAACTCTTAGCTTCATCAAGTGTTCTCTTTCTGAGATCGTTAAACTCAAGAGGATTTGGAATAAGAAGAATGTAAATATGCAAATGTTCTCTTTTCTTCTTATTTCCTTCCTTCTTTTTTTGTTATTCCTTTTATGTTTCAATTTCTAATTTTTTTTACGTTTGCTTCCCCCCTCCCCCCCTTCTTCTCAACTTTTCGTTATATATACTGAGTGGAACACCTAATTTTCTTAAATGGGAAAGTGTTCCTAATAAAGTTGATATTCTTCGAGAGGATGGCCAACGATATAATTTTTACAATAATAACGTAAAAGAAGAACTAAAGGCGAGTTATCTGGTCTCATATGAAGACAGACAAGATTTTCCTCCTGGGGACTCGGGTGTTTTCATTCCTAAAGCAAAAAAAAAAAAAAAAACAGACTGAAAAACAAGTGTGCAGCTAACAAACAGAATAAACCGGCCTCGTACTCTTAGTTGTATTGACTGTAATTTCATACAGCAACTAATCTAAAAATTTCATTTGAGAAAATATTGTGGATCAGCATAATATTAACAAATGTGTGGAGCAGAGGGACTGTTGTTACTTTAATTATGACAAAGCAACTAACGATGTAAGGCTAGTATGTCTGTTAATTGCATGTGTCAATCAAAACATTAAAAAAAATTATTTTTGAAAATACAAATGCATATTTTCAGCAAAACTATTCTTCTCATCAAAGATATTAACTTTTAAAATTTTAGTTTTGTAACTGTAGCTACCTCTTTGTAATACCAACAGTTCGTCTTGGACTTGTATAAGTAAGAGCACGTTGAATAGTCCCTCGCAGCTTAACCAGTTATAAAGACCACATTATGTTGTTCTTTGGTTCCTGTTCTTTTGATTCTTTCTTAAAATTCGCAATTTCTGATGACCCTTGTTCGTATTTCAATGTGTCCTTGTTTGTTTCTATCCACGTAAAACGAGATCTGATTTTTATCCAGCCCATTCCAGAAACAGAGGAACTCGAAATGAAGGTTATAGCAAACTTCATATTAAGATATTACCAGTGAAATATTATTAACCACAAGGCTCATAGAAACCGAAAAATAAACGTCTGCAACAAGCCTTTATGGAAGTAACCCTTGTTACCTTGGTGACACACTTGATCGCAGCCTAACATACCAATAACATTTGAAAAAACCTAAGGTAAAGATATCTGCCAAGAACAACATCATCAACAAGCTCACAGGCAGAAGCTGGGATTGTAAGGCTTCGACGCTTAGAACAGCAGCTCTGGCTGTAATCTTCTCTGTTGCAGAGTATTGCTGGCCACTTTGGAGCCGAAGTCACCACACGACTATCGTGGACACACAGCTTAACAAAACAATGAGAACCATCTCTGGTATCTTGAAATCTAGTCCTCTCCCATTACTCCTCTTGCCCACATCACTCCTGAATGCTTCAGAAGAGAAGAAACTATCATCAAAGAAATAACATGAACCTTCCTATACATCAAGATATTTGTCCGCCTCCATCTCGCTTCCTTACCTCCAGATAACTCAATCTTAATTGAAAAGCGTTGCTATTATGAAAAAATTTATCGGGTCCTAATAGTTGTGGTCTAAACCTCCGTAGCTAAGTCGGTATCGACGATGCCCTCCGGTTAGAAAGACTTGGGACAGATTCAACACTTTTTCGTCTTGAATCTATACAGTAGCCAAGCAACCTTCATAATGTTGTTGTTGTTTTTTTCAGTTGAAGGCAAGTTAACCATTCTCATATAGTCATACACAGTGGTGGTAGATCGAATTTTTCTTCCAAAAATAAAACAAAAAAACGCGCAGACCTGGCCAAAGAACACATTGATAAGATACTAGTCTCATAATCGATCACAATTCTAACCAACCCGAATTTAAATGGGATTTGAACCCATGTCTTTCAACCCAAGGGCACAGTCATTTTCCAGAATGGTCCAGGAAAAAAAAAAAAAAAAAGACTGTGCCCTTTGGGTTCGTATTAGAATAGTTTTAAGAGCAACAGGATCGTGACCACATTTACTACGTAATTAGGAGATTAATTTCTTTTTTTAAATAACATGTCCAATGTTATTTTAATTTCTATTTCATTTCAAAATACTTATAAATTACAAGCGGAGAGAGTAATATATATATATATGAAGGTGAATTAGCCAGTCTCATGCGGATGAGAAAGGGTTTTTTCCCCCTCGCCGAAACTCGTTTTTTTTTTTCACTCCATAAAATAGGAAAGCCGGCCGAAAAACACACACACAATTAACGAGCATAAGGCCTCGTAGCCTCACTGCTTCTAAACAGCAACTAAAACAAAAGCACATTAGAAGAAATACTGCTGACTCTTACCCCACTCTACAAAAAAAAAAAAAAAAAAAAAAAAAAAAAAATTGCCTTTAGTGAAAATACTCACTGGACACAGTGAGGTAACTTACAGAATTCTTTTTATTAGTTGTCTTCGTTTCTAAAGTGAGTAACTAAGTTACACAATCTTGTTTACTTCCACTTTGCACCGCTGTTTACAATTCCTATGAAACGTTCGTGCAGAGTTCAGAACAAGACAAAGGTGACAAGCAAAGTGACAACAAGCAGATATAACATGTAGACCTCACACTGAGTTGGGTGGATACACATTAAATGTTTTTACAATTTTTATTTTTTCTTTCCTTAATCGCAAAATATATTTACTTAAGTCTAAAAAAAAAAGGCTTCTTAAAACGCACTCTTCTATTTTGCCAATTTCCTCTTCCGTAAAAATTCCAGTGTAGTAGCCTTCCTATCTGAGATCTACGCAGTAGCGACAGAAGAAAGAGAAGCAGACGAAGTCATCAGATGACCTTATCGGAACACAGATTACGCCGAAGTACAAGGGAGTCTTCGCTGTATTTACGTTGTACCAGATGTCGATATCTGCTAAGTCAGTTTACACTACGAGTAGGGTTTGATACACGCGTTCGATCTGTTGCTGATTGCACTGAGTGGAAGATCTGTAGCTCATGACCTAAATATCTGTTCACAAAAAGTTTCTACACATTTGTCTAATACATTTATGTGGGAATACAAATATTTTTCCTGATTTTATCAATAATATTTTAACATTGCTCAATAAAAAACGAAACATTTTAAAATTATTATGTATAGTTTTAATATCACGTATTTTTTTATTTAATTTAATTTTTTAAGCAAACAGAATGCTATTTCAAAATCTTTGATCACCAAGTTTTTCCAGATAACATTCTACAAATGGCAAACGAAATCAATTTCCTGTTCCGGCTTGATAATTTACGTCATCTGCTACGCACAATCACGTGGATACCAGCGACAATAACAATCAGAATAAATTGCCTGTACTTTACGATGGACAGATTGAAATTTATTTATCGTTCTTTACTGAAAAGACGTTTTCACTTTGGTCGTTAAAGATACTGTGGGCTACTTTCGAAGGATTTTTATTAGAAAATAGGAGGAAACTATGATTACAATAGTATAATTCAGTAGTTGAAAAATACCTGTATGGCATTTTACGCCCTGCGCAACTTCAAGTAAGGATTAAGAAATTCAAATAAGGACGGAGGAATTTTGAACACTTATGCTTTTCCGGAATAAGACGAAGCAGAGGCATGATTTGGATTTTTTTATTAAGATTTTTTATTTTTATTATTTTTTAAATTATTAAATAACAGTGGCGACCTTTTGTACGAAGTTGATTTACTGTTCTCATATTAACACTCGAGAACTAATTAAAAATGAAATCCGATAGAGCAATCCGATGCCAGTGGAATCCTATAGAGCAGTGTTTCTCAAAATGTGGTATGCGTACCCCCTGGGGGTACGCAAAATGTCGTTAGGGGGCACGTGGCAATTTTCGGCAATGCATAATTAAAGGAGTCATTATATTTTTCAACAAACAGTGCCATTAGAGACAACCGGGATAAAACGGCACTAACTAATGAATCACATTCCCTCTCCAACAGAAATTGCTGTATAGACCAATCAAAACCATATGTTGTCGGTGGAACATGTGGTTTTGCTTGACACCACCCCCGTCGTTATCGTGTTAAAACTAAGAAATATATAGTGAATGTGTTTCAGATATTTTGGAATTCGGTTGAAGGGAATTAGCATTTCAACTCAACTCTTGAAATGCTAATTTGTTTTTGGTTCGCGCGATCTTTTGTTAATACCGCACCAATCATATGCAGTTCTTCGCTGCTCTACGTATCTCAAGTCTTGTAAATTACTGGTAATTTTTGCTTGAAATAATGGGAAAAAAGATGACGTTATTTGGGTAGATGACTTTGACGATGCACACAAAGAAACTGTTCTCGATGCCAAAAGTAGTGATAGCGAGTAGGAGCTTCTTGGTAAGTCGCACCATTTTCAGTTTTTTTCTAAAAACTTTAGTTTCCGCACATATCTCGCACGATTTTTTAGTTTCAATTTTGAGAAAGAAGTCAGAGTTATATTCGAGTAAATACAGTATTTTTTTTTAGCTTTCAAATTCTTACGTATGGATCATTGGTTAAAGATTGGATTCATAAAACCCCCAAAAGAGAGCAATATAGCAAATACAAGTAGCTGTAAGCAACAAGAAAACGTTGATATTGCACCTGGATCAAATGAAATTGATAAGAGTGTGTCGTCTGACATCTCTAGAGCAGGGGTCTCCAAAGTGTGGTACGCGTACCCCAGGGGATACGCGAGTCGATACGTGGTGGTACGTCAAAAAAAAGTTTTATATTGATAGGGGAAAAATTAAGTAATTAATTAAAGATAAAGAATATTACTTTCTTTCATCGATTAAACATATATCTAATATAGACAAAGACGTTATAAAGATCCTGTAAACTTAAATTTGCGAGTAGCGCACACTGGGCGACTTTACACACATAATCGTCCGTGGCAAAGCTGTCATGTTTTTTTTAAAACTAGGGTGTAAA